>NC_056729.1:1090524125-1090691625 GCF_019279795.1 Protopterus annectens | reverse complement strand
CCAAATAACTCTTAATATTGAATGTTTTCTAAATCCTTTCAGTGTGGAACAAATTTTTAAGACTCAACATGAGGAACATTCTTCATAATGAGCTACAGTTGAAAAGTATGGATGAGAGGTATATTTTTTGTTCTCCAATCTAATGGCATTTTTTTATTTTTTAAACATGCAAAAATAGCACAATTAGAAAAGCGTACAAGCTATAGCTCAGCAGCAGTGTAAGGACAGGTAGCAATTATTTAGAATATTGGACTTTGCATAACCGCTGGGATAGTATACCAAATTACATCATTATGCAACCTGCCAATTTGTTCTTTGCTTTTTTAAAATCTGCAAGTGTGCATTTGCATGAACTACAATGGAATATTTATTTTCTGGTGACTGTGTGAAAAAAGTTTAAACTCTCCCTAATTTCAAATAATTCCCCTCACTTTGCCTCATTTTTTTGTTTATGTCTCTTGGTTTTCTAACAAATCATTCAGTATTGCAGTCACTAAATAAGTAGAGGGGGGCTGTCTGTGGATGAAAGCAACTTACTCTCTTTCTGCTTACTCAGTTTAAAGTCTGGCTTTACAGAACTAGTTTCTATTTGTTTGAAATATGTTTGAATATTTTTTCTCCGACTACTGCCTGTGTGAAGATGAAATTCTTTCTAATTTTGTAGAATGTCCTTGATTTTGTTTCATATCTATGTTCCATTCCTCATAAAATGTGTGCCTTTCTGCCATATCAGTGAAGATTGCCATCACTAAGTGAAGATACATTTTTTTAACCTTTCAAACTTCATAAGCTTTCAGAAAATGCATGTCAATGGAAAACTGTTATTCTGGCAACTTTCTAAGAATGTATGAGCAGTATTTAGAATATGCCCCTAGTTTTGGGCATTTTTCCATGATAATTTCTGGCTTTGTTCCTGATTCTTCCACTAAAATGTTGAAATGTATTTTTTATCACAGTCTGATGAGGTAAATGTGACAAAATGGCAATAACTGCCAAGTGAGGGGCGCACTTTTTTATATAGTAACTTACCCTCTGGTCATTTGCTGAGGTAATCATTTGGCTTTACAGGAATAATACCACTTTATGTGAAATAAGTTTGAGTATTTATGGCTACTGTGATGTGAAATAAAGCAAAAATTACAAAGATCTCAGCTCTCTCTGATTTCAAAGATTGCACATAATTTTGCATTATATCTGTGTCTGTTCCTCATACGTTTTGTGGTTTCTGGCAAACCACTTAGGATTGCAGTCACTGAATAATTACAAAAATTTGATTTTCATAATTTATAACCTTCAGAAAATGAAAACAAAATGTTATTCTATCAGCTTTTTAGGAATATAAGGGAAATCTGTCTCTGATTCTGGACCTTTGTACCTAATTATTTCAGGATTTGTCTCTGATTTTTTGCACTAAAAAACTGAGAGTTATTACTTTCATCCCTGCCAGATGAGATATAATAAAGTGGATATAAATGCTGGGTAGGGACAGGGGCTGTTTGTGGATGAAAGTAATTCATTCTTTTGTTTGCTCAGTTTAAACAGTCTGACTTTGCAGGACTAGTGTGCATTTATGTGAAGTAAGATAGTTGGTGTGTTTTGTGTAAAACAAACTTGAAATACAGTATTATGTCTGTAATTACATGTTTATTTTTCCATGATTAGACATCTGTGGTATACTGAGTCAACATTGGTGTTATATTTGCTTGATATGGCTGAGCACTGTCTGTGAATGGGAATGGCTGACTTTGGCTGCCATAATCAAGTTAAGCAGTCATTAAGCCTGGCTTTGTAGGACTAGTGTGCATTTTTTTAAAGAAAGTTGAGATCCAAAACCAGAGTGTGTGTATGTGTGTGTGTGTGTGTGTGTGTGTGTGTGTGTGTGTGTGTGTGCGTGTGTGCGCGTGTGCGCGTGTGAGTGTGTGTGTGTGTGTGGTGGTAAGGTATTCCATGGACTGAAAACTACCCAGGGCCCAAGGTACACTTAAAGATCCTGTGCAAACTGACAAAATCAAAGCTTCTGTTCTCAAATGCATTTCCTCAGTAATTGCTTACCTTGGCTGTCTTTCTGTCATTTAAGTTGGTAGTCAAACTTTTCTTTTTAAGGAAGATTTCTTCTGGGGATGGAGCTTACGAGCAATATGGCAGTGAGAATACTGAGCTCTGGACCCTATTACCACAGCAAGCATCTTCAGAATCATAAATCATTGACGAATCTCTCAAAAAGTTGGAACCTAGCATCTGTTATAACTGTTTGCAAGCACCAGACCTCTGCTCAGCATTTCAGTGCTTCAAGGATTGGAACCTACAACAGCAATATTCTCTACCATGGGTGAGGAATGGCAGTGCAAGCTGGATTCTCTTAGACAAATGATCAAACAGCTTGCTGCTTCATATGTGGAAGATATTAAGGAACTTTATACCAAACTAGACGTTTGCCTATTGGAATCTTCTCTTAATGCCACATCCATTCAGGAAGTGCACACCAAATGTGCTGTCCATAAAATCACCTTAGAGCATCTAATGGCAAAGCTTGATGATTTACAAAACCATCAATGATGGATCAACTTGTAACTTGATCAGTTTTAAAGAAGCTGTAGAATGAGATGATATTGGCTAGTTTTTGGAAACTCACCTACCTAATCTACTGGGCCTCTCACATGAACTACTCCTCAAAGGGCTCAAGCATTGAGATCAGCTCTTTTGATTTCTAATCCACCCAGACATAATTTTTCATCTGCTTCATTTTACAGACAATAAAGCTCTGCTTTCAGCTACTAAGGAAGGTTGACATTTTTTTACTATTGGTGCAAAGAGTTAAGTTAGTTCAAGAATTTGCCTCCAGGATTATAGCAAAGTAAAAATAATTTGCTGAAGTTAGATCTCTTTGCTATCAAAATAACTTGCACACATATGTTCAATATCCTGCTGTGTTGTAATAATACGCTTTAAAAAGGAGAAGTACTCTTTTCAGTCACCAACAAAAGCAATACTGGTTCTCCTGGTGATTTGACTATTATTGGACAAGATAATTTGTTTAGTCCTGATGGTTTTATTAGGACACAGCAAGAGGTTACAAAAGTACATGAAGAACTGGCTACGTTAAGAGGTGATTTAACTAGGCTTATAGACTTGTTCAGCCAAAACGAGCCAGCAGATGGAGCTATTTCCACACGCAATTGCTCTATACGTGGTTCAGCGCAGTTTCTAACGTCATCTCCACGCTCCAGAATGGTGAGTTATGGTGGTAGCAAGACGATTGTAAAGGAAAGCGAACCAAACGAACGAAATAATCAAAGTAAGGATGGAGGTGGGTTTTTATCACCATCGAGTGGATCTAATGGGCAAACCAATGCGGTGGAACGACAGGATCAGGTGGTACAACACAAGATTTCTAAACCTAAAGGTACTGTTAACCATGCTGATAAATGTACTAGAGAGGCAGCTATTAATATTGATGGTACAGCATCAGCGACACATAATAATGAAAACAGTGAACATTCCTTTTGTTTTAGAGATGTTTTGGACAAAACATTTTAATTTAACACATCCTTTTCTGTTAAGCATTTACAAGGCAATGTGGCTGGACATGATTTAAATGAAACAAATGTTCCTACGCTAAAAGATTTAACTTATCTATTTGAAAAAAAACTGTTTAAATATAAATGGTTGCAAATTGACAACAGATATTTGCATTGCTGTGTAAGTCATAAAATAGTTCCTCAGGGACTTAAATTTTTTAAATATCCGTTTGGTGTGTTATACACTGATGTGGTTTTAAATGATTTCCATGATTTATTTGATGAATGTGGACTTGGCTTGATTTTAAAATTGATTAAATACAATGAAACACAGACGAATGTTTTGTTGGTAGATTTAAACAAACTAAATGACGATATTCTGAAAAAATTGTTGTTTGAGGAATACAAACATTTGTACAAATAGAGTTTTGAAAAAAACAGATGATAGGATTAATAAGGTTTTTTCTAGGAAACAGAAAAAGTTTATGAGGGACAAGGAACAATATACTAGGGGTAAAATGTATCCTGGACCTCTTAACAATTTTAAAACCAGAAAAAATATGCAGGAGTTGATTTACCCTAAGCAATTTGATAAAGAGGAATCTAATGATGTACAAAGAACTAAATTCCAAGGCAGAAATAATTATGGTAACAGTATTACTAATAGAGTTTTAGATGAACTTGATTCTTTTTCTGAACCACATGAACATTTTTTAGGTCCCAGGAGGTCAGAACGTCTGGCAAACAAAACCAGACTCACATCCGATTCGGGTTACCCAACAAGTTCATATGAGAACAATTATGGATGGAAAAATGTGGGGAAGATGAACAGATAAATGTTATTACACAGGCTGATGGTATAGTTTCTGAATACAAAGGTTTTAAAATTTTCAACTATACCTCTATTGCCTTGGAAAATAACCATTTTAATTTATTTTCAAAAGGTTTCAAGTTTGTCAAATCACAGTATGGTGATTTGGCTCATATTTAACAGATTTTAAATTATATCTTAGAAAATTAAACCTTGGCTTGATATATAAGAAGACCTCGGGAGACAATGCTTGCACTAACAGAGGATTAGTGAGGCATAGTACATACAACCCACCCCTGCATCCAGCACTTATTACTTTTGAAAATATTATTACGAAAGAAATTTACGATACTTATACAATAAATAAACGAAAAATGGAATATCATAACTTAAGCAAGGAGGAAGAGAAGTTGCTTAGTGAATTAAAAACACAGAAAGAAATTAGAATTATGAAACCGGATAAGGGTGGGGGGTTGTTCTATTTGATAATGAAGAATATAATAATTCCCTAACTAATATTTTGTTGGACTCAACTACATATTCTTTGGTTTCATACAATGAGATACAAATTGCGTATAATAGAATTGATTCCCTTTTGGAGGAATATCTTTTGGAAAATAGAGTAGATAAATCAACATACAATTTTTTGAAACAAACATATCCATTTATTCCTCAGTTTTTTGGGGTACCAAAGGTACATAAATCTATATCTGAGCCCCCGTTTAGACCCATTGTATCAGCTAGTAATTCTAAAACACATCCACTAGCAGTGTATATAGACAGCCTTACTAAAAATATTGTAACTGGGATAGAACATTTAATTAAAGATTCTTGGGAATTTCTTAGTAAATTAAATAAAGGATTGTGGTCAGAAAGCTGTATATTTTTAACTATTGACATTAAGAATTTATTCACTTGTATACCACGGATTGAGGGACATGAATTTTTTCATGAAAGTATCCATAAACATTTGGACTTACCTTATGATCAGAAGTTATTAATTCTGGAATTAATGGAAGTGGTGCTGGACAATAATTATATAGTCTTCCAAGGTGAATATTACCAACAAACTAGTGGAGTAGCAATGGGGGCAGCTTGTGCCCCCATTTTTGCTAATCTAGTTATGTTGGCATGGGAGGAAAGATTTGTGTTAAATAGCATTTATAAGGAACATATGAAGTGCTACCTAAGATTTTTGGATGATATTTTTGTTATTTGGGATGGCACTAAGGAAAGTGTAACTGAATTCATTAATTATTTGAATAAAACAACTAAGTTCCTTTCTTTCACACACGTTGTTGATGATTATAGTATTAATTATTTGGACATCACTATTTATAAAACACAATTTGGTTTTAAGTCCAGAATTTTTCGTAAGGATACATGGTGTAATAGTTATTTGCACCACAATAGTTCTCATCCTTTCCACCAGAAAAGGAGTCTGATTAAGGGTCAAGCTGTCAGGTTGGCTAGGATGACCTCTGATTTCTCTGACTTATTTGAAGAATTTTATTTTTCCTTGGTGAAAGGTTTATTGAGAGAGGATACCCCAGGGACTTAGTTGGCAAAGTACTGGAAGAAGTTTATAACAGCTGGGGTACCAAATATAAAGCCTTATTAGGTGAACCCTTTAAAACAGTGGGAGAATGTGATAAAGTAACAACAACAATAAAAAATTACCAGGGGGCATGTATTACTGAATTTAATATGTTTTCTGATTTTTTTACACAAATAGTAGAAGCCAATTGGTGTATATTAAAAACCAACAAAGAATTATATGAAGTGATAGGAAATAAACCACACTTTATTTATAGGACAGGAATGAATTTCAAAAGGTGTTTTGAAATAGCAGATAAGAATGGGAATAGTAAAAAGGCAACTAGTTCCTGTGGTAGATGTGCACAATGTTCACACATTTTTAAGGAAGAATCTGTGAAATTGAATAATGGTTTGGACAGTGTTGTCAAATTTTGTAAGGGTAATTGTTATAGTAGAATGTTGGTATACATGGCTATGTACACACACTGTTCATCATTTTATATAGGGAAAACCGAAAGGGCAATAAAAGATAGAATATATGAACATTTTTATAAAATTAGAATTAAGAAAGATACTAGTGCCCTATACAAACATTCAATTTCCTGTTCATCTTTTAGTAGTTTTAAATTTGGCATTATTGATTTAGTTAAAAATAACAACAGGTGGAAGAGTTAAAGAATTTATTATTAAATAGGGAACTAAGATGGCAATTGAGACTTAAGGCCAATTACCCCCCAGGTCTTAATGAGTACATTAGTATTAAGCCTACACTTGTTGAAAAGGCAGCAAAAGTTTAACATATTTGTTATAATATGTTTTGCATACTTTATTCATCCTTAACAATATTTTGTTCTAACCTATCACAGATCTTTCATAAATCTATTAACAATTTATTATACATTTGTTTTTAATATCTTTAAAGTGAGAAATCTTATCTACCTGTGTTTATTCAACATACATTTTTAAACATATGTTTGATACACAATTGAAATATATATTTTCTGCATTGTATTACATTGTATATAAAGTTTATGGCATAAAATGATATTATGTGTATTTTAAGAAAAAGTTAGGTGACACTACTGCTTTAAAAAGGTTGCTTTAACAAGGTTTTTTAAAATGGTTTAATTGTATAATTAATTAATGCCATTAAGACATTATATATAGTAGGTGTAGCACTGTTATAGTTGTATCTGATGAAGTCTCATTGTGCAATGAAAGCGCTTATATATGGTGTTTGTTCTTAATAAATTCATGAGAGAATTTATCCTACATGCAGTCGGGAATCTATTTTTATTTTTATTTTTTATACCAAACTAGACATTTGTTTCCATCCGTGTTTGGTGATTTCAAGTTCATAGAGACTATATCGGCCCAAGCATCTGAAACATGTAGTCTTGGCTTATCTGCAGTTTATACTACTGGCCTAGTGCCCTATTGCCAATGTAGCCTGAGGGCTATTTGCTGTATATTATACTGTAGAAAACAAGTGCTGCTACCGTCTGAAGGTATATATCCCAAAACGGAGAAGTTGAAAGAAGGAAAACTGGACACAACCACCACGATGTTGTAAAACCAAGATCTGATATCGAAATAAAATGAAATAAGCGCTTTCACATGCTACACAAGCATGCTTCTTCAGATTTCACATACTCATTATTCAAGCAACGCTTAAATACTAACTGCTTAGCCATATAATTGAATAATTAATTAATTAATGAATTAATTAAACAAAGCAATATTCTTAAAGCAACCAGTCCTGACTAAAAAGTCAGATAAAAAATATATATATGAAATAAGAAATGAAATAAAACATATATATTATATATATATTGTAAATACAGATAAATATACAAAATAATATACAAAGAATGTGCAAGTAAGATGTATAAACAACATCAACCATGTGAAACATTAGTATTATTAAACTAATGTATATAAAATTCACTAAAGTAGTTCAAAGATAACACCTAAAACATTTAAAACAAAACAAATAAAAACTCTAAACTATGCTAAATGCAGTGGCATATATTAAATCAAAAATCAAAAGCAAAAGTCAAAAATTACATCATTTCAAAAGGAAAATTCAAGTAGCTGTATATGATGTATATAAACAACTACTACAACTAAATTTCCATTAAATGTATATGAAATATTAAATATATGTATATAAAATATTTGTTTACTCTGTATGGGACAATGTCTATAAATAAATAAATAAAAATGAATGAAATATTAGCAGAACACACATTATAACATGCTACACTAGCTAATGTAATAAAGGAGAAAAAATGTGTACTAAAGCCGATTCGTATTCAAACACTGCATACAGAATAAAAACAGTACATACACCAGAATGTCTCTAGACTAAAGCATAAAATTATATAAGCCTTGAACATATCCAACCCTTTTAATTAATTTCTTCTTAAAACATTAATAGATTCTACCTCATAAAACTCCAAAAACTGGATATTAATAATAATGTATACAATGTAAACATGTATATAATATAAAAAGTGTATATACATCAGATCTTAAAATATATACATCTAAATACGTGCTTCAAGTATTGGTTTGATACTAATAAACTGATTGAGCCCTGGTTCTACATGTGCTCTCATTCTAAAGATCCATTCAAGCTCAATAGACTCCAAGTGGTTTAGGTTACTACCCCCCGTTTGTTTTGCAATACCACCTGTAGCACCCTGAACCTAAAAGTATGGCCAGCATGTAAACTAACATGCCTGGCCAAAACATTCTGAGGGTTCATTTTCCTTATATCATATACATGATTATATATTCTATCCTTTAACCTTCTTGCTGTCATACCCACATAGAACTCTGCACATTTCGTGCATGTGGCTAGATAAATTAGGTTCTTACTATTGCAGGTAGCATAAAACTTGGGATTGAATTTGAGCAACATAGTAGGATGGACAAAACATTGTTCAGCTACTATATATCTGCACATGTTACATCTCATGCAACGATAAGTACCCATTTTATTTATATTGAATCTATTAATTCTATCATGTGTTCCTTACATAGTAACCTTTTCAAGTTCTTGCTATTTCTATAATTAAATCTTGGTTTATGTCCCACTACACTTAATGTTTTAGCATCTGTAGTGAGTACACTCCAATGCTTACTTATTATATCAACCACCTTCTTGTTGTCATTAGTATACCTTGTAACAAACGGGGTTATAGTATCATTCCTCCCTCTGGATCTACTATTTACATAATTCATGGTAATTTTAGTGTTCTCATTTATGTTATCCATGATGGAATATCTAACTTTATTAATCATAGAATCATTATACCCCCTGTCTAAAAACAGGGTGTGTAAATCATCAAACTGCCTCTGTAGATCAGGACTCTCTTTACACGCATAACTAATATTATGGTTAATGATAGGTAGCAGAATCTAAGTGGATTGTTGATTTGAGAGCTCATAGACCACCAGGTCTAAATGATGTATTATTTAAACCCCGCCCTAGAAAATTGTTTGTAAGAAAATGATTGGCTGCTATGTATTTTAAATAAAGACTGTTTTATTGTATTGAAACTATGTCTGATGAAGGGCTATCAATAAAAGGTCTTTAACTGGAATTATCTTGGCAGTGTCCTACTACTTATTGTTCCCTGGACTTTACTACATTAAGAAAGACATATCTAGGATGCATGCTGCTGTAACATAGAAGTGTATTCTTCCAACAAGGTTTTCTGTACAAGTTGGTAGAAAGACCACCCTCCATCATCCTGGTTATTTTAATATCCAGGAAACATACTTCATTCTCGGAAACTTCTGAGGTAAATCTCAAAAAGTCAGTGGTAGACTCCAAAAAGCTGATAAATGCTAAGAGATCTACCATACTTCCTTTCCAAAACAGCAGTATGTCATCTACAAATCTTTTATACAGTAACACCTGTTGGTAATATACGCTATTAAACAAAAATTCCTTCTCCCAATAATGTACTACCAAATTTGTGTAAGAATTTGCACAGGGGGTGCCCATTGCTACCCCCCCACCTTTGTGCATAAAATTTTTCATGATACATAAACACATTATTGTTAAGGATGGTATCCAATAGTGTACATATCAATATCTCTTGCTCATTAGTTACCCCTTCTGTTATTAATAGCTTTCTTCTAACTGCTTCTATGCCGTAATCATTGGGAATGACTGTGAATAAATTCCTTACATCTAAAGTTACCATTAAATAAGGAATGTCTTTGAGTTCATCCTTGATGGTTGATAAATCATGAATTAACTGATAGCTGTCTTTTAGGATGCCCGGAATATTTCGAACGATGGGTCCTAGTATGCTCTCTATATATTGTGATATCCTTTCAGTAACCCAACCCTCGCCTGCTACTATAGGCCTCATGGGGAGGGGAAAAACATTTTTATGTATCTTGGGAAGACCCTTAATACATGGTATTGTAGGGAACTCAACCAAGAAAAAATCATATAGCCTCTGAGTAACCTGCCTACACATCAGTAGGTCGTAAATATCATCATATACTTTATTAATGGTTTTCATAAGAGATCCTGAACCTATCTCTACATAAGTATTAATGTCAGATAACAAAGTGAGCATAGCGTTGTCATAATCGACAGCGTCCATTATCACTATCCCTCCCCCCTTATCAGCAGGTTTAATTACTATATCTTTGTTAGAAGTTAAATTGCTTAAAGAGCCTCTCTCCTCTTTACTTAAATTAAAGTACATACATCTAGGACCTTGTTTTGAAAAATATGCATAAAAGTCATTCTCACATAAATTAATATAGCATTCAACATTAGCTGGTAGTTGTGGAATGAAAGAGCTTTTGCGTTTAAAACAATCCATCGAATAATCATCTTTTTTAGCGTACATTAACCTTAATGCCACTGAGCGTCCAAAGAGCCTAAGGTCAACTAAAAGTTCACTTAATTTACTTGCCTGAGAGGGAATAAAAGACAGTCCCTTATTTAATAGTAAATAATCAGCAGTGTTAAGTTCAAGTCCTGAAAAGTTATAGACCAACTGATTCAGCTCCGTGCCCTTCTTCTCGCACCGAAGTTGTCCCCTGAAAACTTGCGTTTCCTGCGGCCATGACTGCTTTATCTGTCCCTTTCTCTCTCGCGGAACTTCAACGGTAACGGAAAAAAATCTTCCGAACTCCTGGAGGACACCTTCGATCTTGCCCCTAGTCCTTTGCTATCCCTTGACTCCATTAAGGCCTCTTGATTACAGGGGAGAGCAGAAGAGGCAACATTATCGTGTTGCTCTTTAGATGACGTAACCACGTCAATGACATGTGGACCTTTCCTTTCCCCGTTGCAAGCGGTAGTTAAAACTGCTTCAGCTGTTACATCAAATTCATGAGCATGTGTATTCAATTTAACTGCAGTTTGGGGCATATCATTATTGTCAGATGCTTGCCCTGATCGTTGATTGTATTTGGGCCAAACAAACACTTGACCAAGCAAAAAATCCCTATGATCCCATTGCAGCTTACGATACTTGACCTGCTGCAACTTGTCACTGTATAGCGTAACTTGGGTATAGACACTGTCGATTCTTTTCTCGTATACCCCACCCTTGAAGCGGTGTTGTAAATCTCTATTCAGAGCCTCCACTTTTTATGTAAGTTCCACTTCAATGGGGGGAAAAATATTCAATTAGCAGTTTTATATAATTAAAACTTAATTCTAAGTTTAGTTTTTGCCACCTTTTTAACAGGTTCGGATGGTTATTACCATAGATAGGCATACACAGGATTCTCATACCTCTAGGCACAACACGAAAATGAAGGCATGCCTCCATGTGCCTTCTCTGCCATAACAACCTTTGCAGTTTATATAAGTCATTCTCTAGCTCTCTAATTAGATCATTAAATTCTTTCAGATTGTCAACAGTACCTGCAGCAGTCGGTGTTGGTAAATGATGTAACTCCAAACCCAACAAAAGATTATTCTGCGTGTTAACAATATTATTCCACCTTAGGTTCCTGGAGGCATTATCAGGATTGTAGTCCAATTCTATAGCCGTGCTTTCCATCGTGTGACAGTAGCCTGCACAAAACAAAAAGTGATACTGTAGAAAACAAGTGCTGCTACCATCTGAAGGTATATATCCCAAAACGGAGAAGTTGAAAGAAGGAAAACTGGACACAACCACCACAATGTTGTAAAACCAAGATTTAATACCGAAATAAAATGAAATAAGTGCTTTCACATGCTACACAAGCATGCTTCTTCAGATTTCACATACTCATTATTCAAGCAACGCTTAAATACTAACTGCTTAGCCATATAATTGAATAATTAATTAATTAATTAAACAAAGCAATATTCTTAAAGCAACCAGTCCTGACTAAAAAGTCAGATAAAAAATATATATATGAAATAAGAAATGAAATAAAACATATATATATATATATATATATATATATATATATATATATATATATATATATATATATTGTAAATACAGATAAATATACAAAATAATATACAAAGAATGTGCAAGTAAGATGTATAAACAACATCAACCATGTGAAACATTAGTATTATTAAACTAATGTATATAAAATTCACTAAAGTAGTTCAAAGATAACACCTAAAACATTTAAAACAAAACAAATAAAAACTCTAAACTATGCTAAATGCAGTGGCATATATTAAATCAAAAATCAAAAGCAAAAGTCAAAAATTATATCATTTCGAAAGGAAAATTCAAGTAGCTGTATATGATGTATATAAACAACTACTACAACTAAATTTCCATTAAATGTATATGAAATATTAAATATATATATATATAAAATATTTGTTTACTCTGTATGGGACAATGTCTATAAATAAATAAATAAAAATGAATGAAATATTAGCAGAACACACATTATAACATGCTACACTAGCTAATGTAATAAAGGAGAAAAAATGTGTACTGAAGCCGATTCTTATTCAAACACTGCATACAGAATAAAAACAGTACATACACCATATGTTATTTTGTATATTTATCTGTATTTACAATATATATATATAATATATATGTTTTATTTCATTTATTATTTCATATATATATTTTTTATCTGACTTTTTAGTCAGGACTGGTTGCTTTAAGAATATTGCTTTGCTTAATTAATTAATTAATTAATTAATTATTCAATTATATGGCTAAGCAGTTAGTATTTAAGCATTGCTTGAATAATGAGTATGTGAAATCTGAAGAAGCATGCTTGTGTAGCATGTGAAAGCGCTTATTTCATTTTATTTCGATATTAAATCTTGGTTTTACAACATTGTGGTGGTTGTGTCCAGTTTTCCTTCTTGTATATTATACTGTTAATAGCTTGACAGAGATATATCTTTTCATTCACATCTGTTTATTTTTGTGCATAGTACTTACCTTATAACACGTTTTGTTTCTGTTGCATGCAAAATGCCAGCACTTAGTGTTATTATCATTAATGTTAGGGGACTATGCTACAAACATAAGCATAATTCTTTTGCATATTGGGCAAGATGTCAGAATTATGATACTATTTTCACTTAGAAACTAAAACTTAAGAAGAGATATATAAGATGTTTAGGTTGCACCTTGGTTAGCCCTACAGTGTTAGGTCCAACCTGCTCTTCAAAACGTGGAGTAGCCATTTCTGTTAACCCATCTTTAGAATGATCCTTAATGGATCACAAGACAAATGGGCAGTTTACTCCAGAAGGGGAATTAATTCTAGGAACATTTTATGGACCTAATACAGACACCACAAGCATCTTGGGGATTTATTTTTGAATTAAATAAAATAAACCCACACCATGCACCAATCTTAGTGTGTCTGTACTTGATACTAGACCATGCTATACTGGGAAGTGAGCCTCATATGAAATCACAAAGCCTATTAGAGAGTCTGATGGATCAGATATACCTGATAGATGTTTGGCATAAGCTAAGCTATATTCCACTGACCTAGGGTTTACTTTTATCTTCCTATCATTTAATACAAGTAGTCACATTCTTTACTTTCTGGTTTTGTCAAGCTTTTTAACACCGATTTCAAATATGGAAGCCTTTCCTCATTCTCATTCTGACCATGAAGGAGTAAAAATGTCTTTGGAGTGCAGTCTGTTCCAAGAACCCACTAAAACACTTGGAGAACTGACACTCTAATTTTGGATAACTATATCTTAAGGGAGTTCATTATTCAGGAAGTTCAGGCATTCATGAGGAACACTCCTCTAAGTTCTAGTCCTATGTACACTTTGTGGGAAACATTAAACCTAATTTAAGAGATATTTGCTTATTGGAAAAAGCTAAGCTCCTCCTTAATACTGAGAAAGAAATCCAGCAATAGCAGTCCCTGACATCTGAGCCATATGCCAAGGTTAGGGCCTCATGATTTAAGGATAAATTTATTGTTAGTGAATACAAAAGAAATCTAAGTGACTTGCTGTTGAATAAAGCTATACTACACAAGCTTAGATTCTTTAAGACAGACTGGTTAAATTATTTGCTTACAGGCTAAAACAACAGCAAGCCTCAGTAATGATAAGCTTTATTAAGATGGTGGTAACAGACTATTAATGACCCCTTACTCATAAACAAGACTTTCCAAGATTATTATGCCTCTTTATACTTCCAACCCTCACTGTCCTTCAGTGAGATAGAATTCTCCAAACTTGAAGTACATGAGAAGGGCATCCAGCAAATTAAGAATACACTTCAGGATATCTCACAAGCGAATAGTACCTGCCTTGTGGTACAGAGCCAAGGCTAGATGGACTTAACTTTGGCCTATACAAACTCCTTTTTCCACAATTTCAGAACCCTTTTTGGTATTATTTAACAACATAAAGTTAACAAGTATTCTCCCTCTATCTATGAGGGAATCACAAACAGTTGTAGGTCCAAATTTAGGTAGAGATCTTATTAATGTATGAAATTATAGGCCCATTTTGTTTATAAATGTAGAGGCAAAAACTGTATGCAAAGATCCTGGACGACACACCAAAACAGGTTTTACCTTCCTTAATTTTGCTTTCTTAAATTGGCTTTGTGAAAGGTAGGCCTAGTGGTGATTATGTCAGGGCCTTGACCTTATTCTTACAGTCAGTCCAGAAGTACAAACAGCCAACAGTGGTTGCTTTGACTTTGAGAAAGCCTTTAATTCAATCCAATGGTATTACCTTTGGATGATTTTGCAATGGTATGATATTCCTAAAGGATATATTAAAATTGCACAAGCCATATGCGATAATCCTTATGCTAGGGTTTTAACGAACTCTAATTATATCCTCCGCATCCTCCCCATCTTTTCTGCAGGGAGATACCAGACAGGGCTGTCCACTGTCTCCAACCCTTTTCTTATTGGCTTTAGAGCCCCTCTCCTTAGCAATATAGTGCTATAAGTATCTCCATGGATGGACATTTACAAGAAATGAATCACTTTTATTTCTATTCACTGATGATTGTGTTTTATACACCGAGAAGCCAATAGAATACCTATCTTGCATTCTGGCCATACTTGAACAATTTTGCAAAGTATCTGCCCTTAAGGTTAGTCTGTCTAAGTCAGAATTGTTCCTGATGAATACAAATGCATTAGCCCTGAAGGATAGCAAATGGTTTCCCCTCCCCTCTGGCCTGGTGTCAGACCTTCCCCCTACCAAAGTACTTGGGTTTAAAATTAATTAGTTACTATTCTGACAAGATGATCATTTCCTCTTGATTCATTTTTGCAATCACCTCAAGCCTTTAGCATGATTTTCTACCCTAAACTACATTAGATGGCTCTATGCTAAATTGGGAACGATTGGTATAGGAGGGAGCTCTCTACTATTGGCCAGTTCCTTACCATTATCAAAATAGACCCATTCTTACCTTTTCTGGAAATATAAAAGTCTTTTGTTTTTCCCTTTCCAAGATTTTTGGAGATATTTGCAACTAAAGCCTGCTCTAACATATTCATCCTATTTAAAGAAAATTCAGAGTAGACCCTTGCCCCTCCCATAAGTTGTGCAGGAAATCCCCACTTGTCTTGCCAATGAATGTCTGCCAAACTTCACATTCCTATTTCCTTTTTACTATGTTTTTGATAGTTTGTGCCTATTCCAACTGCCTGAGTTTTATGCCTCCTTTCAGTCTGGCTGTGAATTAGACCCTTTTACCCACAAGAGGGGACTTCTGAAATATCTCTGCTTTCCCCTAAGTTATTATCCCATCAGCTGAGGCTTGCTTCTCAAGGTTATTGGAACCCTGCTCGAATGTCAGTGCAAGGACTGTCTGTCACTGGGTACTGCTAATTTTGCATAGGTACTCCTGCTGATGAATGACTTGTTTTTTGGACTGTCCAAAAGTTATCCCTATTTGGCACAAGATGCAGGAGCTGCTGCTTTGCTTGCTAAAAGTTTCTGTCCCTGCAGCCAGAGCTTTGTATCCTTGGTCATTTTCCCTCAATATTATGATTAATAATTTACCAGAAATTCTGGTTACTCCAAATGACGGTTATCATCAGACTGTACATGGCCTCTGAATGGAGATCCCCACATCTCTTTTCTATTCCTAATTTCAACAGATTTTTGAAAAGCTACTCATCACTTCTGGATAAACATATTATCAATACTGTTCTTAATAGGCCTCATTATCCTTATAAGACATCTGTTGACCACCTTACTCCTATCTGGAGGCAGCTAGATCAGTGTGTCTCTGTATAGATACATATCCTGCTAATTGTTGACCTTCTGCTGATTAACTGGGCTATTCCTCCACACCTTCTGGATCCAGCACAAGATAACTTACACAGCTGTCTAGGACCTGGTGCTAGCTAGGGGGCCCCATAAATGTCAGCGGATGGCTGCATCTCACCACATGATGTCTCTACAGTTTAAAAAGAAAAAAAAGGTATCTCGTGCTCACTCAGTGCCATTTTTCACATCCAAACTACCAGCCCCCTTCAGCATCAAACTGTACTTATGTTGATGACCTTTGGATTCTTCCATTTGGGGGAGGAAGGCAAGCTGTGCATTTTTCATGTATTTATTTATTTTCTTTATTTTTTCTTTATTTATTTAATGCTAACTTTTGACCATTTCCTTCTTAATTAAATACTTGTGCTTTCTGTTGACATGTTTCCCTCTTACCACATATTTGTAATAATATCCATACCCCCGCTGGTCCAGTTGACCTTTTCCTTTCCACATCCTATGACAGATTCGGCAGTGAAGCAGACAACATACTCGGGCAAAGATCATACCCAGCAATGAAAGTCGCTGATTCATCCTTAACATCAGTGCTTTGGAAAGAAGAAAAAATGTTAACTGTCTGATTTATAGTATGTCTGCTACATTTATTTTATTTTACATTTGTTAACTGGGATGGTCCAACTGGAGAAGGTCCATTTACAGCGGAGGCTCGGGAAGAAAAGCTCCACTTAATTAATACAACAAATAATGGCATTATACATAATGTAAAAAACATTGTTATGCTAGCAGTACTTTGTGAAAAAGAAACAGTAAAAAAAAAAAGATTCTTACCAGCAATAATTACATATGTACATTTTGTTAGTCATGAAAAATACGGACAGAGATCACAACAAAGCCAATATACATACCATCTTAATACCTGCTGATGCTCAAGAGGATGGCCGAACTGAAGAATGAACCAGCTGTTACCTTTAAATCATTAGTAATTGTTGCAGCTGTGGACTGCGATTGCATTCTTCCTGGATAGTGAATTCAAGCAGTAGGTAGGTAGGTTTGGTATGAATGATACCTGCTAGTCTAAGATTAACTTGTTTTTTTAAGAGGTAGATAGGCACAGTGCTCCAGTCTCATGAGGTTGTTTAATTTATTTCAATTTCAGCAATTTTACTGGTCAGTGAGTTACCTGCTGAATGAAATAAATACTATATGGGCGATTCTGGCCAGTCATGGGGAATTAATATCCATGTGAATTTTGTAGACTGTCCTCATAGTTTAGCCATGTATTGTTCCTGCTTGCATCCTACAGTCAATCATTAATCTCGTTAGAGTTTTGTACTTCTCATTACTGCAGAATCACACCTGTGATTTTCTCTTATATTCTGCTTTTTCCCTAATACAGTACTTGCTGTTCTTTCTTTTCCGTGGTCATGCCAAAATGGTGCTTGACTCTCAGGACAGCTTAGTAGTAATAGTCAATAAACCAGGTAAGTAGTTAAAAAGAAACTTTTTTCCCAGAAAAAGTGAAAAGCACTTTACTTTCCACACCTCCAGAAAGTAAAATAACAAGTTTCTCCGCACACACACACACACACACACACACACACACACACACACACACACACACACACACACGCACACAAAGTTTGTCAACTTCTAACAACTTCTTACCTCAAAAGTCAAAAAGTGCACTCTCTTTTAAAAGTACATAAAAGTCATGAGACAGCATACCTCTCAACTGTCCAGATTTTTGCAGAATATCCAGATTTCTGGCTCATGTTTTTGGTCTGTTCCTCATAAAATGTGTCATTTTCTGACAAATCACTGGGATGATCTGAGGATTGAAGTCACTAAATAATGACATACATTTGAGTTTCACACTTCAAATCCTTCAGAAAATGTATGTTAAAACAAACCCTGTTATTTTAACAACTTTCTAAGTTTATACGAGCAATATTTCTATTTTTGGGCCTTTGCCCCCCCCCCCCCATTGTGTTGGACTTTGTCCAGATTTCTTGCACTAAGAGGTTGAGAGGTATGTGAGGCAGCCAACAAGAACACTGTTTTTCTCAGCTTAAAAGTAAGTTTTCTGTGAGAAAAAAGTAAAGTGGAAAGTTTTTCCCAGAACATAATGTATCTGCCCAGCAAAGGAAAAGTGGTATCAGACCACTGATCCTCAAAAACTCAAGCTGACTAATAGTATTGGCATGTGAAAGGTACCCTGAAGCTTTAGAAGTTGTCTGGCTCTTATGTCCTATGAAGGATATAACCAATATAGCTTAGGCTACTGCAGCAGTGATCAATATGATGAACACAGTACAGCTGTATAAGTAAACTTACCATAACAGTAGATGTTGAAATGATCACTTCTGCAGTAGCTGTTCCCTTCCTCCATCCCACATGTTTCTGGATGCGGGCATTCATATTTTTTTTTGGTTCCTAATAATGTCCCTCTGTCAGTTGGTATAAACAACAGCAGGAAAGATGTGACTCAAACAAATAAAGTCCTGATCACACCAAGGAAAAATGTCCTCCAAAAAAATAGCCATACAGGATACCACAAGAGACATTTTATTACACAAGCTTTCACAGAATTCAACAAGCTTTTGCAATCCTTTCTCAAGTGTTAAGAAACCATTTAAAGAAGCAAGTAATGTTTAAATATGTAAAATGCAAACAACATTTGAAGTCAGCATTAAAATCTTAAACACATAGTACATCACATAACATATTTATAATATAAAATTAACTTCCATTCTAAAAATGATTAAATATTCTATCTTTAAGATCTGTCACTTGGTAAAAACTTGTCTTTTAGTCAGCTCTGGTCGAGTTGACTAATGGTTTGTGTGTGTGTGTGTGTGTGTGTGTGTGTGTGTGTGTGTGTGTGTGTGTGTGTGTGTGTGTGTGTAAGGTTCTCTGAAGGTTTCGAAGCTGTCCAGCTGTTAAATCCCATGTAGGATATAATTCATAGAGCTTAAGGTACTGCAGCAGTGATCATAATGATGAACATCACTGTGGTTTGTCATGCCAATGTCCGTAACAGTACATCATTACATTCAGTTAGTACAAAGCCTTACCTAGGTATTGTCCCTTTCAATAATTCATAAAAATAGTAACTGTACATAGCCTTCAAAGCTGCACAGGGTTGATTTTTCTTTTGTGAATGTGAACACTGAAAATAGGAATATGTCAGTGCCATATCCTTAGCACCGTCATGACTTTAATAATAATGTCATTGTTGACCTGCTGTATGTATAGCACCATAGCTATGACTAAACAACTGTTGGAAAAATCAAGACTCATCACAAGTTCCTTGAGACAATCACCAGAAGCCTCATTATACAGCATTCCAGTACCATCCGCTGCATAGAGAGACTGCAATATATAACTGTCCTCCTGCAAATATGTATTTCTAGAAGCAATTAGGAAGTCTTTATTGCTTTGCCAAATGTTATAAGGCATAGTTGGTAATGATTAGTTATGCTTTTTTCATACTCTGATGTTGCAGTACAATGAAAAGCATTCTATTGATGACTGATTGCTCTACTTTCTGTGATCACATGTATGTAATGTGCTTAGGATTTCACTCATGCGACAGATGAAACATTTATTTTTTATTTAACATTTGTTAACCAGGCAATTCTGACTGGGACAGAGTCTATTTTCAGCAGAAGCCATGGAAGAAATGCTCCAGACGCATGTCTTTGGAATGTGGGAAGAAACCAGAGCACCTGGTGGAAACCCATGCAAATGCAGGGGGAACATGCAGACTTCACAGAGAAGGCACCCCAGCTGAGAATCAAACCAGAGAACCTCTTGCTGTGAGTTGACAATGCTAACCACTGCACCACTGTGCCTGTGCCATGATGCTATTTTTCCCCATTATAATTGTTCAGTAGCATAGCTTTATCCAGTATTTAGGAATTATATTATCTAGTATTTAGGAACCCGCGGTGGTGGTGCTGCGGTAGTGTTGTCACCTCAGAGTAAGACACCGTCCGGCTCGATTCTTAGCTAGAGCGTCTTCTGCGTGGAGACATGCGTGAATGGGCGTACCTTCGTTGAAGGTTGTGCGTCAGGCCTGGCAAGCCGGTATGTAAAAATCAACTGCCAATCATTAGCAGACCAGAGTTCTGCTGTGGCGACCCCTAACCGGGAAAAGCCGTAAGACACAAACAATTATCTAGTATTTAGGAATTACATTATCCAGTATTTAGGAATTACATCACCAAATGATGTGTAGGTGGTTTGTCATGAAGAGAGCAGATTGTGAATGTTCTTCTCCATTCCCAATCATGATAAAGAATAGTGCCCTGAAATCTGGATGCAGAAGACAACATTGTTATACATCTGGCAAGTGCTAACTTCCCCTTAACTGTGTCCTAGGTCAACAATGGCATCACTTTGCATGAAACTATTTGCCTAGAAAAATACACTGATGCAGTAGGAATCTTGCTGTTCTGTCTGATGTCGCCTGTGTTGATACCTAGCATCAGCAGCAGCCCTGGAAATGTTCAGTGTAGCCTGCACATCACCACAGCGGTTACTGCTATGAATGGGTGTAGTAATATGAATGTTCTATGATAACATACTGTCAACATTAGATGTACAGAAATGCCTAATTTACTTTGAATTGGATATTTATAGGTATAAAAACACAAAAACATCTAGCAAAGCCAGACTTCTAACTGTGTGATACCTTAAACCTCTTGCATCAGAGGCCTTATGGGATATATGCAAATCACCCCGTAAGGATATCGGGTGTTTCAGCTAAATGGCAATTCTGAATGTCCATGACTTTTTCTTTTACTTTCATTTTTATGTCTATTTATGGACAATTTCAGGCCATTAAAGCCAAATTGTCCATAAATAGACTTAAAAATGAAAGTAAAAGAAAAAGTCATGGACATTCAGAATTGCCATTTTGCTGAACCACCTGATATCCTTAAGGGATGATTTGCATATATCCCATGAGGCCTCTGATGCAAGAGGTTTAAGGTATCACACAGTTAGAAGTCTAGCTTTGCTAGATTTTTCTTTTTGCGTTTTTTAACCAGTTGGTTATCTGTGTGACCTTTTTACTCTTTGTTTTATGTTTATAGGTGTGAGTATTTTCTTAGCAGTTGTTGGCCTCTTTACTAGAATTCATCCCTCCCTTGCTTGCTGTAATGTACCACGTTTGAACAGTAACTCTGCCTTTGTGTAATTCTGATACCAGTGTGCCAGTGATAGTGGTGCTGCTACTGTGTGATGTAGTGTCGTGGCACATCAAATTCCACCACCTTCAGTAGAATAGGACTTTCTGGTTATGTGCATCAACATGGCATGTGTCCCTGCTTACATTGCTTTACCTTTGTGCATTCGAGCTCCATACTCAAGGTCACCTTGCTCACATCAAGGCTATAGTGGATCATAATTATAATCAGTGCTGCAGATATGATTAAGTAAGGGAGCTCATTTAACCTAAACAAGCAGTCTACTGGTCACAGTGGTTGTTGATAGCATGATCATTGTGGCTAAGGATAGCTCATCCAAGCTGTTTTCATTTTTGGCCAAGCTTTTTCTTGATAACTGAGTTGAAAGTAGAAGTCGTTTCAGTGATGGTGTCTTAGCTCATAGGAATGTCAGCATACATTTACAACAGTAATGATTGCATGGTGTCTACACTTTGCAATGTGCCAGCAATTAAACTAGTGTCTCACATCTGGAATGTTGATGCAGAACTACATCTGTACTGCACAATGACAGTCATGTGGACGTGACTTGAAGTTAGCACCAACAGTGACTGTTTTAGACTTTCTAATGCCATCATACTAGAGTTTTTCACTTCAATGCACTGGACAATAGAAATCACAGATACATGAAATTCTACTATGTACATGCATATTGAGGCATGTGTTACCAAGCAATGTCAATATTAGTGCCCTCTTACCTGCACTAACTAAATGTCTATGACTTTACTTCACTCATGATCCATGTGTTTTGGTTCTGTGGTGTCAAAATGATATGGCCATTCTCCAGTGCCTTTCCTAACATCTTGTGTGTAGCTATTCAGGTTTATATCACATAATCGAAATCCCAAAATATCGAGCACCATAAGCTCGAACTTGGAATTTTGAAATATGATATAATCAAAAGCTCAGGTATACCTGATTTAAGTATTTTTTGCTGTTTTTACCTGAAATACCTTCTCTTGCTTACCTTGAACAAGCTTAAACTGTTTTTTTAACTGTTTGTTGCATTATATATTATCTGCACTTAAAGTTTCATTTAGTCGAAAATTGGTCAAAAGTTGTTTGTTTGTTAAATTTAACTGTTGAGGCTGCCCACTAAAGTGTGCTAGCCTGTGTAACTGATTTATTACTGTTTCCTGCATTTCTGTGTGCTTTCTATCGCAAAAACAAAACAAAAAAAAATATCCTTGTTTTCCCGCCTCTCCTCGACTAGTTTAGACCAGTATACAGACTTTGCTGTATTCTGGGCTGTGGTGTAGTTCCTGTGGTGTCCATTGCCTTACTTGGATAGAAGGAAGTTTCTTTGCTCACCAGTGGGAGTGGGGAGCCTTGAGCAGCCTATCTGTCCCTGAAGGAGTGACCTCAGCACAAGAGCTTGTAGTAATTGGTTGTTTTGGACCATTTCTAGCTTTTTTGAAGTTCCCTGTTTAAAATCCGCATTTGCACGGCTTTGCGCGGTTGTGCGCATAGCACAGCGCCAGTTAAACAAGGTTAAACTTTTTCTGGCTCCACCAAGTCTGCTCTTCAAATTTTCCCTTAAGAAAGCTCTACTCTTATAATAATCGAGTCTAATCGCTTTATTATAAGCCTAGCACTTGTTCTCAAAACCTCTCTTCTAAGTAAGCACTTGCTAACTAAAGTAAGCACTACATCCACCTACCTTCCCTGTGAGTACCCACTTCCCTTAAAGGCACAGCACTCCCTTATAATATTCTAGCATGTCGAGTGGTAGATTGCTGGCATCCTCTCCGGTTCAGCTGGTTAATCTGGGAATCTTGAGACAATGCTACAATTGTCTCATGTACACAGACAACCCTCTCCTCCTCCCAACAAACACAAATACATGTGAGAGATGCAACTATATAGCCAAACTGGAGGCTGAACTCTCTCAACTCAGGACTAGCAAGACCAGACAGGAGGAGAAGGTAACCACACACACACCAAACCCAGTCCCACATAGACCTAAAACAACTGCAAACCAAACACATAATAACACAAAGACATACTCGGAAGCTCTAACAATAAACTTACCAAAATAACAGAGGCTCCCAAAGCAGACACCCAAAAATCCATGACCTCAAAACATAATACATGCATCACATACTTCAATAAATCAGTGTGTCAAACAATCACAGCCCTTAAGGCCAAACACCATGCCTGATACACTAGTAATAGGCGACTCTATAGTCAGACACACTGACGTTCCGCTTACCAGGCTGAACAAGGAGAGGGTAATGGTGAGCTGCTTATCGGGAGCTAGGATCCACCACATAACACACACACTCAGGTCACTCCAAAGCAAGTACAAATATGACTCCATCTTTGTCCATGCCGGCGTGAATGACCTGAGACGTACCTCCCTGGACTACATGAAAAGAGACATAGAGGAGCTCTCTGATTATGTAGCCCAGGCCGGTATGACCCTGACCCTGAGCAGCATCTTACCCTCACCAAGAATGATGCCACAATACAAAGACAAGATGACCAGCTTTAATAATTGGCTCAAATACTGGTGTCATTCTAGGGGGATCCAATGTCTGTCTGCTTGGGATGACATGCTGGACAAGCCATGCTGCTTCGCAAGGGACGGCTTGCATTTGTCACCACTGGGCTTCCGGATATTGGCTAAGGCTCTTGCCTCCCCCATAGTGCCTTTTTTAGGCAAGGCTCAAAAGACAAACCCACCTCCTTAGAAAACAAAAATGGAAAAAAATTAAGGGTAATGCTGCTCAACGCCAGAAGTCTAAATCTCAAGATGCAGGATCTCAAAGCACTCCTCAGTATGGAGGACATCGATGTGTGTGCCTGGTTCAAGGCTCCTAATAGCACCCTAGCGCTACCAGGCTATACCTCGTATCATGCTTTTCGGCCCCAAAACTCGGGTCAAACCAAAAAGGGAGGGGGAGTGTCCATATTCATCAAGGACACCCACACCTCCAGGTTAGTGGCAACACATGAAGCATCAGAGACCATCCAGGTGCAACTAACCGTAGGCAAAACTGCTAAACAACTGGTAGCATGTTACAGACCACCCTCCCAATCTCAGGAACCCCACTCAGCCTTCCTGACGACATTGGAGGATATGAATGTCTCACCAAACACCATCATATTGGGAGACTTCAACTACCCTTACATAGACTGGGTGCATTATTCTAGCCCAAACACCCTAGCCCAAAGGTTCCTGGAATTCATAAATTCAAACGCAATGGAACAGCTAGTCACCTATCCCACAAGGGGAGATAATATACTAGACCTGATCATCACAAACATGGGGACAAAGTGCTCCACACCGGAAGTATACCCTTCACTAGTGAGATCTGACCACAAACTAATCACCCTGGATATACATATCCCACCTCCACCCCCAACACAAAAGACTACAGTGAAAAACTTCTCAAAAGCCGACTTTACACTTCTTAAAACTGAGATGGTATCCTTTAAACCCACTGGGACAGTGGAAACCACATCCCACAATGCAGAATCCTTCACAAATGCTTTCTACGGATATCTCCAAGAATGTATGGATCATGCAATCCCAGATAAAACCAAGACCCTCTCCACCAAGGGCAGGCATCCTGTCTGGTGGACCCCAGCCATAAACAAATTGTATTACAAAAGAAGGAAGCTACTGCACGACAGAGCAAAATCCCATAAAGAGAAGGCATCTCTGATCAGCACTAGTAGAAAGCTACATTCTCTCATAAAAACATCCAAGGCCAACTTTGAGAGAAGAATCGCTATGGACACTAAAGATAACCACAAGGCCTTCTTCAGCTATGTTAGAAACCTGGGTGGAAACCCTCAGATATGTTCAGAGTTAGTTCACAATGACAAAAAATACACTGAACCCACAGATATTGCCAACATTCTGGCAGGCAGGTTCAGTGCAAATTTCTCCCCTCCCTCACCCCCAAAAGAAGAAATACTTATCCCAGCTGAATGCAACCTCCCTGTCATCTCAGATGTCCAGGTGAGAACCGCCCTCAGGAAAGCTAAAAACACAGCATCAATGGGACCTGACGGTATCCCGGGTTGTGTGCTACGTGAACTCCAAGAGGAGCTAAACCCGCACATAAAAATGCTATTTAACCTTAGCCTTACAGGATATGTACCTGAAAACTGGCGTACAGCAACAGTAGTCCCACTCCACAAAGGAGGCACCTCTACTGACCCTGGTAACTACCGCCCCATAAGCTTAACCAGCCTGGTCTGCAAAGCTATGGAAAGAATCATTATGGAACTAATAAACAGAGACATTGGGGACTTACAGACACTTGATCCCACCCAGTTCGGCTTTGTAAAAGGCAGATCCTGCCTTTTGAACCTGGTTGACTTTTTCAAAACAGTCACTAGAGCCACTGACGAGGGCAAAGCAGTCCATACAGCCTACCTGGACTTGGCTAAAGCTTTCAACACAATACCCCACTCTGGCATCATAGACAAGCTCAACAGCTTAAATGTAAATCCATATGTCACAAGATGGGTGGCAAACTGGCTAAAGGATAGAACCCATAAAGTCAAAATCACTGGAGCCATGTCAGACTCAAAGCCAGTGACAAGTGGTGTCCCACAGGGCTCTGTCCTAGGACCCCTCTTGTTCGGCATTTATTTCTCAGATGTGAAAGCAAACATGGGAGGGTTGTGGCTGACAAAGTTCGCAGATGACTGCAAACTAGGCGCCATAGTCGATACACCAGCTGACACATACATCCTACAGAAAGGCCTCACTGAAACGGACAACTGCCGCCGGAGTCATGGCCTTAAACAAAATGCCAAAAAATGTATAGTCATCCCCTTTGGGAAAAACAAAGTGCCCACAAATTATCACATAGGCGGTAACCCACTGAGTACGGAAAAAGTAATCAGAGACCTGGGGACCCAAGTCGATAGTGACCTCTCATTTGACACCCACATTGCCAAAGTGGTTAGAAAGACTTTCTACCTTGCCCACCTTATCATGAAGGGATTCACATCCAGATCAAAGGAGGTCATTGTGCCCCTATACTTCTCCCTTATCAGGCCCATGATTGAGTACAATGCCCCATTTGGTATGTACCTCACCTGGCACTTGCAACAGCTAGAGAGACCCCAAACATACCTCACCAAGACGATCAAGGGTCTCCAACATATGTCATATGCTGCCAGACTAAAGAAACTCCAACTCTATTCAGTAGCATACCGCCTACTCAGAGGTGATCTGTGCCTGATGTACAAGGCCATGTCCAATCAGGAATTGATTGACATGCTCCACCTCAAAAAATCCAAATCCATCAGAACCACGAGAGCTAAAGATTTGAACCTCAGCACAAATATGAATAGGACATGCTGGAGGGACAGATTCATAACTCAGAGGCTTCCCATACTCTGGAACAGAATCCCAGTTCATGTTAGGCAGAGCCCCTCACTGACTCTCTTCAAGAGAAATCTTGACGAGTGGATGGGAGATCGTAGGTTTACCCCAGGGGTCATCTCTGTGTCACTACTAGACAGAGGCACAGTGAACTAATTCTATTATGTAAGGGGGTCTTCACTGTGTCACTACTAGACAGAGGCACAGTATTCTAAATCTATTCTGTACACTTTTGTACCATTACTTGGGGTGGTGAAAGTCACATCACTATGGCTAGGCTTATAAATGCCCCAGGGCAGATAGCCTAGTACCAAACTATGAAACTATGAAACTATATACACTTAAAATCCTACTTCTAACCCTACACTAAACCATACATACACTACTATCTATCCACTTACCTTAACCCAAACCCTAACCCAAAGGAGCGTAACTATCGCACACTCACCTTACCCGCTCCCTAACCCTAAGGTCCGTAACTATTGCACACTCACCTTACCCACTTCCTAACCCTAAGGCCCCTAACTATCACACACTCACCTTACCCCCTCCCTAACCCTAAGGTCCCTAACTATCCCATTCCCACACTCACCTTAACCCGGTCTGTTCGCACACTTACCTTAACCCGGTCCGTAACCTTTGCACCACAGTGGAGAAAATAGCGAAGCGGCAGAAACAGCCCACCAAATTCTTTCCCTAGGAAAGAAGTCGATGTTCTGCAGCTTTGCTATTTTCAGCGTTCGCTGTTTTGAGTTTGATATTATAACATTCGAGGTTTTACTACTTCGATGTTATGATATAAACCCTAGTTATTCAATGCGTGGTATACAAACTCTATGGGTAGTATATCTGTGGTACCAGATAATATAGCACCTCCTGCACTGTGAAAAATGTACTGACGACAGTTTAATAGGGACATCACTGTGGTGGCAGTGCATGCCATAGCTGTCTACTCTGCTGCCAGCATTGTGGTCTGGAATAGTGCTGTTGCTCTGTTTAGTCAAAGTCATTCTTGTCAGTTTTCTCAGTGATCAAAAGTGAACGTAAGTCAAAGACTACTGTTTAAATATGTATAATGCTATGATTTGGAAAAATTAAGTTACATTCTTTGGGATGAATGCTATTTGCCTAGGAATTTATTCCTTAAGAAGTGTTTGCCATTTGTTAATGAGATTCATGCACTGTAAAATTAAATGAAGAGGGTTACAAGAAAAGAAAGCAGAATATCCAGGGAACATGTCTGAAAATGATTATTTTTCAGAGTGTATGTTAACACAGCTTCTCTCCTTTTTTTTTGCTTGCTTTTTTTTTATTTTGATTCCTACCCTCCACTGCTGACATATACTTTTATCCATACTGACCAATTTGTTCCCCTCCATAGGCCATCAAAGTTTGTCATATTCCTTTTGACAAGTGGATCTTCCCTTTCAGTGATTTTTGCTAACATTGTCTGAATAATAACAGGGTAGTCACAATGATAGGAAAAGTGTAACTTTCTCCAAATGAGCAGAGGCATTGCAGTAGATTATAAGATGTCCATTTTGGCTGGTATTCAACCTCCTGTAAGGGAAATATGGGGGATAGTCCCTTCATAAATACTCTTTACAGTATTTAATTTAGGGGTATCTGGGATAGGCATGTTTTGGTACTGATGTATGTTTTATGCAATAGTGTCATTGTTGCTTTTAGATTGGGTTATTTTTACTTATACATTATCATTTTGTTTTGGTATGTTGGCATTCATACAGACACTGAGTGCCAATCTGCATGCATCTCTATCATCTGACTCATGTGACTTGTGCTCGCCATATTGTAGCCACTGTTCTGCATGTGTCATTGATGGAGGTTTATCCTTCTGTTTCTTCTGCTCATCCTATGGCTGTTGTGCCATATGACACAATTTACTGCAGGAAGGACTAGCTATGCTGTTGTCTCTTGTGTACCAGTATGTTGGCAAACATGCTACCCAATCACTTGAAGTAATGATATGTAGAAAATACTACACAGCTGCATGAAATATAGGCATGTTGTAGAACATGTTTCACAACAGCATGAAGTACTGATATGCAGAAAATGTTACACAACAACATGAAGTACTGATATGTTGTGAAACATGCTACACAGTAGCATGAAGTACTGATATGTAGGACAAGCTACACAATAAAGTACTGATATGTGTGAAACATGCTACACTATAAAATGAAGTACTGATATGTGTGAAACATGCTATGCTGTAACCTGAAGTACTAATATTTGTGAAACATGCTATGCCATAACCCGAAGTACTGATATGTGTGAAACATGCTACACCATAACATGAAGTATGGACATGTGCGAAACATCCCATACATTAACTTGAAATATGGACATGCGTGAAAGGTCCACTGTAATTTTGAAATTCCACAATCCTGACATTATAAATACCAAAGCTCAGAACCTCGAGATTGTGGAATCTCGAAACGTGTCAATGGAGATCTCTGTACAGTGCAGAACAGGAACATTACCGTTCTCTTCACTATAGTGTGATCTCGGAGTTGGTATATTTAGGTTGCAGGGGGGTGTGGGGGTGCAGGGTGAAGACCCTTGCCCCCATGTGTTTGATGATGTATTGTTGGTTTAGTTTTTTTTTTTAAAGATTTTACAATATCAAAGTTCTGAGCATCAGTATTTAGAATGTCGGGATTGCGGAATTTTGAAATTACAAAGTGGACCCATGTGCGAAATATGCCACACAGTAACATGAAGTACTGATAACTGTGAAGCATGGCACGCATTAACCTGAAGTATGGACATGTGCGAAACATGCTACACAGAAGCCCAGACCATAGATCCACCTTGCTTAAGGACTCATGGGACTTTTTAGGTAAAATGAAGGCAGATATGTATGACGACAAGTTAATCATGGTCACTACTGATATTTGTGACCTTTTTTCAGTCATACCTCATGATGAAGGCCTGGAATGGTTTTATGACTATCTGTGTAGCAATAGCAGTCTGAGTCATAATACCATTTTAAGTGTCAGATCATGTATGGAACTGGTCATGAAAAATAATTTTATTAGTTATGAAGGACACCTATTTAAACAAAGACAGGGTGTGGCAATGGAGGCATGTTGTGCAACTGTATTTGCCAATATTGTACAATCACAATGGGAAGACCTGTTTATCTTTAATTCAAGGTTCAAGGACCAGTGGGTATTATATGGGAGAAACCTTGATGATTTGGTACTCTTTTGGAATGGGTGGGAACAACTGGATGAGTGTTTTTCCTATATTAATAGTACAACCACATTCCTAAGACTTACTATGAACAAGGATTATGATGAACTGAACTATTTATATGTGACTATTAAAAAGAACTATCAGAATAAAACTTTTACTTCACATCTGTATAGGAAACTCACTTATTCTAACTCTCTGTTGCACTTTCAAAGTTGGCATCCTGTGCATCAGAAGAGAGCCTTGGTTAAATGACAATACGTAAGATTATCCAGGATGGTTTTAGAAAGGGAGGATTTTCTTAAAGAATCTTTGGTCCTTAAAGAAATTCTAGTTAAAAGGGGTTACCCTGGCAATTTCACTGATAATATAGTAGAAGACGTTATAAGGAAAAGAGAAGGGGGTACCTTTCAGTCCTTGTTATTTGTTGGTAATGAATTCAGCAATGAGCCGATGAGAGGCATAATTAATTTAGTAGGGCTTTTATACTGTCATATAGTTTTAACTTTTCAGAGATCAGGAATATATTATTAAAAAGTTCTGAAGAATTTTTAACATGAACACTAATGTCAGTACGGTGTTGGGGGACAAGTCAGTGATAGTGTCCTTGAAAGGGATGTTAGAAAGAAAAACAAAAGAAGTAACACAGGGTTGTAGTTTTAAGTGTGAGAGATGTTCACAATGCCCCTGGATGGTTGACAAAGAAAAACAATATTATTAAGAATTATGGCAGTATTACCCCTGGAAATAAATATTATTGTTACTTCAAGGGCATGGTGTATATAGCAGTCTGCACTTCTTGCACAGGATTCTATGCAGGGAAGACTAAAAGGGCTTTAAGACAAAGGGTGTATCAGCACCTGTATGACATCTAACAGATGAATGTTAATAATTGTCAAAGGAAAAACAACTTTAAAAAGATCAACACATGGCAGGTTCAGGTTAAGGCACTTTAATCTTGCAGCAAGGAGACAAAAATGTGCTAATACAGAGTTTGTCTAACTAGAATCAGGAAGTGAAGCCATTCTTATACATTTCTTACAAGACATTGCCTACTAAGCTGACATAATAAATCACAAGTTCTTACAATATTATTTCATAGCAGCTGTTTGTCCATGATTTTCTTCTGGCATATCAAGTTTATAAAAAAAACTTCCTAAGAAAAACAACGTGGCCGTGGAGACCACCGGTTAGATACCGGTTAGATACAACTTCTCACCGGGCTGTGTACTACATGAACTACAATATGAACTGGCACCTCACCTAAGTGTCATCTTTAATCATAGCCTCACCTCAGGTTTCGTGCCCACTGAGTGGCGCAGAGCTACAGTTATCCCAATCCACAAGGGGGGATCCACCTTGGATCCTGGAAACTACCGTCCCATCAGTCTGACAAGCCTTATCTGCAAGGCCATGGAGCGTATTATCATGGAACTTATAAACAAAGACATTGGCAACCTTCAAACACTGGACCCCACCCAGTTTGGGTTTGTGAAGGGCCGATCTTGTCTCCTGAACCTGATTGACTTCTTTGAATCAGTCTCCAGAGCCATGGACAAGGGTAAGGTGGTCCACACAGCCTATCTAGACCTTGCCAAGGCCTTTGACACCATCCCCACTCTGGAATCATAGATAAACTTACTAAGTTGGGCATTAATCCCTATGTCACCCAATGGGTTGCTAAATGGCTTACTGATAGAACCCACACTGTAAAAGTAGCCGACTCCAAATCCAGCTCCAGACAAGTGACAAGTGGAGTACCTCAGGGTTCAGTCCTGGGGCTGCTCTTGTTTGGCATCTACTTCTCTGAAGTACAGGTCAACACTAAGGGACTCTGGCTAACAAAGTTTGCAGATGACTGCAAACTGGGAGCCATTATTGAATCCCCAAATGATGTGGATACTCTACAAAAGGGCCTTACAGAAACAGATGCTTGGTGCCAGCGCCATGGGCTCAAGCTCAATGCCAAGAAATGTATTGTTATCCCCTTTGGGAAAAAACATGTATCCATGAATTACCATATAGGTGGCAGTACACTAAACACAGAAAGTGTAATAAGAGACTTAGGGAAACAGGTGGACAGTGGTCTCACCTTCGATAACCACATCGCCACAACAGTCAGAAAATCCTTCTATGTGGCACACCTCATCACAAAGGGCTTTTCATCCAGAAAAAAGGAGGTCATTGTCCCACTGTACTCATCCCTCATTAGACCCATTATAGAATACAATGCCCCATTTGGTATGTACCTCTCAAGACATCTGCAACAACTGGAAAGGCCTCAGAAATACCTCACTAAAAGAATCACAGGCCTAAAGCAGATGCCCTACGCTGACCGCCTTAAAAAACTCCAGCTATACTCTGTCGCATATCGTCTACTCAGAGGCGATCTCTGCTTAACATACAAGGCCATGTCAAACCCAGAGCTGTTGGACATGCTACACTTAAAGAAATCCCAATCCCTCAGAGCTACACGCTCCAGGGATCTAAACCTTGTCATCACAATAAACAAAACATGCTGGAGGGATAGGTTCCTGACCCAGAGACTCCCAGACTCTGGAATAGATTGCCCATACATGTCAAGCAGAGTGCCTCTTTGGACCTCTTCAAGAGGAACCTTGACGATTGGATGGGAGAAAGGAAATTCACCCCAGGGATCACGTCAGTCGCCCTGCTAGACAAGGGTCCAGGAAAGTAAATAATGTGGGAAGAAATAGCCAGGGAATTGTTATGGCTAGGCTTGTATAGGCCCTAGGGCTGATAGCCTAGTACCAACCTATGAACCTATGAACCTATGATGTCACCATTCAAGGTACTATGGATAATTCGAGCACAAAGCAAGCACAGATTATAGTTCATTTCTTCAAGCAGTCTTTGTTCAACTGTATCTTTCTTTACTGCAGCTGTGCATGTTCTCATAACACGAACAGAGCTGATTGTTCAAGTTCAATAACATTATAGAAAACAGTATTGTTCTATTCATTATTTTCCTGACCTAGCAGATAATCACCTGCTTCTCAGTAAATTTCCAAAAGGCATAAACATGAATTTTGCTGTGCTAGCAAATACTAGGTCAGAGAGCATCTTGCAGTTTCAGAAAGCATCTTGTAGTTTCATACAAAACTAAGCTGTACATAAAATAGAATGAAATGTGTTAACCCTTTTAGCTTCTAATAAGCACTAAACATATACATGAATACATATTTTTCTAACATTCCCCCCCCCCGTTAATACTTTTTATTATATTTTCAAAAGCATAAACAGTTTGCTTCTTCTCCTAACCTCTTCCATTCAGAATTTGCAGTTAAGAGTCATTCAGTTTAAACTTATGAAAGTGTTTCATTTTTCTACAGTTCTGCAAATTCAGTACTTTGATACAAAGTCTCAGAAACTGACATGTCTATAAAATCTTTAATTAATCTTTTCATGCAGGGAATACCACAACAAACACACACTCCTAATAGGAGTAATCCCACACAAATGGCAATCAGGATGTTCATTAGGATGCTACCCCACCCATCAAACAAATTCTGGAAAAAATCCATCAGTGGGTTTGGGCCTGGTTTGGTCATGGCCGACACTTGCTGAATTACCTCGAGGTGGTCGTTTATCTCATGCTGGTTGTCAGGAATATATGAACAGCACTCCTCTTTTATTAAAGTGCAAGTACCACCTTTCGCCGCTAGGGTGAAGTCGAGAGCCATGTGGTTTTGAAGCACCACAGTTCTCATAGCGTTCATTTCATCAGTTACTAATTCAAGAGCAGAAAAAGTTGCATTGCTCATTACTTTGAGAAGTTTGGACAGTTTTCTCAGCTCCCAAATCGATTTTACTGTGCCATATGCAGGGGCTATACCTGCCCATGATATAATAGTGTCACTATAGTCCATGTGTGTCAGTTTATCTTTGTTTTTCACTGAGTTATGGTTTCTCCAGCCTGCTTTTATTCGTCCCACTGGATTCTCAGGTTTCTTGATTTGATTTCCAGGTTTCTTGGTGACCTCTCTGACATTTCAAATTGTTCCCTGACGCAAAATTGCAGTGTGTCGTATGGCCGGAACCAGGTAACCCAAAAAACAACTGCCGGACCAATTCTCAGGTAACCATTTGTATGCCTTTTTCCCACACACAAAATAACAATCTTCTACTTTAGTATTAATATATACTTGCCCTGCATGAAACATTTTTCTATCAATGATAGCTGTTAAAAAAGAACAGGATTATGTTGTACTTCATTAACTGTTTTGTGCATTGATTCAAGAAACGAATCGTAGTTTGTATCACAAATGGAACCTGCATTATTAGCTTTGGTATAACATTTGTAAGGAACAGTCACATTACAATTGCTCCAACCCACCCGAACAGTATCATTTTTGTAAAAACATACAATTCCCTTTTGTGTAACAGGCAGGTACAATGCTATTCTGTCTTGTGATTTCACAGTCGTAGTATCAAAAATCAAATTTTCCCAGGTCTCATTGACCCCTAGGGGGACAGCAGTCATTAATAATCTCCCTTATGCTGTAGGTATAGCTGTACAAACCCAACAATTTGAAACATTAAAAGTCTCAGCATACACATGTTTGATCGCTTGGTAAGTGTTAAAGTTTGGATGCCAGTCTATGAGTAAAGCATCACGTTTATTCAGTTCAGCTCGTGTGGCTGGAAAAAGGAAAGGCCACAGCAAAAAGATTAATGTTATCAGTATAGTTAACAGAATGATCATGCAATACGTCTGAGGTTGTTCTGTATTCCTATTTGCTCCATATCTGGTCATTTTGTTCTTGTGTAACAGTAACAAGTTTTTTGTCCAGTTCAAAGTTTTTAACCAGTTTACAGTGTGTCAGATGAATCCAGGACGCTCGCTCTGCGATCTTGACTGCAGTGGGTGTTGACAGTAGCACTTGGTATGGCCCTTCCCACTTCGGTGACGTCCAATTCTTTTTTTTGATGACTTTCACCCAGACCCACGTGCCTGGGACTACTGCTGCTTCCGATGGTCTGGTTTGTTCTTTATCTGAAACAGTATTTAACTGCAAAACTTGTTTATTACTTAGAAGTCGTCTCATATATTCTGTGAGTGAACTGTCGGCCTCCTGGTCTGCAGGCATGAGAGGTTTCCACTGAGGTATATAGTATGCCCTCCCAAATAATTTTTCAAAAGGAGTTAACCCCTTTGCATTTGGAACAGTTCTCATGCTCAACAGTGCTAGAGGCAGGCAGTACACCCAGTTCTTTTGTGTCACACTAATTAACTTCCTAAGTTTACTTTTCAAAACCCCATTATGCCTCTCTACTAGTCCTGCGGATTGTGGATGGTATGCACAATGGTTCTTCAAGGAAATTCTGAAATATAGGCTCAACTGTTGTATAGTTTGATTTACAAGGTGTGTGCCATTGTCACTGTAGATCTTTTCTGGTATGCCAAATCTAGGAATAATTTCTTTAACAAGGACTTTTGCAACAGTAGCTGCATCTGGATTTTTGGTTGGAAAAGCTTCCACCCATTTGGAAAACATATCTATAATGACAAGACAATACTTCTTATTTTCGCATTTGTTCAGTTCTATGAAATCCATACAGATAGTATGCAACGGGTACAGTGGTGCAGGGAAACTCCCTTGTTTAGGCTTCAATGTCCCTTGTGCATGATGCTTGTTACAAACATGGCATGCCACCCAAACATTTTTTGTGTAGTTTGTAAATCCATATGCTGTGAACACTCGATTCACTAACTCTACCATCCCCCCTGTTGAGACATGGCACTGCCCATGGCTCAACAAAGCTGCATATCTAAACAAATTAGACGGCAAAATCGGTTTTCCTTCTTTGGAGATGTACAGCCCTTTCTCAAGAATTGCTCCTCGTTTTATCCATTTCTGTTTTTCTACTTTTGTAGTAAGTGTATGCATTCTTTTCAACATTTCTAAATCTAAAATCTCAGAAGGTTATAATTCCTCACTCAAAAGAAATATTTCTGAAGCTGAAGCTGCCTGCCTTGCAGCTGTATCAGCTCTCGCATTACCTTTTGAAATCCTATCCTGTTGCCTGGTATGAGCTACGCATTTACAAATAGCTACTTTCTGAGGTAACTGAATAGATTCTAACAAATCTAAAATAAACTGTGCAGGATTAATCGGTTTACCTATAGATGTTATCATTCCTCTATTCTTCCACTGTTGCGCAAAAACATGTACAGTAGAAAAAGCGTACTGGCTGTCAGTAAAAATGTTCACACATTTACCCTTTGCCAAGGTACATGCCCTTGTCAAGGCAATCAATTCTGCTGCTTGTGCAGATAAGTTGTGTGGTAAAGACCTTGCTTCCAAAATCTCAGTATCAGAAACTACTGCATACCCCACTAGGTTCTGCCCTGTAAGACCCCTTCTGCATGAGCCATCCATGTAATATGTCACCTTAGCATCATCCCAGGGAACATCTGTTAGATGTTTTATAGGCAGTGTCTTTTGCTCAATTTCCTGCAGGCAGCTGTGTAGTGTGCCGTCCGCAGGGGTCGGGAGCAAGGTAGACGGATTCAAAGTTGTACATTGTTCAATTGTCATATGAAGTTGGCTCAACAGTATAGTCATACAGGAAAGATGTCTAGCAGGAGAAAGATATGCTACTTTTTCTTGCAGTAAAATAATCATGACTGCATGAGGCACTCTCAATGTGAGAGGGTGGAACAACACTACTGAGGCTGAAGCCTGCACTGCCATTGCAGCTGCGACTACTGCTTGTACACAGTGGGGCAGGGATCACACCACTGGGTCCAGCTGTGATGAATAGTAAGCTACGGGGCGTTGCTTGTCCCCATGTTGCTGTGTTAACACTGATGTCATATAACCTTGCTTACAATCTACAGTTTGGAAAAAGCATTTATGATAGTTTGGTAATCCTAAAACTAATGAGGATGCTATCAATTGTTTTAGTTTGCAGAAAGCTGATTCTGCTTCTGGTGTCCATTGTAATAAATCTTGTGCTGTCATAGGCTTCTTGTATATGAAGTTGGTCAGTGGAGCAGATTCCAAGGCATAGTTTGGAATCCAACTCCGACAGAAATTAGTCGTACCTAGGAAGGACATCATTTCCTTCTTGGTAGTCGGTTTGGGTGCTTGTAAAATTGCTATTTTCCTATCTTCATCTAATGTTCTGCCTTCTTTGGATATTACATATCCCAGGTATTTAACCTGCTTTCTCCAAAGCTGCAACTTGTTTTTGTTTACTTTATGCCCTTGAGTGGCTAAAAAATGTAATAATGCTATGGTATCTTCTCTGCATTCTTGCTGGGTGGGGGCTGCCAGCAGGATGTTGTCTATATAAAGTAAAATCTGACTGCCTCTCGGTGGGCTAAATCCCGCCAAGTTGCTTGCCATCTCTTGTGAGAATATTGTTGGACTTTTACAATATCCCTGTGGTAGTCGCGTGTATGTATACCTTTTCCCCTGAAATGTAAATGCAAACCAATGTTGGCTGTCAGGGTGCATCGGTATCGAAAAGAACGCATTGCTAATATCTACCACAGAAAAATACTTCTGTTGAGTCTTCAAATCATTCAATAGGGTGTGTGGATCTGGCACCGTAGGTGCTCTAGGTATTACTGCATCATTTACAGCTTGTAAATCTTGGACCATACGCCATTCTCTGTTTGCTATCCTGACAGGAAATAAGGGTGTGTTACATGGTGAATCGGGAGATTCTACCAGTACTCCTTCCTTAAGTAAAGCTGCTATTATAGGTTTGATTCCTACTTCTGCATCTTTCCTTAAGGGATACTGTCTCTTTTGTGGTCTGAATGCTGATTTTGGCGTGATAGTAACTGGTCCTGCTGTACGAATGAGTCCTACATCTGACTTCCCTGTTGACCAGAGAGTTTCCGGTATGTTCCGTAAGGCATTCTCTTCCTCTTCTAGTAAGAGTGCTAATCAGCTGTCCTCGCTAGACTGCAAGTGTACAGCTGGGTGTGTCTGTGTTATCCAACTTAACTTCTGCTTCTGTACTCCCTGTTTTAACAATTTTAACTCCGTCTGTTTTTCCCACTTTGTGACTTTTTCTCCTAGGTCTGCCCATTTCACATTCTTGTCCTTAGTCAAACTAACATGTGGTAATTGATTAGATTTATAGAGTGCAAAGAATTCCTGGGGCAATGAACAGCTAACTACACTGTTCCCTTCTGTGTCCCAGTACAGATTACGTAATACTAATCTGTCTGCAAGGTTTCTAAACAGTTCTTGCTCATATTCTTTATCAGGTCCCAGTGTGCTACAATAATACAGAGTACAGTGCAACAACTGCTGTTTATCAGTGTCAAGGGAGGGGGACTTACTGATGGCTATGTTCATCAGCTCTTTGGTTACTGCCCCTGGACCAGTCGTGACCAAGTCCTGGCTGTACCAATAAAATGTTTCGCCCTCCGGTCGCACCACAAAAGTATCCATTTGTCACTGTGCTTCCATACCCTGCATAGTTGGAACTACTGCTATGCCAAATATCTGCATAAGATCTCTGCCCAAAAGGTTTACCAGGCATTTTGCAGAAACAACAATTTTGCTTTTCTGGGTCATCCCTGAAACAGGGTCAGTTATTGCTATATTATGGGAGAGTGGCTCCTGATACAGCTGTCCATTAGCTGCTTTCACTAATATATAATCGAGTGATTCTGAATTTTCTGGTAGTTTGGAAGGATGTATCAAGGTCCGTGATGCCCCAGAGTCACACAGAAATTTAACTTCCCTCCCCTCTACCAGAAGCGTAACTTCCGGTTTCATGTCTGCTAAGTAGAGCTCTAGATTCAATAATGCTAAGTCTAAAATTTCACTTTCTTCACTATCTGCGATTTCTTGCACTTCCTCTATTTCTTCTATCACATTCTGTACTCCCTCTATCACATTTGCATTTGTCTTTTCTTGGTTATTCCCTTCTAGTGATTCCTGACTATCATATAGTCAGTCCTCACCCTCCTTATCTTCCATGGCTACCTTATTGTTTTGCTTGCAATCCCTTGCTAAATGTCCCTTTTTTCTGCACTTAAAACATTCACCCCTTTTCTTTCTCTCTTCAAACTCCTCTGATCGCTTATCAGATTGTTTGTTTCCCTGGGCATTTTTCTTGCCCTTTTTCCCAGACTGTATTACATAAAATTCTGCTCCATCTTCTACAGAAAATACTTGGGCTTTCTTTTTCTTTTTACTGTTAAAATGCCTTTCAGCATGTCTAGCATATTCAAGCAGTGACTGTAATCTACTTGTACAATGGTCTACCATGTGCTTTGTAACAAAGCTGCTTATAGGCAAAATACTGCCTTTTAAAAATGCATTCTTTAGCTGCTGCTCATACGGGGAATCATGTGTTTGGTCTTCAGGTACCTGCATTCTACAATGGTTATTAAAACACTCTAATAATCTAGCATAATATCTGTCAACAGTTTCAACTTCTTGTTGGATGCATTGATTAATGCAAGTCCAGTCTGCTCTAGGCTTCCATTTCTCAGAGATTCGGTCTGTTAGACCTTTCACTCTGTTATCCAGTTCTGCATTGCTATGTGGGAGTGGCTTGTGTTCTGCGTCACGGGGATTCCAGTTGCCACTGATCATGTGCCAAACTGGACCTATGATTTGTCTAACTACTTTTTCTACTTCTTCTCCATTTAAATGATAACTTAACCTCATGCCCTGTAAGTCTTCTAAAAATTTTCTAAAATTAAGTTTTGGATGGGGAATTCCCTCTGTAGCTTTCCGGATGTCTTCCGGTGTCCATGGTCTATATACCTGCAGAGTTGGGTCCTGCCCTTCCTGCCCTGCCTGAGGATTTGGTACTTCTATGAACGGACATATCTCTTCTTCACTCATAGCTCGCAAATTTTTGTTCATTTGATATAACTCAGAATCCCCTCTTAAGTTACGTGTTCGAGACCTAGTCTCGACGGGATCTCTGACAAACGGTCTTGGCTTCGCGGAGACAGCTGGGTATAGCGGAGGTGGACCAGCTTGTCCACTCACTTCATATTCTGGTAAGGGAAGTGGAGGGGGTGGAGGGGCTGATGCTATTACCAAATTATTGTCTTCTTTATCTAGAAACATAGCTTTTGAATTATTACTTTTTTGTTCCCTACGGTTTGCTTCCTCAATCCACCTGTGTGCCTGAGGAATGCCTAATTGACGTTGCTTTTTTACCTGACCTTTTGCGTCAGTTTTAAGCTGTTTGACAAGTTTAATAAGTGAGGATTTTTCTAATTTGCCATCAAATTCTTATTTATTAACCCATTTTGTATAGTACCTAACATTGTCGGCACGCAGTAATTGCATATATTTTGCATCTTCAGTTAAAGGTGGATTTTTGGAACTTTTTGTGCACTTATTTCCCATATTGTTCTGACTGTTAAAATGTTACATAACCCTTCTTATCTTTACGTGGTGCCACAATTTCTCTTTTTCACAGTTTATCTAGAACAACTGCCTTACCTATTCTGCTTCCCTGATCGATGACAAGACTGCAATCTTCCTGTCCCTGACTTGTACAAGACAAATCTCCTGACAGATGATACAAATCAAGTCCCTGATCTAAAACAGAAAAAAGGTAAATTTGACCTTACCTGAGCCTCCGTGATTGATCATCTGGTTCTTGGAAAAACTGTTAACTCGTCCTCCAGTCACAGATCAGAACAGTGGCTGGCCTCTTTTGAATGACAATTCAGTTGGAGGTCTTTCAGAGCAGAAGAACCAATGTGGTCTCTTCCCCGTATGGTTTCATGCCACCTGGCCCATCTGACCTGAGGTGAAGTGAGAGTTTCCGGTCCGAAGGACCAATCTGTCAAAGGAAAAACAACTTCAAAAAGATCAACACATGGCAGGTTCAGGTTAAGGCACTTTAATCTTGCAGCAAGGAGACAAAAACGTGCTAATACAGAGTTTGTCTAACTAGAATCAGGAAGTGAAGCCATTCTTATACATTTCTTACAAGACATTGCCTACTAAGCTGACGTAATAAATCACAAGTTCTTACAATATTATTTCATAGCAGCTGTTTGTCCATGATTTTCTGCTGGCATATCAAGTTTATAAAGAAAACTTCCTAAGAAAAACAACGTGGCCTTGGAGACCACCGGTTAGATACAACTTCTCACTATATGATGTTACCATTCAAGGTACTATGGATAATTCGAGCACAAAGCAAGCACAGATTATAGTTCATTTCTTCAAGCAATCTTTGTTCAACTGTATCTATCTTTTCTGCAGCTGTGGATGTTCTCATAACACAAACAGAGCTGATTGCTCAAGTTCAATAACATTATAGAAAACAGTATTGTTCTATTCATTATTTTCCTGACCTAGCAGATAATCACCTGCTTCTCAGTAAATTTCCAAAAGGCATAAACATGAATTTTGCTGTGCTAGCAAATACTAGGTCAGAAAGCATCTTGCAGTTTCAGAAAGCATCTTGTAGTTTCATACGCTCAAGTGCGCTAGCCGATTTAAAGCATTTACTGTTTGTTACTGTATCTATTTTTTATCTGTTTGTGAAAAAAAACAAAAAAAAAACAAAAAAATATCCTTGTTTTCCCACCTTTACTGAAATAGAATAGCCCATTCTTCAGATTTTGCTGATCTCTGGGCTGTGTCATAGTTCTTGTGTTGTCCATATCCTTATTTGGATAGGAGGAAGCTTCTTTGTTCACCAGTGGGAGTGGGGAGCACTGAGCAGCCTATTTGTCCCTAAAGGAGTGGTTCCAGCACAGCAACTTGTAGTTTATTGGCCATTTTGGGCCATTTTCTAGCTCTTTCTAACCCCCTGCTATAAAGCCCGCTTTAGCGTGCTTTTGCGCTTGTATACGACTCAGCACAGCTCCTCGTGGTGTCCTGCAGCGTTCTACAAGCAGCAGAGAGTGGAAGAGTGACTTTCCATTGATTTATAAGTATGTTTCTGGCTTTCTATTTTCGACTGCTGTATCTTGACTAAAAAGCGAATTTTTATTACTAAACTAGCTCTGTAAGTTGATTCACTGTATTTCTGTTTGTTTCTAAACTGTTTTGCACTTTAAAAGTTTGTTTTTTGCTTAAATTAACTGGTAGGCTACACACTCAAGTGCGCTAGCCAATTTAAAGCATTTACTGTTTGTTACTGTATCTATTTTTTATCTGCTTGTAAAAAAAAAAAAAAAAAAAAAAAAAAATATCCTTGTTTTCCTGCCTTTACTGAACTAGAATAGTCCAGTCTTCAGATTTTGCTGATCTCTGGACTGTGTCATAGTTCCTGTGTTGTCCATATCCTTATTTGGATAGGAGGAAGCTTCTTTGTTCACCAGTGGGAGTGGGGAGCACTGAGCAGCCTATTTGTCCCTAAAAGAGTGGTTCCAGCCCAGCAACTTGTAGTTTATTGGCCGTTTTGGGCCATTTCCTAGCTCTTTCTAATCTAATCCCCTGCTATAAAGCCCGCTTTAGCGTGCTTTTGCGCTTGTATATGACTCAGCACAGCTCCTCGTGGTGTCCTGCAGAGTTCTACAAGCAGCAGAGAGTGGAAGAGTGACTTTCCATTGATTTATAAGTATTTTTTCTGGCTTTCTATTTTCGACTGCTGTATCTTGACTAAAAAGCGATTTTTTTATTACTAAACTAGCTCTGTAAGTTGAGTCACTGTATTTCTGTTTGTTTCTAAACTGTTTTGCACTTTAAAAGTTTGTTTTTTGCTTAAATTAACTGGTAGGCTACACACTCAAGTGCACTAGCCGATTTAAAGCATTTACTGTTTGTTACTGTATCTATTTTTTATCTGCTTGTGAAAAAAAAAAACAAAAACAAAAAACATCCTTGTTTTCCTGCCTTTACTGAACTAGAATAGTCCAGTCTTCAGATTTTGCTGATCTCTGGGCTGTGTCATAGTTCCTGTGTTGTCCATATCCTTATTTGGATAGGAGGAAGCTTCTTTGTTCACCAGTTGGTGTGGGGAGCACTGAGCAGCCTATTTGTCCCTAAAGGAGTGGTTCCAGCCCAGCAACTTGTAGTTTATTGGCTGTTTTGGGCCATTTCCTAGCTCTTTCTAACCCCCTGCTATAAAGCCCACTTTAGCGTGCTTTTGCGCGATTTTGCGCGAAGTTGCCCATAGCGCAGCATCGGGCAGCGCCGGTTAATCAAGTTTAAACTATTTCTGGCTCCGCTAAGTCTGCTCTTCAGTTTTTCCCTTAGAACTGCTCTACTTTCAATCTAAACAGTCTAGTCTCTATCTGAAAAGCCCAGTACTTGCTCCTAAAGCATTTTTACACAGGTAAAGCACTCTTAAACAAAAAGAAAGCACTACATCCACCTACAATCTCCTTGAGCACCCATTTCCCTATAGGTCCTTTCTGACTCAGTTACACAGCAATCCCTTACACTATTCTAGCATGTCGAAGGGTCAATTACTGGTGTCCTCTCCAGTTCAGCTGGTGAATCTGGGAATCTTGAGGCAATGTTACAACTGCCTCATGTACACAGACAACCATCTCCTCCTCCCAACAAATACAAATATATGTGAGAGATGCAACTATATAGCCAAACTGGAGGCTGAGCTCTCTCGACTCAGTACTGGCAAAACCAGTCAGGAGGAGAAGGTAACCACACACACCACAAACCCAGTCTCACATAGACCTATCACAACTGCAAACCAAACAAATAAACACACAAAAACATACTCGGAGGCTCTAATTAAAAATCTACCAAAACAACAGAGGCCTCCAAAGCAGACATCCAAGCAACCACTACCTCAAAACATAGCACATGGAACACATAGTTCACAAAGTCAGTGTGCCAAACAGTCACAGCCCTTAAGGCCAAACAACATGCCTGATACACTTGTAATAGGTGACAGCATAGTCAGACACACTGACGTCCCGCTCTCCAGACTGAACAAGGAAAAGGTTACAGTAAGCTGCCTGTCGGGTGCTAGAATCCGCCACATAACACAAGCACTCAGGTCACTCCAAAGCAAGTACAAATATGACTCAGTCATTGTCCATGCTGGTGTGAATGACCTGAGACGTACCTCCCTGGACTACATGAAAAGAGACATAGAGGAGCTCTCTGATTATGTAGCCCAGGCCAGTATGACCCTGACCCTGAGCAGCATCTTACCCTCACCAAGAATGATGCCACAGTACAAAGACAAAATGATCAGCTTTAACAATTGGCTCAATTACTGGTGTCATTCTAAGGGGATCCAATGTCTGTCAGCTTGGGATGACATGCTTCACAAGCCACACTGCTTCGCAAGGGACGGCTTGCACCTGTCATCCCTAGGCTTCCGGATATTGGCCAAGGTTTTTGCCTCCCCCATAGTGCCTTTTTTAGGCAAGGCTCAAAAGACAAACCCACCTCCCTAGAAAACACAAGTGGAAAAAAACTAAGGGTAATGCTGCTCAATGCCAGAAGTCTAAACCTCAAGATGGATGCTCTCGAAGCCCTCCTCATTATGGAGAACATCAATGTCTGTGCAGTGACTGAAACCTGGTTCAAGGCTCCTGAGAGCACCCAGCACTACCAGGTTATACCTCATATCATGCTTTTCAGCCCCAAAACTTGGACCGAACCACAAAAGGAGGGGGAGTATCCATAGTCATCAAAGATACCCACACCTCCAGGTTAGTGGCAATGCACGAAGCATCGGAGACCATCCATGTGCAACTAACCATAGGCAAAACTGCCCTATAGTTTGTAGCATGCTACAGACCACCCTCTCAAACTCAGGAACCCCACTCAGCCTTCCTGAAGACACTGGAGAGTATGAATGTCTCTCCAAATACCATCATATTGGGAGACTTCAACTACCCAAACATAGACTGGGAGCATTACTCAAGCCCCAACACCCTAGACCAAAGGTTCCTAGAATTCATAAACTCAAATGCGATGGAACAACTAGTCACCACTCCCACAAGAGGAGATAATATACTAGACCTGATCATCACAAACATGGGGACACAATGCTCCACACCGGAAGTATACCCCGCATTGGTGAGATCAGACCATAAATTAATCTCACTGGAAATCCACATCCCGCCCCCACCCCCAGCACAAAAGACCACAGTGAAGAATTTCTCAAAAGCTGACTTCACACTTCTTAAGACTGAAGTGGTATCCTTCAAGGCCCCTGGGCCAGTGGACACCACGGCCCACACCGCTGAATCCTTTATAAACACTTTCTACGGACACCTTCAAGAATGCATGGATCATGCAATCCCAAATAAAACCAAGACCCATTCCCCCAAAGGCAGGCATCCTGTCTGGTGGACCCCAGCCATTAACAAGCTTTACAACAGGAGGAGGAAGCTACTACATGACAGAGGAAAATCCCCAAAAGGGAAGGCATCTCTGATCAGTACTAGCAAAAAACTACGATCACTCATAAAATCATCCAAGGCCAATTTTGAGAGAAAAATCGCAAAAGACGCTAAAGACAATCACAAGACCTTCTTTAGTTATGTTAGAAACCTGGGTGGAAACTCCTAGATATGCTCAGAGTTAGTCCAAAATGACAAAAAATACACTGAACCCACAGACATTGCCAACATACTGGCAGACAGGTTCAGTGCAAATTTCTCCCCCCCCAAAAGGAATATGTATCCCAGCAGAGTGTAGCCTCCCTGACATCTCAGATGCCCAGGTGACAGCCGCCCTCTCCAAAGCCAAAAACACAGCATCAATGGGACCAGACGGTGTCCCGGGTTGCGTGCTACCTGAACTCCAAGAGGAACTAAACCCGCACTTAAGGCTGCTGTTTAATCTTAGCCTTACTACAGGATATGTACCCAAAGAATGGCGTACAGCAACAGTGGTCCCACTCCACAAAGGAGGTGCTTCTACGGACCCTGGAAATTACTGCCCCATAAGCTTGACGAGCCTGGTCTGCAAAGCTATGGAGAGGATCATTATGGAACTCATAAACAAAGACATTGGGGACCTACAGACACTGAATCCTACCCAATTTGGCTTTGTCAAGGGCAGATCCTGCCTTTTGAACCTGGTTGACTTTTTTGAAACTGTCACTAAGGCCATTGATGAGGGTAAGGCAGTTCACACAGCCTACCTTGGTCTTGCAAAAGCCTTCGACACAATACCCCACTCGGGCATCATAGACAAGCTCACCAGCTTAAATGTAAACCCATATGTCATAAGATGGGTTGCAAACTGGCTCAAGGACAGAACCCACAAGGTCAGAATTGCTGGAGCCATGTCAGACTCTAAGCCAGTCACAAGTGGTGTCCCACAGGGCTCGGTCCTGGGACCCCTCTTGTTCGGCATTTATCTTTCAAAGGTGCAAGCAAACATAGGAGGATTGTGTCTGACAAAGTTCGCAGATGACTGCAAACTGGGCACCATAACTGATACTCCAGTGGACACAAGCATCCTTCAGAAAGGCCTCCTAGAAATGGATAACTGGTGCCAGAGCCATGGCCTTAAACTGAACACCAAAAAATGTATAGTCATACCCTTTGGGAAAAACAAAGTACCCACAAATTACCACATAGGTGGTAATCCATTAAGTATGGAAGAAGTAATCAGGGACCTAGGGACCCAAGTTGACAGTAACCTCTCATTTGACACTCACATTGCCAAGGTGGTTAGGAAGACCTTCTATATTACTCACCTTATCATGAAAGGATTCACATCTAGATCAAGAAAGGTCATTGTGCCCCTATACTCTTCCCTTATCAGGCCCATAATTGAGTACAATGCCCCATTTGGGATGTACCTTACCCGACACCTGCAGCAGTTAGAAAGACCCCAAAAGTACCTCACCAAGAGGATCAAGGGTCTCAAACATATGTCATACGCTGCCCGGCTGAAGAAACTCCAGCTCTATTTAGTCGCATACCGCCTACTCAGAGGCGATCTATGCCTGACGTACAAGGCCATGTCCAATCCAGAATTAATGGACATGCTCCACCTCAGAAAATCCAAATCCACCAGAGCCACGAGGGCGAGAGATTTGAACCTCAACACAGAAATAAACAGGACATGCTGGAGGGACAGATTCATAACCCAGAGGCTCCCTACACTCTGGAACAGAATCCCAGTCCATGTTAGGCAGAGCCCCTCACTGACTCTCTTCAAGAGAACTCTTGACGAGTGGATGGGAGATCTTAGGTTTACCCCGGGGGTCATTTCTGTGTCACTGCTAGACAGAGGCACAGTAAACTAAACCCTAAATGGGCATAGTATTCTCATTCCAAGGGGTGGCGAAAGCCACACACACTCTGGCTAGGCTTATAAATGCCCTAGGGCAGATAGCCTAGTATGAACCTATGAACCTATACAAAACTAAGCTGTACATAAAACAGAATGAAATGTGTTAACCCTTTTAGCTTCTAATAAGCACTAAACATATACATTAATACATATTTTTCTAACAATAATGCCCTGTTTAGACATATTAATGAGCACCCTGATTCCAGAGTGGGGGATGGTGTCAAAGGCCTTGGCGAGGTTCTGTCAGTAAGCCAGTTGGCAACCCATCGAGTGACGTAGGGATTTATGCCCAGCTTAGTAAGTTTATCTATGATTCCAGAGTGGGGGATGGTGTCAAAGGCCTTGGCGAGATCCAGATAGGCTGCGTGGACCACCTTACCCTCATCCACAGCTCGGGAGACTGATTCGAAGAAGTCAATCAGGTTCAGGAGACAAGATCGGCCCTTCACAAACCCAAACTGGGTGGAGTCCAGTGTTTGAAGGTTGCCAATGTCTTTGTTTATAAGTTCCATGATAATGCGTAAGGGGGGATCCACCTTAGATCCTGGGAACTACCGTGCCATCAGTCTGACGAGCCTGATCTGCAAGGGCATGGAACGCATTATCATTTGGGATAATATTTATGTGTATGGACTAAGTTCATTTTTATTTATTATGATGGTGCTTAGTGTTGCCACATTCATTCATTTTTTAAATTGTTGACTTTTTTTAATTTCAAATATGGTAACTACATGATTAGGATGTGATGTAATATGATGTTTACCAATGAACGTTGTAAGTACTGTACATTAGGAGTATTTTGAATGTGGAGTGCCATTCTGAAGAAGTCAGTGATTGTGATGAAAGTGCTAAATAAATTGGGTTTGTGCTACTATTGGAGTGTTGGTGGAGTCGTTTTTTGTGGCTCCTGCATCCTTATTCTTGGTTCTTTGGTGGTTTTGCGTCTTTTACAAGAAGGCCGAAGTACTGATATGTTCAAAACATGCTACACAGTAACATGAAGTACTGAAATAGCGAAGATAGAACACATCAAATGCATCATATCTTGTTCAGGAAATGAAACAGAAGTTATACAGAAATTCTAGAGTCCCAAAATACATTTGAAAAGTTTTCTCGAAAATCTCGTCTCTTCTCTCTGTTCTCTTCCATAATGCACTTCACACAAAACTACCTCATGCAATAAAAGGGCAATTTTTCTGATTTCCAGGCCCACCACAGTATGCTGCTCTGTCTCTTCCTCAGCTTGTCACATTCGATTCCAAGTCAAAATGATGGATTTGGGACCTGGACAGACCAAATCTATTGTAGTGGGGGGGGGGGGGGGTCAAGGCTGAATGATGTTTACAGAAAATTTGAAAGGTAGTAATGAATGCTCCCAGCAGCAAAGTTGTTGCTTGTGCTGCCACTGTAGGAGGAATGGTCTGCTAGCAATATAAAGTCCCAACCAAGGAAATAATACATCAGTGACAAGAGCACCCACTTGACTGCCAGGCATGCACTCTTGATAGTGGACTAAAAATAAAAAAAAAAAAAACATGTTTATTTTATTAACATTTGTTTGCCAGGCAAGGACTACTTGGAACAACCTGATTTTCAGGGGAGGCCCAGGAAGAAATGCTCCAGACACATGTCTTTGTAAAGTGGGAGGAAACCAGAGCACCCAGAGGAAACCCACACAAAAGTAGGGAGGACATGCTGACTCCACACAGAAGGCACCCCAACTGAGAATCAAACCAGAGAACCACTTGCTATGAGGTGGCAACGCAAATCAATGCACCACTGTACCACTGCACCATGTCCTTTCCTCTCAACAACCTATGAAAACACTGCCTCATGCCTATCTATGATGCATTGCTATAAACTGTGAAAGGTTAACTGAAATCTGGGTATGCAAAGACAGGATATGAATATAATGTTTTTTCAACTCTTTAAAAACATCATCTGCCTTTACAATTAATTTTAATTTAAGGTGCATTTTTACCTTTTTTGAATCTGTAAGAGGAAATGCTGTAGATGTAAGATAGGTGACAGGTTTCCAGCAGTGCTCTGCAAACCCTCTAAAATGCCTTCACTTGCTTCTTAATACCAGGAATAGACCAATTTCTCAATACTCTTAGCCTTTCTTTCAGCAGTCTGGCAATTCCCCTTCTTATTGTTGTGTCTTTCGGCTTTTCCCGGTTAGGGGTCGCCACAGCGGAACTCCAGTCCGCTAATGATTGGCAGTAGATTTTTACGTGCCGAGTTGCCAGCCCTGATGCACAACCTTCAATGAAGGTACGCCCATTCATGCATGTCTCCACACAAAAGACACTCTAGCTGAGAATCGAGCAGGACAATGTCTTACTGTGAGGTGACAACGCTAACGCAGCACCACCACCGCAGTGATCAATTCTTTTTATTACATATCTTAAATATTTCACCTCTGTTATGATTAATTTGTTCACTGAGACATTGACTGTCAACTTAACTTGTCTCACAAAGATGGTATATGGAACTTCTCAAAATTCAGCATATGATATAATTTCATTAAATATGACATCATTTAAGTAATCTGCAGCAAATCTGACATGGAGTTTTTGGACTCTAGGTTGCAGAGACACCATGTAGCCCAAAGGGAAGGTAAGTACACTAGAATAAGCTCTCTGGGTTTGAAACATTTGCCATTTTCTGGCTTCATCTATTAGAGGAATTTGCGAGTACCTCTCTATCAGATAATATGATTACGAATCTTGGATTTCCCAACCGTTTTATGAGTTCATGTACCCTAGGCTTTGGGTAGTTGTGAAATGTTGAAATGCTGTTTAGCTTCATAAAATCATTAGAGAATCTGATTGCTTCATCCAGCGCTGGGACTAACTTTATGGGACTGTTCCACTTGCATTTTGACTCCACTATTTCCCACATATTCAACATTTTTCTCTTGTGTAGCCTTAATTTGTGACTGTGGCATTCTGTGGGTTGTAAGTATAGATTTTCTCCTGGAATGGTCTAAATACAGAATGGAATCAGTGTTTTTTCTGCCATGTAATCTTAACACAATTCTTTTGTTTCTTAATAGAAACTTCATTTATCTCTTGTTTCTGAGGCTTTGATTGCACTGCAGGTACAAAGGTTAGTTTACTTTCTCAAACAATTCTGTCAGTTTCTGACATTAAACAAGGTGGAGAAGTCATTTTTTCCATGGTTTCTAAAATATTGCATATCTTTTCTGGTGTTCTCTTTATGTTTAACCCTGCAATTTATATTATTTAATGTTTCTATTATTTCTGATTGACATTGCCATTTAGTTAGAAACTTGCTTTCTTTCTATAACTAATAGCTGATCTCCAGCTTTGAATTTCCCTGCCCCTTTCATTGCTGTTCTACATGCCTTGTTGTGTGGCTTGTGCTGTTTCTACATGTTCCTTTGTAATGGCCATTACCACTTTTGAGCTTCTCTTGAGAGTCTGATACTTTTAAATGGGGCCCTTTCCCATATGTCCAAGTTCTTCTTGCAATACCTAACAGTTAACAAGGATGCCTGTCAGGTAGTAACTCAGAAAGACTAAACCTTGTCCAGGCTTGCATTACACCTCCAGTAACAAACAAGAGGCATGGTATTAACTGGTCCCAGTTAGTCCCATCTTCCTCAATAACTTTTCTTGGCATGGATTTTAAGTTCAATTAAAATGCTCTGCTAACTGAGCTGATGGTGATGGAATACTGAGGATTTTAAATTAAAAGTGAGGAGATCGGGGAACACTGGGACAGCATCATATTGGTCACAACAAGTATCTTCTTCTTCTTCTGGCCTACATGCTGCCGAACCAGCAGCACACTATTGGCGGTCGGTGCAATGGGCATCAGTACCCCTCCGCCTAGCATTTCTTCAAATGACTACTGTTGGCAGGACACAAATACCCACCCACCCACTAAAAATTCATATGTTGTTGTTTTGTCCAGTCTCCAACAAAGAAACCAGCACTGCAAATGTGTCCTGAACATGTGCACCTCCCCACCAGTATGGGCAACCCCATCCTCCCTGTTACGCTATCAAACAACTAAGCTACTAATTAAATTCAACTCACCTGGGGTGTACTCACTGACATGGGTTATTGCTACTATTCTCAAAGATTTGGGCAGAAATAGCTTACGTGCTGCTTCATGCCTGTGTTTCACTGTGTATATAAATCATTTTATAATTCAAACCAAGGGTAAGCAGTGGGAATATTTTGTTTAGCTTCTTCCCCTTTAACTCTAGCTCAATGGACTTAGACAATATAGGATCATAGGTATGTACTGGGCTATCTGCCCGAAGGTATATATTAGCCCAGCCAAGTTGTGCGGTATTCACCACCCCTTTGGTTAGTTCCCTAGGCCCTTGATCTAGCAGCTAGTACCCTTGGCCCCTATCTAGTAGAGCTGTTAGTATGATCCCTGGTGTGAACTTTCTGTTACCCATCCACTCGTCAAGGTTCCTCTTGAAGAGTGATAGTGAGGGGCTCTGTCTTATGTAGATCGGAACCTTGTTCCATAGCAAGGGAAGTCATTGCGAAGGGAATCCGATGATGCCTTCTAAATAGCATGCAACATGACCTATCAGAGCCTCTGGAATTGCTATTTAACTATAGCCTCCAAACAGGCTTCATGCCACATAAATGGAGAACAGCAACAGTCATCTCTCTGCACAAAGGTGGGCCATCTACAGACCCTGACAACTACAGACTCATAAGTCTTACTAGTCTTATATGTAAAGCCATGGAAAGAATTATCATGGACATGATCGATAGTGATATAGTAAACCTCCAGACACTGGACCCAACCCAGTTGGTTTTGTCAAGGGCAGATCATGCCTACTCAACCTGGTAAAATTCTTTGAGAAGGTCACAAAGCAATGGATGAAGGCAAAATGGTTCATACTGGTTACAAATGACCTGGCCAAGGCATTTGACACAATACCCCACTTAGGCATTCTTGACAAACTCAAGAGATTAGGTACAAACTCGTACGTCACCCGGTGGATAGCCAACTGGCTCACAGACAGTACCCAAGAAGTTAGAATTGGGTAGTCCACCTTTACAAAGAGGCCAGTCACTAGTGGGGTCCCTCAGGGATCAGTCCTTGGACCACTCCTTTTTGGTATTTACTTCAATGAAGTCAAGGCCAATGTCAGTGGTCTCTGGCTGATAATTGCAAATTAGGAGCTGTCATTCAATTCCACTCAGACAGAAATGTTCTCCAGGAGGGACTGATACAGACAAACAACTGGTGTCTGAGCATGGACTAAAACTAAATGCCAAGAAATGTATAATAGTATCCTTCGGGACGTCATCCACCCCTGGTAACTATCATATCGACAACACACCCCTTAGAACTGACCCAGTAGTCAGGGACTTAGGGCACATATAGATAGTAATCTAGCCTTTGACCATCACATGCCTATAGTAGTGAGGAAATCATTCTGTGTTGCACAACTTATAAGCAAAGGTATGGCATGTAAGTCCAAGGAAGTCATTGTTGCACTGTATTCGGCATTTATCAGACCTATCACTGAGTACAGTGCCCCCTTTGGTATGTACATAGCAACAATTGGAGCATCCACAGAGGTTCCTCACTAAAAGAATAAAGGACTTCAGTAAAAAGGCATACGCGTACCACCTCAAGTCTCTATCCCTGTATTCTGTCTCCTACAGGCTTTTGATGGGAGATTTATGCCTGACATACAAGGCGTGGTCAGACCCCACTCTGATGGACCTACTGCATATCTGCAAAACAAACAGTACCAGAATTACCTGTTCTAAAGACTTAAACCTTGCCTGTGATATAAATAGGACTTGCTGGAGAGACAGGTACGCATCCCAGAGATTACCCCATCTCTGGAACAGGCTCCCCATCCATGGGAAGCAGATTTCCTCCCTAATCCAATTCAAGTACAACCTGGACAATTGGATGGAGAACAGGAAATTCATCCCTGGTTTGGCACCTATGTCTCTAAAAGACACAGGCAACCTGTAAATGGTTCATCTCCCAGGCCCTAGTTTGTAAATGTTTCATCTCCCAAGCCCCTGCTTACACTTATCAAAGGTATCAAAACTTGTCAGAGATTTGGGATGCAGGGCTAGGCTTAAAAAGGCCCTTGTGGTTGTTAGTCTAGTAAACACCGATGAACCTATGTGCCTATTTTCCCTTGCTGTACCCAAAGGTACATTGTACGATTGTGTATTTTTGAAATTTAACTAGTTGACCTGGAAGTCAGTTAACTGTAGGTTTTCCTAAAGGCCAGCCTGTTGAGATGCAGAACACATTGCTTGTTCTCCTACCAGTACAGTCAACATTTTCAGAGTCTAACTCTTCTCCTAAGAAAGGCAACTTGAACCAGTTTGCTGTTGTCAGTCACTATCTCTACTTTTCATGTTTGCTGACTGTTTATATTAGGATGCACCAGGATGCACAGTAGCAAGCCCAGTCCCCCAGTGTGCCATGGGCAGACATTGCTGTTTTCCCTTCTCTTAGCTAGTCAGCCTAGATAACTAAAGTGCAACAAATGATGCAAAAACAACAGAAAAGTTACATCAGCTTGCTTTTCGTTCAAGCAAAATTCTTTCCAGATGCATTGCTCTGTCAATATATATTATTAAAGAATGTTTTTGTGTCACCATAAATCCCAACAGATACATGATATACTATGCCATACCCAACTATCCAGAAATTTGATGAAATTCTGAAATTGTTGCCTTAATTTTTGAACAGTTCTTCATAATTTTTTTGTGGCAAAACATTGAGGATTGAACTCACTAGGTAATGATTTCTATTTAGCATCAGGCTTCATAACCACTAGAAAATACATGAAAATGCAAACCCTGTTATTCTGGAAGCATTTTAAATCAAAATGAAAGTAAATTTTATTGTCATTTCAAACTACACAAGTCTAGCCTAAATGAAATTTTGTGCATCAGCTGAGTTCTTGAGATTAGAAAGGAAAGTGAAACAACACATATAATTAGAGGAATAAACAGAACTAACAAATACAATACTACTCCCAATACACACAAAAAAGAGCAAAGACATTTTTCAACACTCATATACGAAAATAATACCCTCCCCTGACTTAGATTAACTACCCTATTTAAAGTAATACAAACACTACAGATTGAACAATGCCTAAGTTATTTGTCTAATATTGCACTTGAGTGGGTTAAATAATACTATGGATATAATAAATAAATATTGCACTTACTTGGAATATATGTAAGTATATATTGCACACATAAATAAAAATTGACTTATTATATGTCCAGACACCTGGGACTAGTGCCTGAATTCAGAATTCTAATCACTGTAGGGTAGAAACTGTTACTGAATCTTCTAGTCCTGCAGTGGATGCTCTAATATCTCCTGTTTGATGCCAGATGCTTAAACAGTCCATGCACAGGATGTGTAGAATCAAGCTGTTGTATCGATGGAAGACTGTGTAGATCAATATGTATGTATACCTTTAAGAAGCTTTCCATGGGCCTGCACATGTGTATAAATACTGAGCATGTACAAGCCAAATTGCCATTTTGTAGACAGCTTTTGAGATGTAAGCATGTATGTATGTAATGGTCTGTCAGTTAATCAGTTTGTTTATATTTTACATTTCTGCTATCCATCCTGATGTGTTTCTATATAATAAAGCATATAAACAAACTACCACACCTGTTTGCCTTAAATCATAACATAGGATGAGCGACATGGTGTCAGAATGGGATCTAGAATCAAGATCAAGAGGCACTCATTTAATGTTGTAGGAATATAGAGGAAGGATCATCCCTACTGCACATACAACTCGCAAATCAGGTTAGAAAAGAATTCCAGGTAATAAAACGCCCTTAAATGGCTTCTTACTCAAAGAATATAAAACAAAGCACTCAGAATGCTCAAAATGAATTTCTAGTTAAACAAAATATCTGAAACTGTGACATATTGATAAAAATATTCAAAACAGGTATGAAACTATTAGAAATAATGTCCAAATTGCATAAAATGTATAAAATAAGGAAAACTGCATTTTTTGCTATGTGCTACTTCTTCGCATTAATTAAAGCAATTCGAGATATCTGAAGTATACAGTGTTTGCAAGTTTGTGCAGTATTACAGTACAGTTATTTCAGAAAACACAGTTATTTCAAAGAGTTTATTGTGCATTTAAATGTTATTACAAGTGCTTGGTGTGTGTGTGTGTGTGTGTGTGTGTGTGTGTGTGTGTGTGTGTGTGTGTGTGTGTGTGTGTGTGTGTGTGTGCATTCATACATAAATATAAGGGCCATTTTGCAGTGTATTTAAGCATACTTTGTTGGAATGGCTGAAGGATTTTGAAAACCTGGTTCACTTATATTTGATAATAATATTATAGGTTCATAGGTTCATAGGTAGGTACTAGGCTATCGGCCCAAGGGCCTAAGTAAGCCTAGCCAACAAACATTGCAGAGAATCTGAGAGTGTTTGAGCAAGAGTATATTTTCATACACGCAGCATTTTCTGACAAAGATGTATGTACAAAGGCATTTATTCTGCTTAATTTAGCTGGTTCAGAAGCCATAGAAAGAGGGCGCTCATTTGTGTATGCACCTGATGTGTTTGCAGGAGAGGGAGAAAACCATCACAAAGTGGTACCGTCTGAAACAAGGGAAGACTCCAAGTGCTTAAAATGTAAGGTTAGTGAAATGTGTAACCCCCAAACAAATATTACAATGGAAAGGCATTTATTTTACACAAGGGATCAAGCATCTGGTGAAACGTTTGCAACATATATATCTGACTTGAGAAACAAAGCTAAAACATGCAGATTTGGTGATTTAAGAGACGAGTTGATAAAAGACAGACTTGTGTGTGGTATTAAAGATGATGCTGTGAGAAAGATTTTGTTTTGGGACATTGATTAAACTTTGAATAAGGCCATTTAGATTTGTCAGATATATGAGCTCACAGAAAAGCACACAAATATGCTTACAAATGAGAAATGCATGTTTTCAGTATCTTCTAGTGCTAATGTTGATAGTATACAGCATGTGGTTAAAAGAAACAGGCCCAAGTACATGGCAGCAACTGTGAGTCTTGTAACAGTTCTTGGTAAACCCTGTAGCTTTCTAGAAAATTCCAGAGCACACACAGTCTCAGTGAAACACACATAACATATTATATTTCTGTAAATGTTTTAATTGTTCTGTACAAAGCTTTGTTATTCTTCTATAACATGTAATATGTAACTTGCAATATTTTAAGCTTTTCTCCCTGGTCCTCCACTGAAAATGGGCTCTTTATGGCCCAGTGGACTTCCCCGGTTATCAAACTTAAATAAATAAATAAATATATATATCATGTGTCTAAAAGAGAAAAGTGCTTAGCTTTTGGTCAGCAATGTCACAGATGTAAAAAGTGGAATAATTTCCAAAGATTTTGTAAATCAAAAGAGGCACACTCTTTTATGAAAAGAGAACATTCAAAGAGACAAGTTGATCAATTAGAAAGCTGTGACTTTACTTTTTATGTTGATGGTGTGTCTATGCTTAATGAAACAGTCAGTGCAGTAGATTTATTGCAAAGAATGAAGTATTCTGAACTGTTCGTATAAAAGGAAGACCCATAGAGCTCGAACTTGACACAAGTTCAAAGTGCAATGTTATGTCAGCAGAAACATTTGCTAGAGTATGTGCTGGTGAGAAGCTTGATTCGGCAAAGTGTGACGTTTTTTGCTTATGGTGGTAAAAAAAATCAAACTGAAGGTTCATTAGTGCTGCTTTCATGTTACTCTGCTGGGAACAGCTATGTCTTGCAGTTTTACATAGTCGAAAGGCACGTACAGTCATTATTAGGCCTCAGAGACAGTTTGAAAATGGGACTGCTTTCACTTAATAAGGAAGTCCACCATGTAAGCTTGAAAGACTACTATTCTAATTTTGCCCAGTCTATTTTCTCTACCTATGCCAATATTTTCAAGGACAAACTAGGTAAACTCCCATTTGTGTACTCAATGAAGTTAGACCCTGAAGTCAGCCCAGTTGTTAGACCACCCCGGAAAGTTCCAGTAGCTATGCAGAACAGAGTCAAAACTGAGCTAGATAAATGGTGCAACAAGATGTGATTTGTCCAGTTGACAAATCTATTGAATGGGTAGCTCATAAGAAATCTCAGATGATATCAGAATATGTATTGATCCACAAGATTTCAACAAAGCATTGGAAAGACCTCATCATTCAATGTGTACAGTCAAAAAGTTGCTGCTCTTATGTTAAATGCCACTGTTTTTTCTGTTTTGGATGCAAAGCGTTAATTTTGCCAAATTTTGCTTGACCAAAAAAATTCATTGCTAACCACTTTCAGTACTCCTCTTGGCAGGTACAGATTTTGGAGAATGCCATTTGGGATAAATTCTGCCAGTGAAGTCTTCCAACATTCTATGGAACAAATTTTTTATGGATATCTGTGTGCTGTATAGTAGGTGATATTCTAGTGGAAGGTAATGGCGAAGCCGTGCATGACAGAAACCTCAAGAAAGTTCTGGAAAGAGCATGCAAAGTGAATCTTAACCTAAATCCTCAGTAGTGTAAATTCAGGCTATGAGAAGTTACTTAATGTTGGTCATTTGTTTACCAGTTCAGGCTTATGACCAGATCCTTCCAAGCAAACAGCAATTCTTGAGATGCCAGCGCCAGACAATGTTCAAGCCCTACAATGTTTTCTTGGCATGGTCAACTACCTAGGCACGTTCATTCCAGACTTAAGCCAACTTTCTACACCACTCAGAGAGTTTGGTCCTGGTCAGAACAACACCAAAGAGCTTTTGACGTCCTGAAACAGAGAATTGCCAGTCCACCAACTCTCAGATACTATGATATTTACAAACCAGTAACTCTTTCTTGCGATGCTTCAAAATTCGTTCTCAGAGCAGTCTTTCTTCAAGAGGCTGGAACAGTAGCCTATGCATTCAGAACTCTAACCCAAACCAAGATGCAGTAATCCCAGATAGAGAAAGAACTCTTGGCAATTTTGTTTTCATGTTCAAAGTTCCATGATTATATTTATGGCTGACCAAATCAAAACAGATCATGAACCTCTTGTCACTATTTTGAGAAAGCCTATGCATACAGCTCCAGCCAGATTGCAACACATGATGTTGAAATTACAAAAGTATAATTTCAGTCTTGTCAACATAAAAGGCACACTTCTTTATCTTGTTGATATTTTATCCAAGTTTCCTAGAAATATGAAAATGAGAAACTTGATTTTGAAGTCATGGAAGTGAGAAATTTTTCTTCCATACATCTTGATGAACTTAGAAGTCACACAGCCTCAGATCCAGTTCTTCAGAAGCTCAACCACTTTATCAGTCAAGGATGGCCATCAAAGCAATATTGTTTACCTCATGACCTGCAACCATATTCTCCTTACAGAGATGAGATTTTGTTTGACAATGGTATTGTCACGAAAGGTCCAAAATTGATTGTTCCAAAGTCCTTATAATAAAAGTATATTACCATTTTGCATTGTGGCCACCCAGGAACTGATTTGACAAAAGAAGGGTGAGAGGACTAGTATTTTGGCATTCTATGTCAAAGGATATTGAGAGTACTTTCATCTTGTTCTGTATGTAATAGTACTAAGCCGCATCAACAGAAAGAACCACTTCAGCTAAACCAGATTCCTGAACTACCTTGGTTGACAGTAGCTACAGACATTTTCTAATGGAATGGTCAGCATTAGTTGGTGTTAGTAGACTCTTATTCAAATTGGTTTGAGATTAACCTACTCCCTAATCTAGTGTCCAGTAGTGTCATTACTAAGTTAAAGCATCATTTTGCAGTCCATGATTGTCCGCACAAAGTTATTTCTGACAATGCTACACAGTTTACAAGCCAGCAGTTCAAGAGATTTGCTAAAGAGTGGGACTTTATTCATGTTATGAGTAGCCCTGAGTACCCGCAGTCAAATGGTTTGGCAGAACGTGCAGTTCAAAGTGCGAAACAGTTATTAGAGAAGTCAAAACAAGACAAAAGCGATGTTTTTCTGAATATCCTGAATCTCAGAAATATTCCTCGTGGTAAACATCTTGGTTCACCTACACAAAGGCTTTTGTTGAGACAAACCAGAACAACACTACCAATCAGTAGCAATCTGTTGGTTTCCTGTGCTAAGAACAACAAAGCAGTGAGATCTCAACTCATGAAAAAGTGTTTGTCCCAGATTTCCTATTATGATAAGGCCATCAAACTGCTCAATCCATTATGAGAATGGGAGATAGTGAGGAAGCAGACATCCAAAGATTTTGATTAAATTGGAGGCATGAAAAGTGTATGTCCAGAGCTGAGATTGTACATTGTGAAATCACTAGGAGTTAAATTTAGGTGGAATTGGAAACATTTAGTACCAGTGTCTGAGCCTGTATTGCAGCATCTTGCCTGTGAAAAAGACCCTAGATCTCAGAGTGAGTTATCCAGTGTTCCAGTTCCAGGGGACATTCCAGCAAATATCCCTGCTCCTGAGAAGATTCCCGAAACAGATTGTTTACCAGTGACTGTCCCTTTTGCTAAACCCTGTCCTAATTGCTAGATCACTGGATCAGGTCACATTTCCAGAACATGTTCCACATACACAGCAACTTGGACATGAACGATGTATTTATTTCTCAGTGTCAGTATAGTAGCATGACTTTTTCAGATGTCATTTTATTGTGGGCAATCCACTAAAGAGGGAAGATGTAGATCACTATGTATGTATACCTTTAAGAAGCTTTCCATGGGCTTGCACATGTGTATAAATACTGAGCACGAGTGAGCCAGACTATCATTTTGTAGAGAGCTGCTGAGATGTAAGCATGCATGTATCTAATGGTCTGTCAGTTAATCAGTTAGTTTATATTTTATGTTGCTGCTATCTATCCTGATGTGTTTCTATATAATAAAGCATATAAATGAACTACCCCGCCTGTTTGTCTTGAATAATAAAATTGGATGAGTGATACACTGGAACCTTGTTACTTCTGTGCAACCCTCATCACTGTTTGTAGTGCCTTCCTTTCTGTAACTGTGCAGCTTCCAAACCGCACTGTGAAGTTGCAGGTGAGGATGCTCTCTATTACACCTCTATAGAAGGTGGAGAGAATATTTGGAGGAAGCTTAGCTTTTTTCAGTCTTCTTAAAAAGTAGAGGCATTGGTGCACTTCCTTGACCAGATGGCTGGTCTCTCAACCACAAGAGATCCCCGTGTGCACCCAGGAATTTTGTACTCTTAACCCTCCCCACACTCTCATCATTGATGCTGAGCACTGGGTGGTTTGTTCTTCTTTTCCTGAAGTCAATGATAATCTCTTTGATCTTGCTTACATTCAGGTCAAGATTGTTCCCCTTGCACCAACTGATCAGAGATGTCACCTCCTCTCTGTATGCCCTTTCATCCTCCTTTGTGGGTCAGGATAGTGAATAACAGTGGACTGTGAACACATCCCTGTGGAACCCTGGTGTTAACTGTGATGGATTTTTATGTGTTCTTACCCGAACAGACCCTCTGTTGTCTCTCAATCAGGAAGCCCAGGATCTAGTTACAGAAATGTTTACTTATTCCTAAATGTGCCAGTTTTTCTGTCAGCTGCATTGGTGCCACTGTATTAAACGCAGAGCTGAAGTCTATGAACAGCATCTTCACATAGTTGTCTTTTCCCTCTAAAGGCCCAAAGGAGATGTGTAGTGGTACTGATATGGCATCAGCCATGGATCGGTTAGCTCTGTACATAAACTACAGAGGGTCAAAATCAGGAGGTTGGCATTATGATAGATGCTTTTTGATCAGGCGCTCAAAACATTTCATAACAGTGGATGGCAGAGCGACTGGTCTGTAATTGTTAGGGCCGGAGCATACCTCTCAACCATATTGAATTCCTCAGTAAATACCAGTTTTGAATGCAATTCCTGAGTGGCCCCTTTAATTTCTGAATTTCCCATTTTTTTTTTGACAAATGGCATCATCATGTGCATGATAATGTGCAGACAGACAGCCTGTTAGAATGCCTGAGCCATTACTTCAGTTAATTTAACTTGCTACAGGCCAGTCTGTGTGTTATACAGGCAGTGCATTTTCTTCCCCCAGTTAGGTATAACTGGTGGTTAGAGTTGCTCAGACACAAACCCTGTACCTCAGGTACAAGAAGCAAGAGCCTAAACTCTGTACCCATACCACCACCATTTGCAGTTCAAGGAGTTACATTCATAGTTCTCAACTGTCCAAAGTTTTACAGAATGTCTGGAATGTTTGGCTCATACGTTTGGTCTGTTCCTTGTAAAATTTGTAGTTTTCTGGCAAATCAGTGAGAACTGAATTCACTAAATAATGATAGGAAAACTGAAACTTAAATGGCTGTCTTTCAGGAAATGTATGGTAACACAAAACATTTTATTCTAGCAACTTTTCTAAGATTTTCTAAGCTTATACAAGCAATGTTTAAAATGTGTCCCTGATTTTGGGCCCCCCCCAATTAATTCTGGCTTTTTCCAGATTTCTTGTGCTGCATAGTTCTTTAGGGGGAGTGAAGTTTAGTGCTGCTTAGACAAAGTCTACTTGTGTTAGTTGCAGAACAGGCAGAATACTTGCTCTTGATACAGAAAGCTGTGGGTTCTACTCCCACAGTATATAGATGGATTGCTGATACTGTACTGCCTTGTACTTTTAAAGGGGGTGGATGCTGCAGTCCTGAAAAAATCCTATTTGGTGGAGATACCTAGTAACTATGAACCTGGTGATCCCCTGCCATAAACAAACTCTACAACAGAAGAAAGAAACTGTTGCAAAACAGAGCAAAATCCCATGATTGGAGGAACTCCCTGGTCAGCCTCAGTAAAAAGCTGAGATCCCTCATAAAATCCTCCAAAGCTAGTTATGAAAACAAAATCGCCACTGATTCTAAAGACAACCACAAAGCATTCTATAGCTATGTCAATAACCTCAATGGCAACACTCAGATCTGCTCTGAGTTGCAGCACAATGGCACTAAATATACAGAACCAACTGATATTGCCAACATCCTGGCAGATAGGTTCAGTGCTAACTTTACCCCTCTCTCACCCCCTAAAGGGCCCATCTCTACACCGGAAGAATGCAATGTTCCTGTAATCACGGCTGCACAGGTAAAAACCACACTCTCCAAAGACAAGAACACAGTATCCATGGGACCTGACAACATCCCAGGCTGCATTCTACACGAACTACAGAACGAACTAGCACCCCACCTAAGTACCATGTTCAATCATAGCCTCACCTCAGGCACACAGCAATGGTTATCCCACTCCATAAGGGGGAGCTACCACAGATCCCGGGAACTACTGCCCCATTAGCTTGACAAGCCTGGTTTACAAGGTTATGGAACGTATCATCATGGAACTTATAAACAATGACATTGGTAATCTCCAAACTCTGGACCCCACCCAGTTCGGGTTTGTAAAAGGCAGATCATATCTCCTAAGCCTGGTAGACTTCTTTGAAGCAGTCATCAAAGCCGTAGATGAAGGTAAGGTGATTCACACAGCCTATCTAGATCTCGCCAAGGCTTTTGACACCATTCCCCACTCTGGAATTATAGATAAATGTACTAAACTAGGTATAATTCCTTATGTCACAAGATGGGTTGCCAACTGGCTCACTGACATAACCCACACTGTGAAAGTAGCAGACTCAAAATCCGACTTCAGACCAGTGACAAATAGAGTACTACAGGGTTCAGTCTTGGGTCCTCTCCTGTTTATCTACTTCTCAGAAGTACAGGCTAACACAGAAGGTCTTTCGCTAATGAAGTTTGCAGATGACTGCAAACTAGGAGTCATAACTGAAACTCCTAACGATGTGGATATCCTACAAAAGAGCCTCACTGAGACAGATGCCTGGTATCAAAGCCATGGCCTCAAGCTCAATGCCAAAAAGTGCAGTCATCCCTTTTGGTAAAAAACCTGTACCCATTAACTACCACATAGGCAGTAGTATACTTAACACCAAAAGTGTAATAAGAGACCTTGGGGCACAGGTGGACAGTAGTCTCTCCTTTGATAACCACAGCACCACAATAGTCAGGAAATCCCTCTATGTGGCACACCTCATCACAAAAGGGTTTTCATCCAGGAAAAAAAAGGTCATTGTTCCCCTCTTCTCGTCACTCATTAGACCCATTATAGAGTACATCACCCCTTTTAGTATGTACCTCACAAGACATCTACAACAACTAGAAAGGCCACAGAAATACCTCACAAAGAGGATTACTGGCCTCAAATAGATGCCCTATGCAGACCATCTAAAAAAACTCCAACTTTACTCCATCACATATCACCTACTCAGAGGCGATCTCTGCCTAACATACAAAGCTATGTCAAACCCAGAGCTGTTGGACATGCTCCACTTAAAGAAATCCCAATCTCTCTGAGCTACACTCTCTAGGGACCTAAACCTTATCACCACCATAAACAGAACATGCTGGAGGGATAGATTCCTGTCCAAGAGACTTCCCATACTCTGGAACAAACTACCTATCTATATCAAACAAAGCTCCTCATTAGCACTCTTCAAGAAAACTCTTGATGATTGGATGGGAGATAGGAAATTCACCCCGGGGATCACTTCTGTGGCTCTGCTCAACTGGGGCATTGGAAAATAATTTTCTTGGGTGGCAAAAGCCAAGGTACCTTTTTGGCTAGGCTTGTATAGGCCCTAGAGTCAGCCTAGTACCTAGCTATGAACCTATGAACCTGTTATGTGTTTGTCATCCATTCCCTATTGCAATATTACTAGCTTATCATTTTTTATGTAACATAGAAAATTTATTTTTCAATGGCAACAGGCACTTAATTTGTAGTTGAAACAATGAAATATAAAGTTGTTTGCTAGCAGCAACCTCTTCATTAGTTACAGATCTCTTTAATGTGGAATTATTTAGATGACTTTTACTTCTGAAGATATTGTACATATTTACTGATACTGGTGGATTGTAGAAGTTTGACTAGATTTTTATGATGGAAATGTTCTGAATTGAGCAGTTTTGTCATTATTGGTTCATGCATTTTGTTTCATTGCTTACTGGAAAAATGTTCAAAACAATACATTTAAACTGTGGTCTAACAAGTGTACTGTATTATACAAGGAATATAATTTAATACAATCAGGAAGCTGTATCCGAGAACACATTTATGCTTCATGTGCCAGGGATCTGTGATTTGAAGACAGCCCAAAAGTAACCTTTATCCACCACTGGCCAGATGTATTTTCTTTGGATATGGGTTTCAATGTTGTTTCAATGAATGTGAGTTTCAAGGGCAGATAAATTTTAATGCCAAGTCTATTTTTATTGTGAGACTGTATTGCTTTGTTTAGCAGATATCTATTAGTGCTTGTGCTATAAAATGTAAAATAAACGTTTTAAATGAAATCCAAATAATCATGGTAGAAGTAAAGCAGTATGCACATTACAGTGATTATGGTAAATAGGGTGAAATAGCCAAGTAATGGGACATTGAAATGGCTGCAGGAGGGAGGGCTCTGGGGGTGGCCCATTCAACCATATTTTTTTGAAGGGGGAAGGGTAGCAAACTCAAAGAAAGCCCCAGGTGGTAACCAAAAGCAGGGACCAATGGTGCAAAACAACCAAGAAACGAAAGAAGGCACCACCAACCAGGAATGAACACGAACCAATAAAGGATCCAAAAACAGTTTATTCCACAAACGCTAGTACAGTTCCAACACGTTTTCGTCATCAACTTCCTCAGTGAATGAAAAGCAACCACTGAACAACCCTTGTTGTTCTAACTAGATAGATATAGCCACTTATAAATGTTGGTTAAATGCCAGCCGCTGAATACACAGGCTACGGCCACTTTAATCACTTGGTAACATTATTAAACTTAGGCATTACAAACGTAACTTCGCTTTGACAGAACTGTTTTTTCCTTATTAAACAAACAAAAAAAGACTACGGGCAGTTACAAAGTGACAAGTATGATACTCTCGTAAAAAATAAAACGTCAACCGCAAAGTACCCAGGTGGCACAAACACTAGCTACACCACTGATCAGTAGGCAATGGTGAATGACTTTTGAAAGTCCTAGCAAACCATTAAATGCCCTACATTTACAACAAAACCCACATACTGTGACTCACCAAAAACAGAATCCTAAGGTTCCTCATCTTCTCCCTTCTCAGTGAACATAATTTCTGCACATTTCAAAAAAAGTGGTGCAGGGTTTAGGGATATATTTTGGTTGTCTGTTCTTCAGTTTGTATTTGAAAGTTTGTATACCACAATTCCACTGGAGTGGGCAGGGTTACATAATTATGTATTCAAATTTTATGTTAATCAGTGTACTGATTTGTACCTATTTTTCATGGGCCTTTGTCCAGATTTTTGATATTTCCAGGTTGAGAGGTATGTGCTAGAGGGAGTGGTTTTCTGTGGTAGTGGGATGATCTTAGTTTCCTTGTAGTAATTTTACCATGGCAAGAGAGGTGTTAAATATTTCATTGAGCACTATACATAGCTGATTAGCACACCCTTTTAGCACCTTGCCCAGCATGTTATCTAGGCCAGCAGCCATCCTGGGGTTCACTCTCCTTAACTCTCTTCATACCTCCTCTGTGCTGAGGATGAGTATGTCATCCTTCTCATCAGTGGGTAGCTTTAGTGCCAACCTGTTGTTTCTTTCCTCAAATCTACCAAAGATGTTCAACCTGTCCAGGAATTTGATGCAGTCCTCACACTGTGATGACCTGATTTTGTAGTCAGTGATCTCTTATATGCCTTGCCATAGTCTCCTTGCATCCTTCATGTCTTCAGAGTGGATCTGCACCTTTCTGCCATACTCCCACTTAGCCTCCTTTATACCCTCCTCAGATTACCTCTTGCTACACTAAGGGCTCCTTTTTTCTTAGACCTGTAAGCTGCATTTCTCTCCTTCAGAAGCTCATATACCTCAAGGGTGAGCCATGGCTTCTTGTTACCTCGGGGAGGTACCGACCTTCTCCTACAGGACCAATAGGAATTTGAAAAACTTGTTAGAACACCCTATTGAGAGTAAGAACAAGAATATTAAGGTAACTACCAAATGTGGGGCATGCGGTTATTGTAAATACATTATCTCATGCCCTACTGTATGTTTAGGTTCCAATGACTTTGAAGTTAGGTTAGCCACAGGATCTTGTAACACTAACGGTGTAGTCTATATTGCTATATGTCAGGGTTGTTATAATTTCTATACAGGTAAAATGGAAAGGAGGTTCCAGAGAAGAATTTACGAACACCTATATAGTATTAGGAAAAGGGATTACAACAATGCACTATTCAGGCATATCAACCTTAATCCTGACAATTTTTTTCATTTTGATATTTTGGGGGTGGTAGGCATAGACACTAGAGTGGGTGATTGGAACAACAAACTGGACAGGGCTGAAATGCTATGGCAAATTCGTTTGAATTCCACTGTAGCCCCTGGTAGTAATGACCATATTTGTATCAAGCCAGAGTTGAAACACAGGGCCACTAAGTTATAGTATTGGTGTTATTATACACCACACTTATCAAACACTTTGTATTTGTTTTAAGATTTATTTACTATGTACTGTTGTTTTTTAGACTTAGAATTTTAAGGGTGTACGATTTTAAAGTTTACTTAGTGTGTTAAATGGGGAGGAACTAATTATTTAAGGAGTGTTAATGATGTATCACACAGTTCTGAAGAAGTCTTGGATGACGAAAGCGCTTGACTGACTGTGTTACTATTGAGTCTTTTTTGTGGAATTAAACATTTTTTATTTGGTACCATTGAGTCTGGTTCTTGGCTGCTTGGAGTGGTGATTCTGGTCTTTCTAGCTCTAATAATGATACTCTCTGTATTTGTTATCTCATCAATGTTTTTTGAAATAGGTTCTTAGGTTCATAGGTAGGTACTAGGCTATCTGCCCAAGGGCATTTATAAGCCTAGCCAGAGTGTGTCAGCTTTCGCCGCCCCATTGATTAATTAACTGAGCCTCTGTCAAGAAGAGCCAATAAAGTGATCCCAGGGGTGTATTTTCTGTTACTCATCCACTCGTCAAGGTTTCTCTTGAAGGCTGTCAGTGAGGGGCTCTGCCTAATGTAGTTAGGAATTTTGTTCCAAAGCATGGGGAGTCTCTGTGACAGGAATCTATCCCTCCAGCATGTTCTATTTATTGCTGTGGTGAGGTTTAGCTCACTAGAGCGAGTGGCTCACAGTGACTTGGATTTCTTTAGGTGAAGCATGTCCATCAATTCTGAGTTGGACATGGCTTTGGAAGTCAGGCAGAGATCACCTCTGAGTAAGCGATATGCCACTGAGTACAGCTGGAGTTTTTCCATTAGCGCTGCATAGGACATATGTTTGAGGCCAGTAATCCTCTTGGTAAGCTACTTTTGTGGTCTTTCCAACCGTTGGAAGTGTCTTGTGAGGTACATCACAAATGGGGCATTGTACTCTATGATGGGTCTGATGAGTGACGAGTAGAGGGGCACTATAACCTCTTTATTTCTAGATGGGAATCCTTTAGTAATTGGATGGGCTACATAGAAGGATTGTCTAACTACTTTGGCAATATGATTGTCAAAGGAGAGATTACTATCTACCTGGGTCCCCAGATCTCTTATTACCTCATCTGTATTAAGGGGGCTGCCACCTATGTGGTAATTCATGGGTGTTTTGTTTTTCCCAAATGGGATGACTATGCATTTTTTGGCACTTAGCTTGAGACCATGATTTTGACACCAGGTGTCCGTCTCAGTAAGGTCTTTTTGGAGGATGTCCGTGTCAGATGGAGAGTCAATTATGGCTCCCAGTTTGCAGTCATCGGCTAACTTGGTTAGCCATAGTTCTCCTTGTTTGCCTGTACTTCTGAGAAGTATATGCCAAACAGTAGGGGTCCCAGGACCGAGCCTTGTGGGACACCACTTGTGACTGGTTGAGAGTCAGACCTGGAACCCACTATTCTTACTGTGTGAGTTCTGTCTGTAAGCCAGTTAGCAATCCATCACATGACGTAGGGGTTTATGTTCAGGCTGGTGAGATTTTCTATAATTCCCAAGTTGGGAATGGTGTCAAAAGCCTTGGTGAGGTCAAGGTAGGCTGTGTGAACTACCTTCCCCTCATCTATGGCCTTGGTGACTGTCTCAAAGAAGTCAACCAGGTTTAGTAGGCATGATCTGCCCTTAACAAATCCAAACTGGGTCGGGTCAAGTGTTTGGAGGTTCCCAATGTCTTTGTTAATGAGTTCCATGATGATGCACTCCATAGCCTTGCAGATCAGGCTAGTCAGGCTTATGGGACAATAGTTACCAGGGTCAGTTGTGGCCCCTCCTTTGTGGAGCGGAATAACCATTGCTGTATGCCATTCTATGGACACGTAGCCTTTGGAGAGGCTGAGGTTGAACAGTGTGTTTAGGTGGAGGGTTAGTTTGTTCTGTAGTTCGTGCAAGACGCAGCCTGGGACACCATCTGGCCCCATTGACACTGTGCTTTTGGCTTTTGAAAGGGCTGTTTTCACCTGTGCATCTGTGATTTCCAGGACACTACACTTTTCTGGTATTGTTGTGGGCCCACTTGGAGAGAGAGGGGGGTGAAGTTTGCACTGAATCTATCTTCCAGGATGTTGGCAATATCAGTGGGTTCAGTATATTTTGTGCTATTTTGCACTGGCTCAGAGCATATTTGTGAGTTGCCACTTAGATTCTTGACATAGCTAAAGAAGACTTTGTGGTTATCTTTCAAATCCTTGGCTATTTTTCTTTTGAAGTTAGCTTTGGAGGATTTTATGAGGGACCTTGGTTTCTTACTGATACTGATCAGGGATGTCTTTCCTTCTTGGGATTTGCTTTTTTTTCTGAACTACTTTCCTCCTTCTATTGTATAGCCTGTTTATGGAAGGGGTCCACCAGACTGGCTTCCTTCTCTTAGGGGAGTGAGTCTTGGTTTTGCTAGGAATGGCACAATCCATGCATCCTTGTAGGTGCTCATAGAGTGCATTTGTAAAGGTTCCTGCATATTGGACACTGTTATCCTTTAGCGTGGGAGCTGTGAAACTTACCACCTCTGTCTTAAGTAAGGTGAAATTTGCTACAGAAAAGATTTTCACTGTGATTTCCTTGGTTGGAGGTGGTGGTGTGGTGTGGACATCTGGAGAGATTAGTTTATGGGCAGATCTAACCAGTGACGGGTTGACCTCCGGTGTGGAACACCTGTCGCCCATGTTGGTGATAACCAGGTCCAATATGTTTTCACCTCTGGTAGGGGAGTTTACCAGCTAATCCAGGGCATTTGAGATGATAAATTCCAGGAAGCGCTGGACCTAGGATTTGTACTTGAGTAATTTTCCCAGTTAACGGTAGGGTAATTGAAATCACCCAATATCAGGGTGTTCGGTAGGACCTTCATGTTTTCCAGTGTCTCCAGATAGGCAGAGTGGTGGTCCTGGGTCATGGAGGATGATCTGTAGCAGGCCACAATTTGCATTGCAGATTTGCCTGATGTTAGTTGCACATGGATGATCTCGGAGGTATCATGCTGCGCCACTAACCTGGAAGTGTAGGTATCATTGATGAATATGGATACACCACCTCCTTTTGTGCTTCGGTCCATGTTCTGTGGCCGAAATGTGTGGTATTAGTTGTAGCCCAGTAGTGCTGGAGTGCTCTGAGGAGCCTTGAACCAGGTTTCAGTTACTGCACAGATGTCGACGTTCTCCAGAATGAGGAGTGCTTTGAGCGCGTGCATTTTGAGATTTAACCTCCTGGCATTGAGTAGCATAACCCTCATTTTTTTATTTGTGCTGTTTACAAAGGTGTGTTTGACTTTTGAGCCTTGCCTAAAAAGGGCACTATGGGGGCAGCAAGAGCCTTGGCCAGTATTTGTAAGCCTAGGGGTGACAGGTGCAAGCCGTGTCTTGCAAAGCAATGAGGCTTGTCGAGCATGTCATCCCAGGCTGACAGACATGACATTTAAAAGGATCCCCTTTTAATGACACCAGAAGCTTAACCAATTGTTGAAATTGATATTTTTTTCTTTATACTGTGGTATCATTCTTGGTGAGGGCAGGATGCTACTCAGGGTCAGGGTCATACCCACCTGGGCTACATGATCAGAGAGCTCTTCCAAGTCTCTTTCATGTAGTCCAGGCAGGTATGTCTCAGGTCATTCACACCAACATGAACAATGACAGAGTCATATTTGTACTTGCTCTGGAGTAACCTGTGTGCTTGTGTTATGTGGCAGATTCTGGCTCCTGACAGGCAGCTAACAGTAACCTTCTCCTTGTCCAGCCTAGTGAGTGGGACGTCAGTGTGCCTGACTATAGAGTTGCCTATTACTAGTGTGTTAGGCATGTTATTTTGCCTTAAGGGCTGTGATTGTGCAGCACACTGATTTTGTGTTTTATGTGTTGTCTGGTTTGTGACGGGAGGTGCAGGTTTTTTGGGTGTCTGCTTTGGAGGTCTCTGATGCTTTTGCAGGTTTTTATTTAGAGCCTCCAAGTATGATTTTGTGTATTTATGTGTATTTTTTGCCAGTGCTGGTTTAGTATGTCTATGTGAGCCTGGAGGTGTGGTGTAAGTGTTAACCTTCTCCTCATGACTGCTTATTCCAGTCTTGGGTGGAGAGAGCTTAGCCTCCAGTTTAGCTATATAATTGCATCTCTCACATATGTTATTGTTTTGTGGTAGGAGGAGAGGGTTGTCTGTGTACATGAAGCAGTTGTAACATTGCCTCAGGATACACAGGTTCACCAGCTGGACTGGAGAGTATACCTGAAATTGCCCTTTGGTCATGCCTGAATAGTAGGCTGAGCTGCTTAGTCACTTGGTTGGTGAGGGGTGAATAATAAGCCTTGCCCTGCTGGGCAATCAAGTGTCAGGTTATATTAATGCTTGCTATTAGGTCTGAGCAAGTGATGGACTGTAGGATGCTTTTTAAGTGCTTAGGTTGAGAGTTAGACTACTTTCAAGGGAAAAACTGAAGAGAAGACTTGGTGGAGCTGGGATAAATTTAGCTAACCAGCACTGCCCAGATGTGCAAAACCATGCAAGCACGGTTTTTACAGCAGGGAAATGAAAGAGATAGAAATTAGCCCAAAATGGCCTATAAACTACTAACTTCTGGGCTGGAACCACTCCTCCAGGGACAGATGGCTGCTCAAAGCACCCTCTCTCACAGATGAACAGAGAAACCTCCTTATATCCAAGTAATGTATGGGCAACTCAGAAAATTGTAACACAGCCATGAATTCAGCACTAGCCTGAAAACTGGACTATACTAGCTTAGAAAGGTGGGAAACAAGGACATTTTTTTTTGAAAAGATAAGGCAAAAACAGTAAAAAATACATGTACAACAGCTTTAAATGACTATAAACAGTAAAAAATACACTTAAAACAGCTTTAGATGACTACACACAATCAGAAAAGGCTTTTAAACAAATTACCCAATTAACAAGTAAAAAAATCTCAAAACTAAGCCCTGTAGTCTTCAATCAGGCAAGTTCTAACTGCACACTCCTGCCACTGGGGTGTAGGGGAACCTTCTCCAAAAAAGAAGGCCTGGATTAGTGCTTAAGTTATACAAACAAAGCTAGATTCAGCAGGCCTGGATCTAGTCTATGCTACAGCAAACAAGGCATACCAATTTCAGTAAGAAACAGTTCAAATATGCAGGCACTATAAGCCTTTAACCAGAAATTTTCAGCTCAGAAGGTCAGAATCCAGCATCTCCTCCCACAAGAGTGCAGACCACAAACCTTCTTAATGTAAAATAACTGTCCTGAAGTCCACATGCTTAAACCAGAACTAATACACTTATAGAATAACAGACACTGAGCCTTCAATCAGCAGTTCCCAACTTAGAAGGATGTAAGCTACCTGTCCTGCCACAACAGTGCAGACCACAAACCTTCTTAATGTAAAACAACTGGTCCGAAGCCCAAGTGCTTAAATCAAAAGGCTTAGAATGATAGCTACACTTTAATCAGGTTACTACCAAGCAGTAATAAATACAACTGCATACTTTTAAGAAGGCCTGGATTAGTGCTCAAGTAGTGCAAATGTATGCCATCACTACCTCAGTGTATTTATCAATGTTCAGATGCTGATTCACTGTCGCTGCCTCCTTTAACATATGCCAGTTTGTTCTTTCAAAGCAGTCTTGGAGGGCTTCCATAGGCCCCTTGGGGCATAAAGGGTATTTGTTTTTTTGTGGGTTTCTTTCTAACCAGTGCAGGTTTGTAAGCTGGCAATAGCAATATAGGTTCATAGGTTCATAGGATGATACTAAGCTATTGGCCCAGAGGCCCTTATAAGCCTAGCCAAGAATTTCGTCCATGCTCCCTCAAAGTCAACACCTGTTTCCCCTGTCCATCAGGGGCACAGGTGGGATCCCAGCGGTGTATTTTCTGTTTCCCATCCAGTCATCTAGGTTCCTCTTAAAGAGGGTTTGAGAGGTACTCTGCATGACATGGAGAAGGAGTCTATTCCACAGATGTGGAAGTCTTTGGGACACAAATCTATCCCACCAACTAGTTCTGTTAATGTCAAAGACCAGGCTTAGGTCTTGTGTGCAAGGTGCACGAGTGGAGTTTGTCTTATGGATATGCAGCAACTCCATCAAGGCTGAGTCTGAAATGGCCTTGTATGCCAGACACAGGTCACCTTTGAGCAGTCTGTATGAGACTGAGTAGAGGGACAGGGCTTTTAGCCTATTTGTATAGGATAGGTGTTTGAGACCCTGGATTTTCCTGGTCAAGAAAGTTTGTGGTCTCTCCAACTACAGCATGGTATAATGGGCAGAGTTCCCCATTTGTGGAAGTTGCACTGCCTTATAAGCTTTCTTTAAGTTTATGTAAACCTTATCCAGGATAATATCACCCCTTGTAAGAATGTGCACATATTGCTGTTAGTGTGATTGTACTTCTTTAAGATCTGCTTTATTAAAGTCACCAGCTGCCATGTGTACAAAGTCAGGATATTTGCTCTGCAGCTCACCCATTTGATTGCATAGCTTATTTAGAGCTTCAGTAGTATTAGCAGTAGGTGGGATGTACACCACTATTACACTGACCTCATTTAGCTCCCTGGGCAAGTAAAATGTTCTACATTTAAAGGATAGGAACTCTAAATTTTCACAGCAATGTGACAGTATGATTGCACAGCTGTTGCACCATCTTTTGTTAAGACTCCACCTCCTCTGGCCTTTCCACACAGTGTATGTTTTCTGTCTGCATGAAACAGCATAAAATTCGCTGAGTTTACTGCACTATCATTTATCTTGTTATGCAGCCACATCTCAGTAATCAAAAATAAAGTATTTCTCACCGTGTTCTTTAAGTTTATAAGAGCAATTTAAAATCTATCAGTTATGTTGCTGCTTTGTACTGATATTATGTTTGGCTTTGCCCAGAAATTTTGCACTAACAGGTAGTGAAGTATGCTGGAAAGTAGCATATTTTTTATGTATATGTGGGGAGAAATACTAATATTGATGTAAAATACAAATACATATATTATAGGCATGGACAATAATTCCCTTCTAGCCTGCCCATAAACCAAAACAGTCATCCACATAATAAGAGGTTCAATTTGTTCTTAAACATATCTACTGTTGGTTTACTATAATTTGGTAGTCTATTCCAGGCATCAGCTGATCTCTCAGAGAATCATTTAATACATATTTCATTTCTGTATAATCTCTCACTTTTTTTAATTTCTCCAAGTCTTTTGAGTTTCTAATACCATGGCAGGCATGGACCCCATCCCTAAGTCAAAGTTTGATGAAAGGTCATGAAATTAGTATCATTTCAATGATTGGTGTTAGCCAGAAGCACTCTTTGCAGCATCCACAATGTGCCCCATAATTACTGCTTCTGCAATTCGTATGGAGTTATGTGTATTGGTAAATATCTAAGTACAACTGTAAATTATTTTTATAAGTCTTATTGCTCCTACTACTATTGGAACTATCTGGGTATCCTTCTTCCACATTGCCCTTGTTTCTGCCTATAAATCCTGGTCTTTTATGACTTTGTTTCTCTCTGTACATAGACACTATAGTCACTGGGTGTAGCAATTTCAATGATTAATGCTACTTTTGTCTTGTTTTCCTGGACTACTATATCTGGTTTTCTCATATCTATTTTTGAATTGTTGGTCATGGGTGATCCTACATGATATACACTTTATCAGTTTCTATAATGCTTTGGGGTTCATGTTTTCAATGCTTCTCAGCTACTACAATGTTATAATGTTTGCACAGTCCCCAGTAGAGCATTCTTGCCACATTATTGTGATTTTCAGTATACAGTTCTTCTGCCATTAGTGTATCACACTCAGCAACAAGATTTGCAAGTGTCTCCATTTCTGTTTTACAAAACCTATATTTGTCTGTTTCTCCCACATGTTCAATGGACTTTGTCAAAAAATGTGTACACAGTCCATCATCCTGGGCTACCAATATTAACTTTTCTTCTTTTGATTTAAATTCACCTCTACTTAACCATTCCTGCATTCAGTCCTGATCAACACGAGGCTGTTCCAAGAGTTTTCTGTACTTGCAACTATATTTTAGTACATTCCACATTTCTTGCCTTCTCATCTGATCCTTCACCTTACATTCTTTCTTTTGTTTTTTGGCACAATCAGTTGTGCCTGATTTTTATCTACTTCTGGTTTGATATTTATTACCACTTAACATCGATATGCTTCTGCTAAACTAAGCAGGGAATTCTTCTTAGACTTAATCTCCTCATATTTTAAAACTTTCACTATGTTTGGGTCTTGTGAGGTTGGCAGATATGTATGCAGTCGTATAATTGCAGATCTATACATGTAATCAAGTTTTGAGGAGGTCCACGCCTCCTTCAGAATGTAGAATATATAATCTTGGTATACACTTTTTATAAATCATTTGATAAGTATAAAACATTTTTCTTGTTTTCCTGTCCAGCTGATCCAATGCCTTTTGGGGCCAGTCAGTCACACCAAAACTGCAACTTAAGACAGGAAGAGAAAACCGATTTATAGCCTGGACTTTGTTCCAAGATGTCAGAGATGTTTTGAATATTAATTTTAGACTTCTAAAATATTCCTTACTAAGTTTTATTCTCATTTGTTCATGATTTGTTATTGATCCTTCATCAATTCCCAAATATGTATGCAGTCACTCTTGCTCAAGTTCTTTTATATCACATTCCTGTCCCAGACTATTGTATTGATGTTGCGGCTTTCCTGCTTTAAAGGTTGCTTTTGCACATTTATCAAAACCAAATGACATTCTTATATCATCTGAAAAAGTTTTGACCACTTGTAGTTATGTCTTCAGTGTTGCTTCTGATGAACTATATCAAGATTAATTTGTCTTCTAAAATATTCCTTACTGAGTTTTTTTTCACATTTCTTCATGTTTTATCCTTCATCAGTTTCCAAATATTTATACACCCCCTCTTGCTCAAGTTCTTTTATATCACATTCATGTCTCAAACTGATGTTTTCTTGGTGCTGCAGCTTTCCTGCTATAAAGGTTGCTTTTGCACATTTATCAAGACTAGATGACATTCTTATATCATCTGAAAAAGTTTTAATCACTTGTAGTTGTGCTTTCGGTTCCTCATCTGATGAACTATAAAATTTTAAATCATCCACAAAACGAAGATGAGATGTCTTTACACTTTGTTTTTTTTCTGAGACCCAAATTATAGCCATGACCTAATCTGTTAAGTAGACAGCTTAATGGGTTAAGGGCAAGACAGAATTGCAGCAGTGACAGAGAGTCACCCTGGAATATCCCCCTTTGGATTTTTATCCTCGGAATAAAAATCTGTCCTTTATCATGGCTTAACTGCAAAGTGTTTCATAGTCGCTGTGATGTAGTTTATCACTGTTGGGTGTATCTTAAACATTTTTAAGCACTCTTCTATCCGTGCATGTGTGATTCTGTCAAATGCTTTTTAGTAGTCTATCCATGCCATGCTGAGATGCATCCCCTTTTTACAGTTTTCTGCTATGACTTTATTTAACAACAAATAATCCTTTGTTCCATATGACTTTCTTTTATTAACCTTTTTTTTTGCCATAATTGAGTTTTCTTTTAAATGACTATAAATTCTGTCGACATCAATTCTGGTGTATAGTTTATATATCATCAGAAGGCAAGTCATTGGTCTATAGTTTTTTTAGGGTAACTTGCAGGTTCACTCTTAAGTAGGAGCATTGTTTTTCCTGTTGTTAACCAGGTTGGTGTCTGTTCAGGGTGTGCATATAAATAGTTCTTACTCATGGCTAAATCTTCATACACAGCTGTTAATACTTCAAGCCAGGAATTAGGTGCCGCATCTGGGTCCGGGGTTTTCCAGTTGGAGACTTTTCTTAACTTTATTTCAATCTCTCTGGCCGTTACTTCATTCCATTTCATATCCTGTACATTTGAACTTCGTACTCTCTCTTTTACTTCTGTCCATTTAGTATCGTTATGTTCCACGGGATCTTCATAAATAGTTCTCCAAAATGTATATTTCTTCTTTTTTGGATGGTCTTTCAATTCCTTTTACCTTGTTTCTCAATTCTCTATTGAACTTTTGGGGTCATCAATAAATTGCTTATTTTGTACTTTTCCTTTATATTTATCTCCATATCTTCTAAGTTTTTCTGCCTGTGCTGGAAATTTTAGTTTGTTATTTGCAATAGTGCACGATAGATCCTGATCTGCTCTGTTACTATACATTACTTTTATCATGCCTTTCAGAGTATTTTTGTTGATCTATTCCTTCTTCTATTTCTAAGTGACACTTCTTGTCTTAATTGCTTTATAGTTTGGTCTATTTGGTACCTCCATGATGGTATTCAATTTCTCCCTTTCCTTTTCCTTACTACCCTGTGTTCCCGTCGTAAAATTTTATCTGTTATCAATTTAGCTGTATAGTAATATATCCTGTTTACTTATGTTTTATCGACTGGATCTCTATGGACAGTCCTAATTACTGTGGTCATTTGTTTTATCAAACTTCTAACTTTCTGGGTTTCATTGGCCACCTGCAGTTTATTTATTTCATTGATCTCAATATGTCTATTTATCTCTATTAAATCAAGCAACTCTTTCTTCTAAAGTGAGGGCACATTCTTTGTTCTCCATTTCCTGCGGGCATTCCAAAGAAAGTTCTGTAGCATCTTCCTGTGGTACATTCCCTTCAATTTCATCCTGTGCCATCTGTTGCTCTGTCATATGGGAACTCACTGGCCTATCACTCCTCAACATTGACTGCATCAGAGTTGCCACAGTTTCCTGTTCCCTCCCTTGCTGTCCAGCTTCAAGTGAACATTTATACTGGTTTCCTGTGGAAGGCTCCAAAATATCTTCCCTTTCCACTGGTTTCTCCTTAATTTGGATGTCCACTGCTCTATCTGCTGTAGCATTTTCTGAATTAGATTTTCTACACTGAATCCTTCACTTCATAGGTACTCCATAACCTCAGTTTCTATTTCTTTAACCTCTCCATTGCTAATCTTTTTTATTACTTTTCCTCTTTGTCTTCTTATTTTTTGCATTGTAAAGTTTTCCATGTCCATATTCCTTTGCCTGCATTTCTTTTCAAATATCTTTGGTGCTGCTTTTTTGTATTGATTAGTTTTGCTTTCTCCATTGCATAAACATTACACTATAATAAATCTCTTTTTGTTTCCCATGTCCATATTTCTTCTTCAGATGTCTCCTTACTTTGGGGACTCTTTCCATCATGCTGTGATGTAACCTGTGTTAGACCTTCTACACCAAATCCTTCATTTCACAGGCATTCCATAACTTCAACTTCTATTTTTTTAACTTCTACTTTACTAATCTTCTTTTCTACATTCCCTCTTTGTGACATTATTTTTTATTGTGAAATTTCCATATCTGGATGCCTTTGCCTGTATTTCTCATCAAATATCTTTGAGACTGCTTTTTCTGTAGTGATTAATTTGGCTTTTGACTTTGCATAAATATTGCACCATATTAAATCTTTCTCTTTCTTTTCCATATCCATATTTATTTTCTATACTTTTCAAAAATCTCTAAGTTTTGTTGTTTATATTTCTGCACTTCCTCAAATGCTTGGTCTATATAATGTTTTTCACAAATCTGTTGTATTAATGAACACACATTTTTATTTGAAGCTTCTGGCAGTTTTTCTTGTGGAAGTACTTTTCTTTGCTCTAATTTCACCCTTAATCTTTTTGTATATTTTGTCTCTGGAAGTTCTGGGCTTCTTGCATAATAATAAGAATACATAATTTCTTTCTTATCCTCAATAGTATTAATTGTATAAAATACAACTGCTAATTAACTGATTCTCTGACTGGACAGGCTGATGTGTTGATAATGAAGGCAGAAGGTAGTGGGTTTGAAATGGGTGTCAGCATAAGTTTTACAAGTGTTTATTAAACTTTTACGTACATTCACTGATACTAGTGTCATTTACCATCAATTTGCAATGCTGAACATCATGCACCATCATGCACACATTCTTTAAAGAAAGTAAATGGGGGAGAGAGGACAGTGGTGTAATGGGGAGCAAGCAGGGGGAAATGCAAAGTGAAAGGAAGCCAGGAATATGCAGGAAGGGTATAGGTAAGAACCTTGGCTATCCATTTCTTCAACAGTAACAACTGAGGACATGTTACAATCTTAGCTGAATTTGGACTGTCACCTCCAGAGAGAGGAATGACAACAACATAATTCCATTGTGAAGCCAATTGAACCAAAGTAAGTGTGTCAAGTAGACATGTGTGTGAAATGGGGAGCTATGTATGGGATGAAATTATTTTGGGGACAGGTGCCCTTTTTTTAAGGAGAGAGTGGAATGTTGGGGAAGAAGCATAGGCATGGTGGGGGCAGGCAAGTTGGGAAGATGTGAAAGCATTTGCAGACAGACATGACATACAAGACAATAGACAGGGTTGGAGAAGGACACATGAAGGGGATGAACACCTTAGTTGGGGTGAAGATGGGGAGATCTCAAACTTATGGACATTAAGTTTGGTGACAGTGTGAATCAGGTTTTCACCCACTGGACGGTCATGACTGTCACCTCACTGCACCAATAGCTGCAGTGTCTGATGTCTGCATGTCCTTGTGTTATTCAGGATTATAATGGAGAGCAGTGTCTCCACTCTGCATTGGTGTGCACCAATTGTGTAATGCACAATCCTACACATCATACCTGGCAGTTCAGCTTGGGTGACAAAAATCACCCCTTGCCTCTGCTCCCAGAGGGAACCACAGACCTATCCTCTGGGGCAAAACTACCTTAGGGTCTAGATAGAGCTGGGGCAGTAGGGGGGTTGCAATCAGGCTGCAGTCCAAAAGTGGTGTACTATGATGCTCTAGCCAGTGGAGCAAGTGTAGGCAGATCATGGGGAACTGGCCTACCTTGATGTGCTGTAGTAATAAAATAAGTACATGTAAAAATCAATAATGACAAAAAACAAACCCCCCAAAAATGGACATAATAGAATTAAATTAATCAAAGAATAATAGAAATGAATTAAAGAATAATAGAATAAATTATTATAAAAATAATAAATAAGATAATTACAAACACAATAAAAATAATTAGAAATGAAAATGTATTTAACAACAAAGCAATATAAAAATATACATAAATAAAATACAAGTAAAATATAATAATAATGATAATATGATTATATAAATAGTAATATAATAATAAAAATGAAAATAATAAAAAATAAGAAATTGATAGAAAACTCAATGAAGAGAATGGGTGAGTGTGAGGTCTCTTGGCAACACTGTGTTTTTATATATATATATATATATATATATATATATATATATATATATATATATATATATATATACATATATATATATATATATATATATATATATATATATATATATGTATATATATATATATAGAGAGAGAGAGAGAGGTACTGAGTATTGGGGATGCATACATATATGTCTGCGCACACACACACACACACACACACACACACACACACACACACACACACACACATACACTGGCATGTAGGAGGTATTTTGACTAAAGTGTTATTACAGCTGCTCCAAATAGCATACGTGTCACTCAACCTTTATTGCTAGTTTTATAAGTAACAATATTTTCCATTTGCTTGCACCATAACAGGCACAAGCAAGCAGAATCTGAGGGTATTGCTACTCAATGCTAGAAGTCTAAACCTCAAAATGCACTCGAGGCACTCCTTAAAATGGAGAACATCGACATCTGCAGTGACAGAGACCTGGTTCAAGGCTCCAGACAGTACCCTTGCATTACCAGGCTATAATTCATACCACACCTTTTGGCCACCTAACCTTGACCGAAACACTAAAGGCGGAGGCATGCCCATATTCATTAAGGATATCCATACCTCCAGGCAAGTTGCTCAGCATAATGCATCCGAGATTATCCAAGTGCAACTAACTCCTGGAAAGACTGCAATTCAAATTGTAACTTGTTACAGATCCTCCACTATGCCCCAGGATTCCCACTCCTCATTTCTTGATACAATGGAAAATATTAAGGTACAACCCAACACCCTAATAATGGGCGATTTCAACTTCCCCACCATTAACTGGGAAAACTACTCATGTACCAACTCTTGTGCTCAATGTTTACTGGAATTCATAAATTCCAATGCCTTGGATCAACTTATCCACACCTCCGCCAAGGGCAGCAGTATCCTAGACCTGGTTATTACCAACATGGGCAACCGGTGCTCCACATCAGAGGTCAATTCCTCATTGGTCAGATCTGACCACAAGCTAATTCCCCTAGACATCCACATCCCTCCCCCACCCCCATTAGGGAAACCACCATAAAAAAATTTCTTCAAAGCCAACTTCACGCTTCTTAAGACAGAAGTGGCAAACTTCACAACACCAAAGCTGATGGACAATAGAGGTATGACTGCTGAATCCTACACAAATGTACTTTATAAGCACTTACACGAGTGCATGGATCGTGCAATCCCTAACAGAACCAAGATGCTATCCACCAAAAAAGGAAGCCAATCTGGTGGTCCCCTGCCATAAACAAACTCTACAACAAAGGAAAGAAACTGTTGCAAAAAAGAGTAAAATCCCATGACTGGAGAAATTCCCTGGTCAGCCTCAGTAAGTAGCTGAGATCCCGCATAAAATCCTCCAAAGCTAGTTATGAAAATAAAATCACCACTGATTCTAAAGACAACCACATAGCATGCTATAGCTATTTCAAGAATCTTAATGGCAACACTTAGATCTACTCTGAGTTACAGCACAATGGCACTAAATATACAGAACCAACTGATATTGCCAACATCGTGGCAGATAGGTTCAGTGCTAACTCTACCCCATTCTCATCCCCTAAAGGGCCCATCTCTATACCGAAAGAATGCAAAGTTCCTGTAATCACAGCTGCACAGGTAAAAAACACACTCTCTAAAGCCAAGAACACAGCATTCATGGGACCTGACAACATCCCAGGCTGCATTCTACATGAACTACAGAATGAACTGGCACCCCACCTAAGTACCATGTTCAATCATAGCCTCACCTCAGGCTATGTGCCCACTGAATGGTGCACAGCGATGGTTATCCTACTCCACAAAGAGGGAGCCACCATAGACCCTGGAAACTACCACCCCATTAGCCTGACAAGCCTGGTCTGCTAAGCTATGGAACGTATCATCATGGAACTTATAAACAATGACATTCATTAGACCCATTATAGAGTACAATGCCCCTTTTGGTATGTACCTCACAAGACATCTACAACAGGGGGGTAGGGAGGGTGGCCTAATGGTTAAGGTGTTTGCCTTACAAACACAAGGTACAGGGTTTGAGTCTCACAAGGGATAATTGGCTAGGCTTAAAATGGCTTGCAAGAGCATTTAGCTTAGTACTAACCTATGAACCTATGAACCTATGAACCTATAATCTCAAAACGCAGGACCCCACCCAGTTCAGGCTTGTAAAAGGCAGATCATGTCTCCTAAACCTGACAGACTTCTTTGAAGTGGTCAGCAAAGCCATAGATGAGGGTAAGGTTGTTTACACAGCCTATCTAGATCTCACCAAGGCTTCTGACACCATCCCCACTCTGGAATTATAGATAAACTCACTAAACTAGGTATAAATCCCTATGTCACAAGATGGGTTGCCAACTGGCTCACTGACAGAATCCACACTGTGAAAGTAGCAGGCTCCAAATCCAACTTCAGACCTGTGACAAGTGGAGTACCACAGGGTTCAGTCCTGGGTCCTCTCCTGTTTGGTATCTGCTTCTATGAAGTACAGGCTAACACAGAAGGTCTTTGGCTAATGAAGTTCGTAGATGACTGCAAACTAGGAGCCATAATCAAAACTCCAAAAGATGTGGGCATCCCACAAAAGGGTCTTGCTGAGACAGATGCCTGGTGTCAAAGCCATGGCCTCAAGCTCAATGCCAAAAAGTGCATTTTCATCCCATTTGGTAAAAACTCTGTACCCATGAACTAGCACATAGGTGGTAGTCTACTTAACACCGAAAGTGTGATATGAGACCTTGGGACACAGGTGGACAGTAGTCTCTCCTTTGATAATCACATTGCCACAGTAGTCAGGAAATCCTTCTACATGGCACACCTCATCACAAAAGGTTTCTCATCCAGGAAAAAAGAGGTCATTCTTCCCCTCTACTCATCACTCATTAGACCCATTATAGAGTACAATGCCCCTTTTGGTATGTACCTCACAAGACATCTACAACAACTGGAAAGGTCGCAGAATACCTCACAAAGAGGATTACCAGCCTGAAACAGATGCCCTATGCAGACCGTCTCAAAAAACTGCAGCTTTACTCCATCACATATTGCCTACTCAGAGGCGACCTCTGCCTAACACACAATGCTGTGTCAGACCCAGAGCTTTTGGACATGCTCCAATTAAAGAAATTCCCAATCCCTCCAAGCTACATGCTCTAGGGACCTAATCCTTGTCACCACAATAAACAGAACATGCTGGAGGGATAGATTCCTGTCCCAGAGACTTCCCATACTTTGGAACAAACTACCTATCTTTATCAAACAAAGCTCCCCATTAGCATTCTTCAAGAAAAATCTTGATGATTGAATGGGAGATAGGAAATTCACCCCGGGGATCACTTCTGTGGCTTTGTTCGACAGTGGCACAGGAAAATAATTTTCTTGGGTGGCGAAAGCCAGGGTACCTTTTGGCTAGGTTTATATAGGCCCTAGGGCCAATAGCCTAGCACCTACCTTTGAACCTATGAACCTATGCATCAGTTGACAAGACTATTGATTGTATGACTCAAGTAACAGAGTATTCATGCCTTCAGTCATCTACATTTTTAGAGATGATAATCTTTTATGTTGGCAAACTCTCTAACTGCATTGGATTTTTTTTCATCATAACTGTGGTCATATCATTAAGAAATTGGTGGGGAGAGGTATTTATGAACAATCTATCTCAGCAGCAGGAGGCCCAGAGTAAATATCTATAGACATCAATATGCCATTATAGAGCTGGAGATTGTCATGGATATACAAACAGAAGGCAAACAAGGTACTCCCAACTCAGATAGAACAGCACATGTATACTTCAGACAGTGATCAATTAGCAGAAAGGGGTAGGTGCTGTGGTGGCTCAGGATATCGGACTGCAGGACTGCAGCCCCCCCAGCTGTGAACCAGAATAGTACAATCCAACAATGTCTCACTTGAAAGTGAATCCAGACTGCTGCCTTACCAGTCCGGATTCAGAAAGAAGGCAGCAGACTGCTAATGCCCCAGAAGTCTATGCGGAGCTAACCACATAGATTGGAAGGGGATCGAACTGCAAGGTCAGCAGTCTTGGAAGTTGGAACATTCGCAAATAAGAAACTAGAAGTGTGCATTCTGGCACGAACACAGACAAACTGAAGCAGCTTCAGAGTTTATTTGCAGAGCCAGCTTTGGATTATCAAGTGCCGGCATGAACGCAGAACATAATGGCAGCTTTGGAGTTACAGAATGGCAGCTTCAGATTATCAATGCAGGTACTTTGTGTGTGTGTGAAATGTCCCAGGTGATGTATACTGGTGGCTATAGAGAGAACTCTAAAGCCTGAATTCTCTACCCACTACCCTTTCTGAAACTTCTGCAGATTTTTGCCTCATATTTTATTTTATTCTATTCCTCATAATATCTGTGGTCTATGAATTTTTAATTACTTAAATAGGTGATGGTGTGGTGGTAGCATTGTTGGCTTACAGCTAGAGGTTCTCTGGCTTGATTCTTGGCTGGGGTGCCTTCTGTGTGGAGTCTGCATGCCCTAATTTTGCCTCAAATTTTGTTCTGTTCTGTTCCTCATAAAATCTGTGGTTTCTGAATTTTTAATTGCTTAAATAGTTGATGGTGCAGTGGTAGCATTATTACATCACAGCTAGAGGTTTCCTCGTTTGATTCTTGGCTGAAGTGCCTTATGTGTGGAGTCTGCATGTCCTCCTTGTGTTTGTGTGTGGATTTGCTCTGGTGTCATCCCATCTTACAAAGACAGTCTGCAGTATTTTTCCCTGGGCCTCTGCTGAAAATTGGCATTTGTTCCAAGTCAGGTTTTCCTGGTTAACAAATGTTAAATAAATAAAACTGACATGCATTTTAATTTCATTCTTCATATTCTTCAGAAAGTACATAACACAAAACATTTTCTTCTAGCAATTTTCTAAGTTTATAAGATGAATATTTGAAATTCGTCCCTATTTTTGGGACTGTATTCTCCCATTATTGGCTTCGTCCAGGATTTTTGTGCTAAGGTTGAGAGCTATGGTGAGAACTGAATTCACTGAATATGTTTGAGGGCTGTATTCCCCCATTACTAGTTTTGTCCAGGTGTTTTGTGCTAAGATGTTAACAGCTATGGTGAGAACTGAATTCACTAAATGGTAGCCATTTAAGTTTCAGTCTTCCTCTCTTTCATAAAACAGCTGATTTGGCATAATGGTATGTTGCTCTGACTGTTTTGCACAGGGTCCTAGGTTCAAGACTTGGCAATGAAATGTATGGTGGCAACACAGCATTTTATCTTAGCAACTTTCCAAGATTATACAAGCAGTGTTTAAAATGTGTCCCTGTTTTTTAGGCTTTTGTCCCTCCAAAAAAATGTTGGCTTTTTCCAGATTTCTTGCGCTACGAAGTTGAGAAATACAGTTGATTGTCGCGTAGATTTTACAGGGAGCTGACAATTGCAGGGGAAGAGAAGTTTAGTGCTGCTTATGGTAAGTCTGCTTACATTGTTAATAGCACAACAGGTAGTGCACTGGCTTTTGATGCAGAAGGCTGTGGGTTCTACTCCCACAGGGGTGGATACTACCGTCCTGAGAATGTTCTTTTTGGTGAAGATACAGGCACTTTATTTGTAGATGAAACAATGAAATATAAAGTTGTTTGCTAGCATCAACCTCTTCATTAGTTACAGATCTCTTTAATGTGGAATTATTTAGATGACTTTTACTTCTGCAGAGATTGTGCATATTTACTGACACTAGTGGACTGCAGAAGTTTGAGTAGACTTTTATGATGGAAATGTTCTCACTTGGGCAGTTTTGTCACTATTGGTGCATGCATTTTGTTTCATTATTTACTGGAAAAATGCTCAAAACAATAAATTTAAAACACCCTCTAACAGCTGTACTGTATTATACAAGGAATATAATTTAATGCAACCAGGAAGGTGTATTACACAACACATGTATGTCTTGCTAGCAAGGGGTCTATCATTTGAAAACAGCCCAAAGTTAATCTTTATACTAGCCAAATGTATTTTCTTTGAATGTGGATTTCAATGCTGTTTCAATGATTGTGAGTTTCAAGGGCAGAGAAGTTTTAATGTTAAGTCTATTTTCATTGTGAGACTGCATTATATTGTTTAGCAGATGTCTTAGTGTTTGTGCTGTAAAATGCAAAATAAAACTTTTAAATGAAATCCAAATGATCGTAGAAGTAAAGCAGTATGCACATTACAGTGTTTATGGTAAATGGGGCGAAATAGCCAAATAATGGGACATTGGAATGGCTGCAGGGGGGGTGCCTCCATTCAACCGTGATCTTGTGTGGGGTAAGGGTGGCAAACTCAGACAGCCCCAGCTGAACTATATCTCTCAACTGCCCAGATCTTCACAGAATTAATAGATTTTTGTTTCTTATTTTTGGTTTGTTCCTCATAAAATTTGTGGGTTTCTGGCAAATCATTTAGGAATTAAGTCACTAAATAATGACAGACACTGAGTTTCAGACTTCATAACCTTCAGAAAAATGCATGCTAAAGCAAAACCTGTTATTCTATCAACTGTCTCAGTTTATACAAGAGCAATTTTTAGTACTGTGCATATGTTCCCCCAATATATTTGGCCTTGTCCAGATTTCCTGCATTAACAGGTTGAGAGGTCCGTGCAAATAAATTGCTTTATAGAATTAGGCATATCCAAACCTCTCAACTGTCCCCGATTTTGGCTCAAAATGTTGCTCTTCCCCTAATAATCCCCCCACAAAATGGCAATTTTGGAAGAAAACGTGGAGGGTTTAGAATTAATAAATAACTGTAATAATCAGAGTTATAGATTACTTTTATTTCAGAACTGCATGTAGATTCTTTTATTTTGTCAACTGCTCAAGTTAGCAGTACTAATATTAAAAAACTGTCCCTTCTTTTGACAGGTTCCCAGCTGTATTGTGTGGCTATTTTATGTTTTTGCATCACGTTTGGTCCATTTTTCATAAAATTGTTGGGTTTTGCAAATTAGTGGCAAATCATTAAAGACTGAAGCTTGAAAATAATGACAGACATTTGAGTTTCAGATTTCATACCCTTCAGAAAATTCATATTAATGCAAGACCTACTATTCTATTATCTTTCTAAGTTTATAAGATCAATATTTAAAATTTGTCATTATTTTTGGGCCTTTGTCCCACTTCTATGTATGGCTTTGTCCAGATTTCTTGATCTGAGGATGAGAGGTATGACAAATGTGTCAGGGCCATCACAGTCAGCCAGAGACATTTCAAATTGTGATATACTTGTTGCACCCCACTCCCCCATATAGTGACTCTGGATGTGTCCAAGCAAAGCAAGGAGCAGCTATGCAGTGTAAATGTGCAGAGTATCCCCCCCATCCAAGGTAGACACAAGTACTACAGTGGCTTTTCATCTATCCTTGATTTTGCAGAATGTTCTCATTTCTGTCACATTTTTATACTGTTGATTTATGCTTATTATTATTCAGAAAGTGCCTGTTGCTCTGTGTTTAAGTAGCAATGTTTTAATGACCATCAGGTAAGCTTGTCTGAGATTGTAAGATGCAAATAAGCTTTAATAAGCATACTGCTAAAGAATTACCAACATTGAAAGCCTTTCTGTTGTTGGCATGCAGAGAATACTTACATAACTAGATAACATATAAGCCTTGGTTATTGAAATGCATACGACAGTATTTGTAATAAAGGACAGGATTACATTATGATTGTGATGATGATGTGCTGAAATTAGAAAGATGGAAGTCAGCTATGACAGATACCAGACAGATAGGCTTCCCACATGCATACAATTGTCATCCTTTATTTGTTGGAGACTTGCAGTCATCTTTGCAGGCTTTACCTGTAAACTAAACAGAATGCCAATCTGTCATGTGTGGTCCATAACCTGTGCAGTAATCCATTAAGCAATCTATCTTGAGCTTGTTTCTTGTTTGCTTTTCATTTTTTACTTTGATCATGTTTTTCCCATGAAACAAGTAGATACTTGTTGTCAGGCAGCAGGTCTTTTTTGGATAAGAAACATTTTTACAGGTGGGAGTATCACAGAGATTGCTACTTTCAGCATATTACTTGGTACTTTAATAAAGCTGAATATAAATTGTAATTAGAACTGCAGTGCAAGAAGAAGTGGTTTGAGTTGAGTGCTGCTTGTTTTTCTTATACTTGATTTAGACTGGCATTCCAGTAATGTATTTAAATAGTAATTTATTTTTTCATGCCTCGCAACCTTTGTGTTCCTATCTAGATATTAAGTAAACTGTCATGCAGCCAATGCATTGAAATATTTTTTTTCTTCTACACTTCATTTTGTCTTGATTGGACTCTCATAATGACGGTTTGGCACCCAGGGCAGCGTATTTAATTAAAGTTACAGTTTTTGTAGTTTTAAGCATAGCTCCTCCTCCTTCTAGTTGGCCACACCCCTTCCCATTGATCCCACCCATTCAGCTGTCTCCTGCAGCCCCCTTTGATTTGAAGTCACCAGCCGCCACTGGGTAGGTGAAGAATAATTTGACATATTACATTATGCTATTCTCCCAGAGTGCTCAATTCAAGAATGGGGCACTGGCAACAGCACCAGCGTGAGTTCAAATTCATTCACAGTATCTGGGGACATATGGGAATAATAGCTACTAAAACCCTCAATAAAGGTAATTAGGTGACTCACAAAAGGATGCTTCAGCAGTTTAGAGACACAATGAAGTAGCAAGGTGTCAGCTGTATGGCTCATAGCAGTAAAACAATGGAGGGCTCACACTGTGCTACTGTTAGAGGCTGCTTAAAACAAGTTCAGGGCAGCATTACGTCCGGGAAAGCTATTATACGGCTGCACAAAGTCATGGTGTGGCAGTCCAAGCCTTATGGGTCAGTAGGTAGTCAGTAATACAAGACACAGTGTTTCATAGCGCCTGTTGTTTATCAGCCCTATGTGGAGCATATAGTCGGTCAGAATAACAATATTCTAATTAGTCATAGGACCAACCTATGGCTGCACAAGAGGTCAAGAACCACTTTCTGGCTCCAGCATCAAGAGCCACAGCTTATAATGCAGTTCTGTGCCTACAACATTACCATACACTGTGTCTCAGACACCAAACTCCAATTCAAACATTTTCATCATAGACTGGCTCTTAAGAAGAAGCAGTTTTCCTCCTTGAGAAGAGTACCCTATTTCTCCAGCTTCAGATGAGGGCTCTATTGAAGAAAACAGTGGATTAATGAAGGTGGTATTCCAAAAATATACCCATGCTCACTTTGATTACACACTCATTTAGCATATTGGCAGCTTCTCATGTACAATGGCCAAGGGCATCATTGGAGAACATCAAGAAATTAGAAAGATGGAAGTCAGCTATGACGGATACCAGACAGATAGGCTTCCCACATGCATACAATTGTCATCCTTTATTTGGAGAACCTGGATGCTACTTGTAAGACATGCATTGTACTTTCGAACAATATCTTCCGTTGACTGCAGATTCCTTCATGTTGGATTGCCTGGTACCTTGCAGGTGCTCTTCCTTGTGATTGGAAACACCTTTCTTATAAATCACCTTTTGGAGCATGCTGGCATTACCTGTGATATTTTATGGTTCAAAAAGTACAACACGTAACATTTGTGTTGAAGCTCAAAGTATGACTTTCACACCTAGGCCACAAATTATGCTGAGCTGGTCACCCTTCCGTAATCCTTACAATTTCCTACTATTGACTATGGTTCTTGTATCACGGTTGCAAATGTAATTTTTCATATGTGCAGTTCTTATGCTGTATACCATTCCTCATCAGAAAGAGTCCTGTCCATCAATAGAGTACATGGCCCAGTCATCCTTGCTTGACCTCATACAGCTATGCAAAACACAGACCACCATGAACACTGACACCAAACACTGTAATCTTTTATATACACAGAAATAGAACATGCTGGCAGAATAGATTATTTTCCCAAGGGATCCTATGTTACTGATTAATCTTCCTATACATATCAACCAATGCCACACATCGTCTGTATTCAAAACTATTCTGGTTGAATAGCTGGGAAATCATAAATCTTCCATGGAGTATGTAACATGGTCATCCTCGATCATGTTGCTGAACTGCGTCAATAGTGCTTGGGCTTAGCTGGCAATGTATTTTTATTTATTTATTTGCATTTGCTTGCTGGAAAACTCAGAGTGGGTTATACCCATTTTCAGCGGTTTTAACCCTGTGATGATGATGTGCTGGAATAGGATTGGATGAGGTATTATTTAACCACTGGTTTACAGCTATAGAGTTCTTTAGACAGTTTTAATCACATGGGGATACTATTCCCAAGAGTTGAAGGCCATGCTTTTCAATGGTCTTTCAAACTGCATGCCTAGTATATACACCTATGAACCTATCAGCCTAATACGTAACTGTCAAATCTCCAAAAATGTACATGCTGCACATGGAATACATATGCAGAGAAAACACCAGTTTACTGATCAGTGCATTTCCCTAATCCATTTCATTTACATGTCATTGTCTGGTCATTAGTATATACTACTCACCACAAGAATTTTCATACTACTTTGATTGTGCTACAGTTGTCTCTGCATTGCACATTTGCCCTGAATGACAACACTTACAGCACAGTTTATTGTATCGCAGTATGATATTTCTCCTTTCTGAATACTGCTACTGTGTTTTATGCCCTGCAAAAGTAGACACAATGTACACAGATAACATGGTATCTGAAACCAAACATTTACTTCTGTATTGTAATAAGTAATGACAAAAACAAAACGTTGTGTACTATGCTGTCCATGGGACCATGAATTAAACTTAACCTCTGTATGACATACTTTAGTTTATTCCCATTATTTTCTTATTTAGTGTTTTATTTATTTGTTTACTTATTAATTTCAATTTGATAACCATGTAAGTTGGTGCCTGACAGACCTATTTGTGTCTCGACCTGAGCTCCATGGTACAAGACACAAACAGCAAATTGTGAATACAATACAGAGTTATGCCACTTTCTGAAAGAGCATGGGCCTAGCAGACATGAGCTAATGGGAAAAGTTTGATGCTCTGTAGCTGTATTCAGTGTTCTGTACTCTCTATAGGGGTCACGTGTACATTGATTTTCAAACTATTAGGGATATGGCAGTTAAAGACCTCATATATGTCCACAAATCAAACCATTCATCAAACACCAGCAACACCAGAGATGTGAACTAGTTTGGAAAATAATCAAATGTTGGAGAGAAAGACTTCTCCTGTAATGACTATCTCTTTTTCTGTAGTAACCTTCCACTCCAGATCTACCACGTGAAGCTATAACTTTCTTTAAAAAGGAGTAATACACTTAGATGTGTGTTCACTTATTTCACCTTCAACTTAACTGGCCTACAGCTCTGTGAAAAAAGAGTTAAGGTCTAAGGATGTATACTGTTAATGATTAAATGGCTCATTTGGCTGGAATTTTTCCATGATTATAATATGGTGACTCAAATCACGCAAATATAAGCTCAAGGCCTGCTGGAGTTTGAGGGAAGTGACTTGCATTTACATAAATCTATCCCATTCTGGTAAAGGTTGGAAATCTTCCATGAAGCACTCTTTGGTCTCAGTGAAGAGTGCATGGAGGTATGCAGTAAGTCAACCAGGAACACATGATCAACTCCAGCCAAGCTACTTCATCACTAACCATCTGAGGGAACACTGCATTTTGAGGACAGCATGCATGGAAGCATGCACTTCTACCACACTGGAGGTCATTGTAGGCCCTTCACACATGACCATGCATGTCAGCTGTCAAGGGAAGGATTTCTAGGGGCTTTATAATAAAGTCCCTCGAATGATAACAACATGTCCCACCCTTTTTGCTGGCTATCACCTTGTGAAAAGGGAATGAGTGGCCAATTGGTTCACTGGTGGGGAGGTCTGATATTTGGCAGGGAACAGTGGGGACACAAACAGTAAAAGAGTGAAACTAAAATTGAAGCTGAAAGTATCCCTCATACTTTTCATATACTTTCCTTTGTGTGAAAAATGCAACTTTATGATATCTGCAAAGTAAAATTCGAAGGTTAATCTGACAACACTGTAGGTCGATGAAGAATAACAAAAATTACTTAGGCTACCACTTGTCTGATGCCATACAAACACGTAAGTATTCACTATGGCAAAGAAACAAACAGTGACCTCTTTTAATGGGATATCTGAGCAAAAAAAAAAAAAATCCCAGGAGAAAATGTGATTCATATATATTTATTAGTTTTTCTTCTTTTCCATGTATACAGAAGGTTTGCAATCACCATTTTAATCCTGTACTTCCAATAAGTGCAATTTTGCAGAACTCACTCTAATACCCTGAACAGGAATGGCTAACTACGAGTAAGCAAGAAATATGGTACACATATCTGTATCAAAAATCCCTATTAAGCTACTCACAAACCAGTTTATGCATATAATCATGTCGAAAGCCACAGAAGGGGAAATACATTTATTCTAATACTGCAAGAAAATCATATTAGTGAAGATGATACCACTGAGTCATGTAAACCTGAACTAAGCAAAGTTCTTATACCCAGGACAAACTATAATACTCAGGTATAAATAATTCACAGTGACCATCAGGCAATAAATTAACAAAATCATCTTATACCTCATCACTTCAAGGTCACACAAGAAATTACTCATATGCCCTTGTCCAGTTATGAGACACATATCAGTTATCTCCAACTCTTCATAAATAGATATGAGCATCAACTGATGAGACCAAAGAACAAAGTACTGCTGCTAAGAAATAAGCAGATGCCTAATGTTTTAAACATCATGTGCTCATGATAATATTGATTAGCAATGATGCTGTCCTTCAGTTATAGATAACCTATTTGCCAGAAGATAAGCCAAAATATATGACATCAAGACTGAACAAATGGATGTGAGATTGCATGACAATAAAGAATGAGGTATCAAAATTATAATTTCTTGCATCATTGAACAATGTACCCAGACTTATTTTTTCTCAAAATCTTTTTTTACTTTTCAAATACATTTGAATGAATTCCATAGTATTTATACACAACATCTTAAATAACTATGTACACAATTTACATTAGCCTGACACTATAACAGATCTTAATGTATACAGTTAAGTTTATAAGTATGTCCAATCCATTATCAGAGTGTCTGATCAATTATTGTATAGTGTCAATCAACGATAAAACTTTTCCCCAAGGGTTGTTGATAAATGGCTTTGGATAAATTCTTAGCTCTTTAATTTTAATTTCCAATAATGCTGTGGTCTTCAGTAAGCTGTAGAAGTCTTTCAAAGTTGGTATTGTGTTTGTATTCCATCTTCTTGTTATACACTTCCTTGAAATTGCAAGTATAGTCCATAATAGATATGTATGACCTATTGAAATGAGGACCTTCATTCACATTTAATAACACAAGAACTTTAGTTAAATAAAATGATTCATTAAATAAAGCTTGTAGAAAGTTATTAATACCATTCCAATACGGCTTAATTTTAACACAATCAAAGAAAATATGGTTACAATCTGCATTGTGTACTTGCTCAGGATTCGGACACATGCTCGACTAGCATATGTCCGAATCACAAAACACTGAACACACATATACGAAAGCACTTAACATTGACAAGCGCTTCTGTGTATGTGTGCCTGTCGGACTACAGTGCGGGTAAGGGAAAATTCACTTTTCCCCACTGTAGTGCAATCTCGGAGTGAGAATATTAAAGTAGGGAGGTGTGTGGTGTGCAGGGGGGTGAAGTGCTTCCATGTATGTGTGCCTGTCGGACTACACTGCGGGTAAGGGAAAATTCCCTTTTCCCCACTGTAGTGTGATCTTGGAGTGAGAATTTTAAAGTAGGGGGTGTGTGGGGTGCAGGGAGGCAAAGCCCCCCTGCAGAAATGTAGATTTTTTTTAAGTACACATACACAGAAGCGCTTTTCAATGTTAAGCACTTTCGTGCATGTGTGTTCGATGTTTTGTGATTCGGACACATGGTAGTCGAGCATGTGTCCTAGATCCACTTGCTCACATCTCCAACATATTCCTTTTATGGAAGAACTCATTTTACTGATTCTGTCTGGGGTTAAGAATGTTTTGTGCAAGCATTTCCAATTAAAAACTTTCCAGTATTGTGTAAAGGATGCATATTATATCGATAATAAGATATTTGTTTTACTATCTTCAGTTAACTGTATTGAGTGTCCTTTTGTTATATATTTCTAATATGAGGTTTTGGGTGTTGTTTTATAGTTTATCAATATTTTGTAAAATTTTGAAATACTGTTTCCCATGTCAGAGTCATTATATATGATTTCATATATGTATTTTGTAAATTTAGGTATTTCTTTAAACTAAGAATTGTTAATTATTCTACTTAAATCTTGTGAATATGACAGAATACTCTGTAAAGTTAGCCAGTCCTGTTGTGGAATTTTGTATGTTGTTTTTATTACTTGCATATCTAAAAGTTTTAGTTCTTTGATACATTGGAGCCAACAAACAAATCCTTTCTGTTCCCAGGAATTAATAATTACTCTATATATTTTATGTGGAAAGTTCTTTGTGACTATAAATGGTGTTAAAAGATCAAACTAGATTTTTAAATCTATATTTGCAGTAATAATTTTCCTAAGTGAGTCAATGTAATAATTAATCATATGAGTTTTAGTGGGTTTAGTTATATTATATTGCATATTATACCATGACCCCCCATTAATATTCCAAAACGTGCACGCTGATTGGCCAGCGTGCATGTTGTAAATCGACTTATACTAATGGAAAAAGGTCCGTCGCCGGACTTTTCCATTAGTAAAGTCTCTTTAAAACTGTCTCGCTATGTTAAAAGAGTTTAACATAGCGACACAGGTTTAAAAGCAATGGAGATCTCCGTTGCTTTTTAAAGCTGTCTCGCTATGTTAAACTCCTTTAACATAGCGACATAGTAAAAGCAACGGAGATCTTGCTTTCTCCGTTGCTTTTTAAACCTGTCGTTATGTTAAATGGGTTTAACATGCGAGACAGCTTTAAAATAAGCAACGGAGATCTCCGTTGCTTATTTTAAAGCTGTCTCGCTATGTTAAACCCATTTAACATAGCAAGACAGGTTTAAAAAGCAACGGAGAAAGCAACATCCGTTGCTTTTACTGCTATTTTAAATGGGTTTAACATAGCGAGACAGCTTTAAAATAAGCAACGGACATCTCTGTTGCTTATTTTAAAACTGTCTCGCTATGTTAAACCCATTTAACATAGCAAAACAGTAAAAGCAATGGAGATCTTGCATTCTCCGTTGCTTTTGGCCACAGCTCTGATGTACTGCGTAGGCATGCGCAGTACATCAGAACTGCTGATACCAGACAGCTGCAGAAGGGCAGCAAAGAGGCATTATACAATGCCATTATTTAAGAAAAGTAATTATTTCTTTTCTTAAATAATGTCATAGTATAATAGCAATAACCCACTTCTGGGTGTGGGTAATGCGGGATTTACCCACGGTTGTCTTTGTTTGGTGCCTCGGGCTTCGCCCTCGGGACCAAACCATGCCAATCGTGGGTAAATCCCACATTACCCACACCCAGGCATGGGTTATTGCTATACTAACATATATGTGCCATGGCAAATTGTTTTTATCGGTTATTTGAAATTTGTTTTGCAAATCCAATTAATTTATTGATATTACAGTTAGTAATTCTTTCCAATTTGCAGAGTAATTTGGACTTTTTCCAGTCTGAGATTGTTTTAGATATTGATGCTTTTATATATGGTTTTGTATCAGGAAAGTTTAATCCTCCCTGTTTCCATGCTCTGATATGATGTATTAAAGCTATTCTGTTTCTTTTGGGAAACCATAAAAATTTTATTAGGCATGACTTTATTTCTTCAAGTATATTCCTTTCTGGTAAAAGCTGTACTGCCAAGGCTATGTATAGGATCTTGGGCAGTAAAACCATTTTTATTAACTGTAGTCTATCTTCAAATGTTAATAGTATTTTGTTCCATTTCTCCAGAGAGATTTTAATTGTGTAGATGATATTATTGTAGTTTTTGAGACTAATTCATTATTATCCTTGCATAACTCAATTCCTAGCTATTTTAAGGTAAATTCTTGTTTCCCTATGATGTGACCCCCCTTAGTCTGCCGTTCTTTTTTTTTATTTGAAAATAAAAACTTTGATTTTGATTTATTGAAATGGACTCCTGAAGCCATGTGAAATTTGTCAATTAATATATCTAATTCTTCTAATGTCTCTTTTATATTAATGTTAGTAATGTGTCATCAGCAAATAGCATTACTTTAGAATTGTATTGTTCATAAACATTTATTCCTTTGATTTTTATATTGTTACAAATTGAATCTGCCAATATTTCAATAGCCAGATCAAATAGAATCGGTGACATGGGACATCCTTGTTTAGTGCTTTTTGTTATATGTATAGATTCAGAGGTAAAAGGACCTAACTTGACATACCCTACATTATTTGTATATATATTCTTTAGGAAATGAACAAAGGATGCAAGAAATTCAAATAGCATTAGGATTTTGAATAAATAGTCCCAATTTAGGGAATCAAAGGATTTCTCTATATCTAAGCCAATTATTAGTGTTTATTTTCTTTATTAACATAATCTATAAGAGAAATTATCCTTTTAATATTGTCATGTATGTGTCTATTATATATAAATCCAGTTTGATCATTATTTATAGTTTTGGATAATGGTATTTTCATTCTGTTAGTTAATATTGTCATAAATATCTTATAGTCATTATTAAATAATGATATAAGTCTATATGACATACAGAGGTTTGGGGATTTGTTTTCCTTTAGGATTGGTGTGATTAAGGAATATCTCCAAGAGGGTGGTATTAAAGCTTGTGACTGAATTTCTAATAGAGTTTTATGAAAGAAGGATAGTATCTTTGAAGGAAAAAGTTTATATATTTCAAAATTATGCCATCTATATCTGGTGCTTTATTATTTTGACCCTCTTTTATTGTATCTGTAATTTCTTTGTAGGATATGGGTGCTTGCAGATCTAGTTTTAATTTTTCTGGTATTTTTTATATTAGAACATTTTTCATCTAGATTTAATTGATTTATATGCATATTTTCTTTTTGGAAATGTTCCATATAGTGATTTCTATAGGCATCAAGAATGCCACCTATATCTGAGATATTTTCCCTTTCTTTTCATGGAAGATACTTTTAATGTTATTAGCTTTTGATTGTATTTTGATTCTTGTGGACAAATTATTTAGATTTCTGTACTGTTGTCTGCATGTATGATTTGGCAAAATTTTACACTGGATGCCCTTCTTGATGCAACCCTCCCCATTGATCCAGGCTTGGGACCGGCACAAAGAAATGCACTGGCTTGTGCATCCCCAGTGGCTGGGGTGAGAAGAAAAATGAAGGTCAGCAGGACTAAGACAGAATATATGTGTGTGAATGAGAGGGAGGATAGAGGAATGGTGAGGATGCAGGGAGTAGAGGTGGCAAAGGTGGATGAGTTTAAGTACTTGGGATCAAGAGTTCAGAGTAATGGTGAGTGTGGAAGAGAGGTAAAGAAGAGAGTACAGGCAGGATGCAGTGGGTGGAGAAGAGTGTCAGGAGTGATTGTGACCAGTAAGAGTGAAAGGGAAGGTCTACAAGAGGGTAGTGAGACCAGCTATGTTATATGGGTTGGAGACAGTGGCATTGACAAAAAGGCAGGAGTCAGAGCTTGACATGGCAGAGTTAAAGATGTTAAGATTTACACTGGGTGTGACGAGGATGGACAGGATTAGGAATAAGTATATTAGAGGGTCAGCCCAGGTTGGAAGGTTTGGAGACAAAGCCAGAGAGGCAAGATTACGTTGGTTTGGACATTTGCTGAGGAGGGATGCAGAGTATACTGGGAAAAAGATACTAAGGATGAAGCTGCCAGGTAACAGGAAAAGAGGGAGGCCTAAGATAAGGTTTATGGATGTGGTGAGAGAGGACATGCAGGTGATTGGTGTGACAGAGCAAGATGCAGAGGACAGGAAGAAATGCAAACAGTTGATCTGCTGTGGTGACCCCTAATGGGAGCAGCTGAAAGAAGAAGAAGTGGACAAATTATGTAGATATTTGGGAGAAGTGGCCAAGGTATTAATTTTTAGTTTTTCTAAAGCTAAGCTAGTTTTATGTGTTAGAATTTATTTGTAGTTATTGTTTAATACTTCTACTTTCTTTTTCATCTCTGAATGATTTTGATTTTCTTCAGCTTTTACTGACAAAAGTTTGGATTGTAGCTGTAATAATTCAGAATCCCATTCACTATTTTTTTTTATACCAAGTTAGGGTTTTACAATATATGTAAGCTTTTAATGAGTCCCATATCATTATTTTATTTATCTCTGTGGTGTAATTAATATCTAAGAAGAACTGTAATTCAGATAATAACCAGGGTTTGAACTCTTTAATTTTAGTTATACATGGCGGAATTCTGGAGTTAAAGATTAATGGTTTGTACCCATTTTGAAGTTTTAGTATCAATGAATTGTGGTCTGAAAAGGGGCAGGGAGTGATTGTGAACTTAATGATTTTAGACTGTAAGTCATGGGCAGCAAATATTTTATCTATTCTAGTTTGGTTACCAAGTCTGTGATCTTGATGGGAAAACAACAAAGATTTATCTTCTTTAAATTGAAAGTATCTACAAGATGAAATGATTCTATCCACTTGTTTAAAGCTTTTGATACAGCAGATGTACACAGCTGTCTTTTATTTGTAGTTTCAGAAATATCAAATATACAGTTGAAATCTCCTCCTAATTTTAAGTTTCCTTTATAATTATTGGAAATGAAATCCAAGTGTTTTTTAACAGTTCCTGTTCCAATGCCTGGGAACCAGTAGAGATTGGCTAGGGTCCATATTCTGTTATTATATTTAACTGTTACTAATGCCATAAGGCCTTCTTTATCTTCACACTTATAAATGATTTCTGGATTAATCATATTTGTTTTCCATAAAATTGTTACCACTTTTGTCTTTGTCTTATAAATGGATTGCGCCAATATCCTATATTCCTTAGGACTCCATTTGTAATTGCCATTTGTTTTGAAATGAGTTTCTTGAAGGAAAACAATTTGTGCTTTGTTCAGTTTTAAATATTTCAGTAGATTTGATCTCTTGCTAGGATTGTTTAAGCCATTGGTATTTAAAGATAATAAAGTTAAATCCATCTCAGGTTATTTAGACTATGTATTTTTTGTTTTATTGTGACTATTAAACATTTTCCTCTGATAACTATAAAGTATATGTTTGAGCTTTTAAAGGAAATTATCAGTTTTATACTTTGAGTGTTTGCCAATAAAGTAATGTTTTGGTCAGGCATACTAATTTCTTTTTGTGAAATAAATTTAAATTAATAAATGTTAACAAAACTAAGATCCACACTCGCCATGGAATGAAAATCATCCCTAATCTGATGGATAAATCTAAATCCATCAGATTATCACTTATACCTTGACAATACAGAACGTCTGAGCTCCATAAATTTAATTATCATATGGAGAATATTTGTAATAAGAATAAGCAATATTTATATTATTTTGAACAGCTATAGTACTATTGTAGATTAGACAGAATTCTAATACATATAAATGTCTACGTATTGTATAAGCAAATAGTATTTACATGAAAGATAAATGACAGGCAATTCAATTATAGTAAAGTGGAATACATCATATATAAAACCTCAGTAAAAGATTATAGCACACAGTTATTTAACATATTCACACTTATTGATGAAGTCTTTCAAAACTTATTACTTAAGATAAATAGACGGTAATAATATTTATACCTAATGTTTATACTACAATCTATTTTACTGGATATATTAGAAGTGACATTTCATTGTTTGCCAGCATTTAAGTAATCACTTTGTTTGTTGCTAACTTACTTAAAGCAGGAAGTTTGTTTTATGTGAACATTGATGAAAGTTAGTGCATTTTAATTATCAGGGCATCCCTCTTCCCTCCATTTCCTACACATAAGGATTTTCTTGTCTGTCATTTCTTATTATAAAATGAATGACATTATATGTTAAAACAAAAAAATCACTTATTGTGATTAATGATTGTAAATTCCCTTTCCATAATTATAAATTGCCATTTTATGGCACATACTGAAAGTTTTTAGATTTAAATGGCAACATTCTATTTTGTATAATCAGCAAAGGTTAAACTGAGTGATTATTGTCAATTTAATACTGTCTATTCAGAATGTGATTGTTACATTCTGTAACATTTCTATTTCAGGCGTCTATTGTTTCACTTGAACAAATTTGTCAGTTTGATGTCATGTATAAAACATTAGTTACCTTGGTAACAGCTTAAGTATTATGTATGGTCAAGATGGGTTACAAAACCACAATTCAAGTTAAAGCAATTATATGACTTGTTATGCACATTTATTTATATGAGAAAATCATCATGCTTCCCCTTGATGTTCAATATAGTGTACGTCATTTATGATAAGTTAAAACAGTAGTTTTATTATAGACAAGCCCATGTTAGTAAACTGTCTATTATCAATTTAATCCTATTTGTTCAGAATATGATTGTTAAAGTCTGTGAAATTTCAAGTTCAGGCTTCTATTGTTTCTCTTGAACAACTTTGTCAGTTTGATGTCATGCATAAAGCATTAGTTACCTTTGTATCCACTTAAGTATTATATATGGTCAAGATGGGTTAATAAAACTACAATTCAAGTTAAAGGGATTATATGACTTATGTATATTTACTTATATAAGAAAATCATCATGCTTCCCCTTGATGTTCAATGTAGTGTATGTCATTTATGACAAGTTAAGACAGTAGTGTTATTATACACAAGCCCATGTTATTAAGACCTGTCTTTAATATCTAAATTCAGCCGACTGCTTCATTTTATATGATGATTATATATTTTATGTCTAGATTTACTAAAATCATACATTACATAACTATTGTGTGTTTTTTTTTTTTTTGGCTGTTGTTTAGTTTTTTGAGAGACCACAAGCTGTAATGCTTATTCTTATTATTAGCTCCTTCCAAGCATGTTTATATAGTCCATAGACTTTAAATTCTGAGACCCTTCTAGTTTCTTATTTGTTATAAGTATATTTCCATCCTTACATACACACAGCAGCACTTCAAGCACGGGCAAGAATGCCCATCCAGTTTTGCCAGAATACCATTCACAAGTTCATGTGGTGTGTTTCCAGGCTGTTATTAAAATATCCAAACCAATATTTGTCCTGTTCCATTTTATCAGCCTGTTCCATGCAGTGGCCAATCTGCTAGTGACCCACTCAACACACCTTTCATTCCCACAGATATTTCCATGAAGAAAATCTGATGACTCTCTAGCAATTCCCATCAACCCAGTACACCCCTAGAATCAGCTATCCCCATATGCCCAACACGTCCGAGCAAGCTCACCTCCCAGACCACTGCAAAGGGTACTACACAAGACCAAGTCCTCTTAGTCTTTCACAATAACTCAGAATTCCACTCTTATGTAAGCCCTTAATTGTGTTTGGACCAAAATACATTTTAAATATAAAATTGCTCAGCTTCTTCTTTTGGCTTTTCCCAGTTAGGGGTCACCACAGTGGATCACCTGTCCTCTCATGATTGGCAGTGGAGTTTTATGGTGTCGAGTTGTCAGCCCGGCGGCCAACCTTCCACAGAAGGCACACATACACACACGCACTCACACCTAGGGCCAATTTAGAGTGTCCAATCCATCTTCAGCATGTCTTTGGGATGTGGGAGGAAACTGGAGCACCCGGAGGAAACCCACGTGACCACAGGGAGGACATGCAGACTCTGCACAGAAGACACCCCAGCCAAGGATCGAACCAGGAAACCTCTTGCTGTGAGGTGACAATGCTAACCGCTGCACCACCATGGCCGCCCTTAAATATAAAATTGCTCATATTATTATTTATTTATTTTTATCAAGAATCAACTTAATGAGCTAAACGAAGTTTTCGGAGACCATCAGTATGTGTACATGTGGTTTAAAACAGCCATTTTATTTATTCATTTTTTTTTAAACCAAAAACTTCATTGTCAAGAATCATCTCGGAGGCTCCTCAGAGCCTTTAAGCATTATCGCCACTGTCTCTGGTACCATAGCAACCTGGAAGCATCTGTTTCTGTTAGTGTGTCTGTGTACTGCATACCAGAGGCTTGGAATGCACCTGAAGCAAAGCTTCATTTCACTGCAACTTCAAGCCTAAATTCCCTCCCTTTCTGCTAGGCAGCAGCCAGGAAAAGAACGTAGCGCAAACAGATAAAAAAAAAAAAAAAAAAAAAAAAACTCCCAACAAGCCACCACAACAAGAGACAACACATTTTTCCAGCCTTCCCACATTTCACTCAGCAGATGTATAAACAAACTATTCTCTTCCAAAATATCCCAAATCACAATTTTATCCACCCCCTAAAACACCAAATGTCTCTTCCTAATACACAAGCAACAGTAAACCTTGATCACAAACTGCAACACACAGCTTCCCAGAGATGAAAATGGTAACATACAACAGCTGCCAGACACAGCTGCATCCACACACACCATGTCAGGCTTAATCAAACAGCACTTAAAGGTATGATACCTGCCATAATTTATATTAACTATGTTTAGATAGAATAATAATGACATTTGTACTAGCTGCCAGACGTGGCTGCATCAATGCACACCATATCAGGATTGATCAACCAGCAGTCGAAGCTATGATACCTGCCATAATTGATATTAACTATGTTTAGACAGAATAATAATGACATTTCTACTAGCTGCCAGACAGCTGCATCCATGCACACAATATCAGGATTGATCAAACAGCACTCGTAGCTGTGATACCTGCCATAATTGATATTAACTATATTTTGACAGACTAATGATGGCATTTGTACTAAGAGCTTGCTACTATTATTTAACCAGGGTATACATGACATTTCTAAATCATACTTTAACTGAAAAAGGCATTAGTCTCCATGACAGCATTTTTTTTCAAAACACTCTACTGTTACTATTATTATATATGATGTTAATTTGTTACATTTGAGTCTGAACTCTGATGAATGGTACCTTGTTGAATTAGTTAATTAATTACTTAAATTATTATAAGTAAAATCAATGAAAAATGAACAAGATAAGTATTCACTGAGTTCAAGTAGGAGAATAGAAATGTCTATGTTTGTGTTATATGTTGGTTTGTTTGGCTTATATATAATGTAAATAGTAACCCATCTTGACCTACCTTTGTGAAGAATTATTGTACACTTTGAACATTCTGAATAAATCATTACTGTTTCTCAGTTGTTTAAAAAACCCTACTTTTTTAAAATAAAAACAGATGACAAGGGATGTACCATATCAGTTGATACTTTGAGAGATGTAGTTGTAAGTTATTCTTTTGGGACAGCTATTTTGGAATCATTTTTTTTTTGTTTCTTCTTTTTAGCATCAGTACAAGGATTTGTTTCTTTTATTCTTTTAAGAGTAGGGGCCATCCATTCCATTTCTTCTGGGACAGACATTATGTTGTTGTTTTTGATTAATATAGTAGCTTCTTCTAAGTCATTGGCAAAAAGTATTTTTATCTTGGCTGGAAAGGCCAGCTGTACTTTAATGTTGTTTTGTTTCAATAATTTTATTATTGGCCAGACTTTTTTCCCTTTGTTCTAGAATTCTGGAAGAATAATCATTGTCAAACCTTATCAGGCTTTGATTGTATTTTAAGGGTGATTTTCTTCAAGCATATTTTAATATTAGTTCCTTGCCCAGAAATGAAAGAAATTGTATAACTATGGATCAAGGTGGAGTATTTGTTGAGTTAGAAGCAGGTTTCCTCAGTGCTCTTTGCGCCCTTTCAATTCCAAATGAAAGTCTCTCTTTCAAGTCTAAAATTCAGGAATCCAGGTTGTTAAGAATAAAATAATGTCTTCACCTTCAGTGTTTTCAGGCAGACCAAAGATCCTTATGTTGTTTCTCCTTTCTCTGTTTTCTAAGCAGCCATGTATTCTATTTAAGCAGAAATACTTTTTGGAATTTTTCCTCTTTGAGTCTCCCTTCAATGTCATTTAGAGAAGTCTCTATATTTGTTATTTTTGTATGGTGTTGCCATAATAGTTCCTTAAGAGTATCAGTCTGTTTTTGAGAATTTAATTTGAGGTTTTTCAAGTCATTTTTAAAGCCATCCATCGTCAAAGATAGTTCTTGTAAGGTAGATGTCATCAACTGCAGTTCTTTTTTCAAAGCAGCATGTGGATGAGAATTCCTTGAGTTGTTCATATTCAGTGACTCAATATATCTCCAAGTTACTTGACAGGAAAATGTTTGTATATCTCCACCAAAATTGATATTTATGTAGTTAGTAGTTTATCTATAGAGTTCTGACATTTTAAACTTGAAAATAATGAAATTTTCCTATATTATTATGCTAGTTTATAGAGCTCTCAAAATTCACTGCTCTCAGTTGGTCATCTAGGCTCCGCCCCATACCCAGACTTTTTTCCACATTAATATATCAATAATGGCATTATTTAGAAACTTTATATACAGACTACTGAAACATCAGCACAATGCTAGCTTTCAGTCTTCTACGGATTTTCTCAGACTCCAGCTTGTACTTTAGTAGGTAACCAACGTGTGTGAGAAATCTAAGTGTTTTCATTATAGATCACTATGCTACATCTACTATGTAATATGTGTTTCAATTTACATTACAAATAACGGTATCTCAAGGGTCTTCAACAGGATAATGTACTTGAGTCTCTCCATGCACAAATCACAATAGGCAAAATCCAATACCACTTCCTTGCTAGCTATTGGTTCCCTTCTATGACCCCGGGAAACCCATACCTTATCATTAAATTTATAGGAAACACTCACTGGATTTCTTACATGGTTAGCCAGTGACATATCCCTATAGACACATGCAATGAGTGGTAGAACATTTGGATATGGATACTTCAAAGCAGTCAGTCTCTGAAGCAGGCAGCTATGCATAATTTGCAGTATAGAGCAAGATGCCATTTCAGAGCTGGAGATCTTAATAGAGATAGAAGTAAAATGGAAATGCTGCACTCTCATCTCAGATCAAACAGCACATCGACACTTCATTCAGTAAGTAACCAGCCAAATGTAGGATGAATGCAATAACTGGACATCTTACACTGTTGTTTTCACAGGGGCCACAATTGAAGACACTGTCACTGGAAACAACATCAGAACCAGTGCAGGTACGCATTTGTTCACAGCATTGGTGGATTTATGAGTATGACAAGTACTAAATACCACTCTCGGTACAGATAATATGATGGTTTACTAAAGGGTAATACAGCAATTTATGCAAACTAGGAAGGTGCAACCTTAGCCAGTGATGTACCTCATAACAGTAAAACACTGGATGCAAACATGATGCAAACTTCTGATCCAGTCTAATGCAATGACAAGGCAGTGTTACTCCTGTTAAGCTATTGGCTGGATCCACAAAGCCGTGGCCCTGCCACTGTGAGCCTTGTCTAAAATTATTCCAACACTGTCATCATTGCAACAAGATTGATTTGTGGCAATTGATTGAACCAATGCGGAGCAATTAATCATTTGGAATAAATGCAGTGTTATCATAAATACAAACAACCTTTGTCTCAGCAACAGGTGAATAAGCATTCAGGGGCTACAGCTTGAGTAAACACCAAATGCAAAGTAGTGCGATACATACAACACTGTCAATCAACCATGCGCCAAAACAGCAGTCCACTCAAGCAGTTCCTTCAATTAAAGTAAATTATGAAAATGAGAAGTTATGTACCTACCATAATGTTCCATGTTAGTTGTCTTCTCTCGCCTTCTTTCTTGCTTGATGGGTTCGGAGCCGATCCTCGGCTCCGACTCGGCACTTGCTAAGCTCGAGAGTCACTTTTACCAGCTCGAGGCAGCCCCATATCCCATGATGCAAGGAGGTAAGTACCCAGATCTCGTTTGATGACAAAAGGGCAATAGCACCTAGCATAAAAACTTCCAAAAGGAAGAAAGAAGGAGAGAAAAAACCTGCAGGATGGTAGAAGGACCAGCTCTGTATGGTCTTCAGAAGTATAACTCCTTGTAGAGAAAGGTCTGTCCAGGTCCGGGGGAAGGAGGGAGGGTCGCAAGAAAGAAGGCGAGAGAAGACAACTAACATGGAACGTTATGGTAGGTACATAACTTCTCAATGTTAAGTTGTCAATCTCGCCTTCATTCTTGTTTGATGGGACCACGTCCCTAGCACCTCTATCCTGGGTGGCTCAATGGAACAGACTCTTGAGAACTGTAGAGCCAAAGCTGGCTCTGTCCCTGGAGGCCAAATCCAATTTGTAATGGGAAACAAATGTATGAGGAGTGGCCCAAGTGGCTGCTGCACAAATAGTGTCTAAAGGAAGTCTAGCTTGAAAAGCTGTAGAAGTAGCTAAGCTTCTGGTTGAATGTGCTTTTGGTTTCGAGCACAGCTGTCTTCCCCTGAGCCAATAAATTTCAGAGATGACAGAAGAAAGCCATCTAGACAAGGTCACTTTTGAGACAGGAAGGCCTTTCTTGTTATCAGCATAGGAAACAAAGAGTTGATCGGATTTCCTGAATTGTTTTGTTCTGTCCAAATAATATCTGAGTTGGCGGTGAACATCAAGATAATGTAATTTTTGTTCTGATCTGTTTGAATAGTTTGGAAAAAATACAGGGAGATCAATGGCTTGATTCAAATTAGTCTTTGAGGCGACCTTAGGCAAAAAGGTCGGATTAGTTCTCAATGATACCCTGTCTTTGTGGAAGACCAAATAGGGGGGGGCGAACAGATAGAGCATGAAGTTCAGACACCCTCCTAGCTGATGTAATAGCAACCAGGAATAAAGTTTTCCAAGAAAGAAATTTCAGGGAACAAGAAACAGCTGGCTCGAAGGGGGGAAGAATCAAGGATGTCAGCACTAAATTTAGGTCCCATTGAGGAGGAGGACTCCTGACTGGAGGCTTCAGGAGGAAAATTCTTTCAAGAAGGCTTTACAAAGCCTGTGGGACATAATGTTGTGATCTGCGAACCCGACATGAAAGTTCGAGATAGCAGCCAACTGAACTTTGACTGTGGAAGAAGAGGAGCCCGCATGAAAAATCTCCGCTAAGAAATCCAAAACTGCTTGAACTGGAGCAGTGAAGGGATCAATATTCTTGGCTTTAGCCCAATAAGAAAAACGTTTCCATTTGCTAGTATAAATCCTCCTGGTAGAGGATTTTAAGGAAGCTACTATGATGTCTCTAACAGGGTTAGAGATCATAGGAAGCCTGGCTAAGGAAGGAAGTGGAGCAACCATGCTGTGAGGTTGAGAGAAGGGATAGACCGGTGCAGCTGACCGGATTGGTGAATCAGAAGATCTGGCACTGGGTCCAGATGCCACGGCTGCACCAAAAGGTGACGATGAAGGAACGGAAACCAAATTTGTCGAGGCCAATAAGGAGCAATGAGAATCAATTTGGCTCTCAAACTGGTTGCTTTCTGGATAACTTGAGGGATCAGAGGAAATGGAGGAAAGGCATAAAGAAGTCCCTGGGGCCAATCCTGGGTCAGAGCGTCTCTGGGGGGATGGCCTGGCAATGGGAAGAGAGAGAAGAAGTCTGGGCATTTGCTGTTTTGGGGAGTAGCAAAAAGATCGCAACATGGGCGACCCCATTCCAGAAAAATCTCTTCCACTATAGATTGTTTGAGAGACCACTCGTGAGGCATGAGAATAGCTCTGCTCAATCTGTCCGCTAAAATGTTGGTTTTCCCAGGGATATGCGTTGCTACCAGAAACCGATGAGAGGAGATTGCCCATTTCCAAAGTCTGAGCGCTTCTCTACACAAGGGGTAGGACTTGGTTCCGCCCTGTTTGTTGATATACCAAACTACAGACATGTTGTCTGTGTGGACTGCAATTGTCCCTAAGGGAAGAAAGTCGTTGAGGGCTTGCAACGTTAAAAGCACTGCTCTCATCTCTAGGACATTTATGTGCAGGTGGTATTCGAAAGGTTGCCACGTCCCATGAACCATCCTGCCCTGATAATGCCCCCCCCCACCCGATCAGGGAGACATCCGTAGTGACAGTGGCTACTGGGGATGGGGGTACAAAGTGTCTGCCTTGGTGAATCTGGGGAGAAGTGATCCACCAAGTAAGATGATTCTTGCAAATCTGTGTCACCAGTATTTGGTGACGCATTGGAAGTTGTTGGTAAGACCACTGAGTGAACAACATCCATTGAAGAAGGCGCATATAGAAGCGAGCCAGGGGAAGAAGGGTAATGGCCGCAGCCATGAGGCCTAACACCTTTAGAACCATTCTGGCCTGTACCTTCCTGTTGGCTAGAATGATCCTGACGTGACTTTGAATGTCTGAGATTCTTTGATCTGTAAGGGTAGCTGACATCCGAGCAGTGTTTAAGTTTGCGCCTATGAAAGTAATAGACTGGCAGGGCAATAAGGATGATTTTTCGGAGTTGATCGAGATGCCCAATTGAGAACAAAGATTTATTGTGTAATCCCTGGCTTGAAGAAGCTGATGCCTGGTGGTGGCTGAAAGGAGCCAGTCGTCGAGATACGGAAACACCTGGAATCCTTGACGTCTCAGGTGAGCCGTGACCACTGCCATACATTTGGTGAACACTCTGGGGGCTGTAGTGAGACCAAAGGGCAGGGCTCTGAACTGGAAATGACTGGACCCCAGCCAAAGCGGAGAAATCTCCTGGAGCGCCTGTGAATTTTTATGTGATAGTACGCATCCTGAAGATCTATTGAGCACATCCAGTTGTCCTTCTGTAAGAAGGGCAGAATTGACTGAAGAGTGACCATTCGAATCTTGTCTTCCTCACAGACTTGTTGAGTCTGCTGAGATCCAATATTGGTCTCCAGTCTCCCATCTTTTGGGGACCAAAAGAACCTTGAGTAGATTCCGGGCTCTGAATGATCTGTTGTAACTGGCTGAATGGCTCTTTTTTGCAGTAGTTTTAAGACTTCTAACTCTGCAATATCCCTTAGACCGGGTGGTACATCTGGAAGGGAATTTGAGTGATAGAAAGGACTTTCCTCGAAAGGAATTTTGTAACCCTCGGATATGATCAACTGTACCCATCTGTCTTGAGTGAGGGAACGCCAGGCTTCTGGGTACAGCGATAATCTTCCCCTGACTGCCTCCAAGGATGGACAGCCGGGCAACACCTCAGGGATGCTGAAAGGGCTTGTCAGAGAGAGGCTCTCTGCTTCCCTGGTTTTGTGGACCCCCTCTGCCTCTAGAGCGGCGTCTGTTATTGTTACCCCCTCTGCCTCTAGGGGTAAACTGACCATGTGTATCAGGCGTGACTCCTTGGGATTTGCGGAATCACATTTTGCCACCCTTCTGCCCTTTGGGGTAAGGTCTAGAAGGGGTGGAAAAACTGACCCCTATGGCAGAAAGAGTCTTGTCATCTTGCTCAATCCTGGTCAACGTTTACTTCACTTGAGGGCCAAACAAAGCTGACCCATCAAAGGGAGAGTTTGTGAAGGACGCCTTAAAGGGATCTGCAAAATTACAGAGCCGCATCCAGGCTTGGCGTCTAAGAGCCACACCTGAACCTGCGGCCCTACTCGCTCCATCTGCAGCATATGATATCAGTCGCATGGAGGAGTTAGCAATAGAATTAAGGGTTCCTAGCTGTGAAGCAATTTTTTCTTGAGCCCCTGCAGCTGTAGGATCCTGTACTACTTCACCTAGCTCCTTAAGGATATCCCTCTGGAGTCTGGTGAAGTGACATAGGTAGTTCAGCGAACGCATAGCAAAGGTCGCTGAAGAGAACATCTGCTTACCATACCTATCCATGGTCCTAGAGTCCTTATTAGGAGGATGGACAGGTATGGAAGGATCTGCAAGTTCCTTCTTAGTGGCAGCCACCACCACCATGGCATCAGCAGGGACACCTTTCGTGAGGAATAGCTTGTCCGACGGGGCAGTAATAAATTTAGAAGGCCTCCTAGGGACTGGCTCTACAGAGTCAGGAGCAGCCCACGCCTTTCGAGCAATAACCTGCATAAGGGGGTCGAAAGGCGGAGACACCCAGGAGGTGGAGGGCCGAGATCCAAACGCCTCCAGGTATACCGACTCATCCTCAGAGGGATTATTGGTGGGCCAGTTTCCCCTCTGTCTAAGGAGTTCTAGGATGTCTGAAAAGGAGACATCCTCAGAGGGGGATCTTGGGGATCCCTCTGACTCATCTAAGTCAGTATCTGAAGTGATAGACTCGGGGGAGTCTACGTGTTTCCTCTTACAGGTCCTCTTTCGCGGAGGATCTCCTGACTGATCAGGAGAATCCTCGGAAGAGGGGGTTCTTCCCAGTGGGGAAACCTGAGGCGGAGGATCTCTGGGTCCGAGAGCAAGAGAAGAGGCAGAGATATCGACAGGCACCATAGAGGGAGGAGCTAAGGGAACAGACTGCTGGCTGAGTCCAGTGGCCAGCACACTCTTCATCACCTCGAAGGCTCCTCCCAGGAGGTCCGAGAGAACCCGTTCCGAAGAACCAGGAACTCCAGGACCCACCGAAAGGGAAGGCTCTGAGGCAGATGTCGGAGCCGAGCTCACCAAGGCCGAGGCTCCAAGGGGAAGAGTGGGGTCGGACAAGGGTCCGATGCCACTCACCCCTCGGAGGAGACCAGGAAGCCCGACCACCGAATCCCTCTAAGGAAGGTCTCGAAGAGGAGATAAGAGTAGAGGCTGAAGGAGCAGAAGGGGGTATCTGTCCCTCAGCCGTAGCAGAAACCATTCCCGAAGACTCTAACTCCAAACTCTGGGGTAGAGTCGAAGGAGGAACTGCAATGGGGTGTGGACTAATAGTCGTCTGTTGAGACGGACTATGTAGCATCTGGGCCAGTGCCTGTGATTTTAATAATCTACTGACCACTCTCTCTAAATCATGGTCAGAAAGCCTGGATGACCTGGATGATCGGCTCCGATGGCTCCGTTCCGAGAGGAGAGGAGAAGCCGGAGCCGAGAGTATCGGCTCCAAGGAAGGGGACCTGGACCTCTTCCTCGAAGGAACCATCGGAGCCGACGAAACCATTGATGCTGTCGGAGCCGATAACTTTTCGGCGCCGACGGAAGGTCTCGATGTATCGGCTCTAACGGAGCCGATACAGACACAAACGTAACGGTGTCGGAGCCGGTCGGCGCTGACACCGAAGCCTTGGCCACATGGTGGTCGGAGCCAGTCGGAGCCGACACCGATGTGACCGAACCAGTATCGGCACTGATAGCCATCGGTGCCGAGGATTTGTGTAAACTAGGATCGGCTCCAGCCGGAGCCGATCTCGACTCTGAAAGAGTCGGAACCGAGGCCGCAGGCTTAGGAACAGAAGCCTGGGCCTTGGAAGACTTAGAAGTCTTAGTCGGGGCCGACTTAGCCGGAGAGCCCTCCGGTTTAAGAAGGCCCCTCAAAATAAATGTATTTCTTCTCTCCTGCAGGACTCTCTGGCTAAAAGAATGACATATAGCACAGGAGTCCTGCAGGTGGAGAGGGCCCAGGCAGTACAGGCAAGAAGTGTGACCGTCTGTCAGAGACATCTTCTGACAGCACGAGTCACACTTCTTAAAGCCTGAGACCCTTTCCTTAGACATGGTGTAACACAAACACACACAACACCTGTCCAAGAAAAAAATATGTTATCCCAAAAAGAAAAACTAATCTCTCACATACACACACACACACCCTAACAAGGGGGGGGGGGGATGGGATGGGAGAAGCCTGACTAAAAGTTTTAAGGAGAGAGGGAAATTTTAGTCAGAATGGGACTAAAACTAGTCTAAAACTATTAAAATTAAAGTTAAAGTAGAAAAAGGCAAAACAGTAGTGTATAAATCACTTACCAGGAGCTGGTAAAAGGAGGACCTCATCAGCGAAGCGGCAAACGAGATCTGGGTACTTACCGCCTTGCATCATGGGATATGGGGCTGCCTCGAGCTGGTAAAAGTGACTCTCGAGCTTAGCAAGTGCCGAGTCGGAGCCGAGGATCGGCTCCGAACCCATCAAGCAAGAATGAAGGCGAGATTGACAACTTAACATCCAGTTTTCAACCAGGATAAGGTTACTCAGAATACAAAGGTTCATGCATGGACTGCATTGAAGAAAAGAATGGTGTCGTGCTGCTTAGACCCCAAAACTTATCCCCAATGTTCAGTTAGACTCCATACTCAATTATGTCAGCGTCTCAGGCACATTGAGTAATGGAATTCTGGGTTAACAACAGGACATCTGTGAGGTGGATATCCACTGCTTATGAAACCTACATGACAAATAATCTTTAATAGCAAGGCTATCATTTTATTTATTTTATATTGCAAAACCCATAGCTGAAGCACATTTGGAAGCTAGGATACTTAAATAGTCCTATATTAAGAGACTGCAGACACAACTCCCATGAAAAACAAGTTTTCAATGTTAACTAGGGCAGGAGAAAGATGACTAGAGATTGTGGGTCCACAACCATTCCTGCATTTCATGCACATCTCCTCAATTAAAAAATGTCAAACAATCTGTAAGTAAATGCATGGCAGAGCCATTCTGCTGCAGTGTGTTGTCTGTGTCTTCCATATATGACAATGGTCGTTAACTTCAATTTTATCATAACTGAAAACTATGTTGGACAACATGGCTGCAGACAGTAAACTTTAGAGATGTGACTTTGCTTTCTTATCAGAGTTGTTTATAAATTGAAGTGGAGCAGATGAGGGAAAAAATACTGTGCTAACTGCAAAAATGCTGCATGTCACAAGCTATAAACAAATATAAATGATAGGTTGTTCTTGCATAGTAATGCTGATAGAGAGCTGAGAGCTATTCACAACCTCGGACAATGCAGAAGCAACTGAATCAATCACTGCAATGTGTGTGTGATTGTGTACCTTTTACGTAATTCTCATACAACAGATTCATGAACAGCAAGATCACATTCTTAAAGATTTCCCTCTCCCCCATACCTCCCAACCTGGAAACATCAAAAATCTGGACAGGGGTCCATGAAAAATAGGTACAAATCAGTATGCTGATTAACATAAACTTTGCATATATAATTATGTAACCCCACCCATTTCGATGGAATTGTGGGATACCAAATTTTAAAGGCAAACTGAAGAACAGTGGGGTACCTGCCTCAGTAAGAAACATTACGTGTTTTTAGCTCTATGTAATAATACAGTTTCAAAAGTCATCTTGAAAGCTAACATTACATTGCAGTTTCTTATTCTTTATGCTATGCTATTAATCGCCACCCAGCACCCCATGATAGTCTGTGGGATATGTGAAATACAAAATTATGCATTGCATCAAAAGCCACTAATGGGTAAACAAATTAAAATCATCAGAAGACACTAATACAGCTCCATAGAATTAGCCACTAATGAGTAAACAAATTAAAATCAGCAGAAGGCACAAATACAACTCCATAGAATTAATTATTTAGTTACATGACTGCAGATGTTATCCATACCTCTCAATCTCTTAGAGCAAGAAATCTGGACAAAGCCACAAATAATGAGGGATGGGGACCAAACAAAGGCACAGAAATAGTTAGTTACACTGTTTCAAATACTCGTCTTCAAACTTAGATTGTTGACAGCATAACAGATTTTGCATAGTATCATATTACCATGAATTTTCTGAAGGATGAAGTCTGAAAATCAAATGTAATATCTGCTGCCATTATTTTCTGACTCCAGCCCTCAGAGATGTGCCACTGCCAGTGATTTGCCAAAAAACTACTATTTTATGAGAAATGGACCCATAGCAAAAAGCATAGTTCTCTTTAGTAGTTTCAAGCATGTATAAGCATCAAAATGAGACATTTCTACAAGCAATCCATTCACTCAGTGATTTCAGGCATGTACAAGCATCAAAATGAGACATTTCTACAAGCAATCCATTCACTCAGTGATTTCAAGTATGTACAAGCACCAAAATGAAACATTTCCCCCAGCCATCCATAACACTTCAGAAGTTTCAAGTATTTACAAGCACCAAAATGAAACATTTCCCCCAGACCCCCACTAATCGCAGGCAGATTTTCACAGCAAATGCAAATAAATAAATAAATAAATATTTACATATACAACAGGTGGCCTGTTTCACAAAGAAAGTGTAAAAACTAACAGTTAGCATTCTACTAATGAAACTGCAGCCTGAGCCTTCACTGTCTCATTTCTAAATGATATACGGGGAATGAATGATTTCTGGTGGCAATGTCTTTTATGATGTCACTGTGTACTTTCTTAATAAGCGACAAACAATTAACTGACATTATGAATGTGATCCAGAGCACACCTCTAAACTGTCCAGATTTTTGCAAAATGTCCAGACTTTGGTCTGTTCCTCATATTTTTTGGTTTTCTGGCAAATGACTGTCAAATCCTTGAGGATGAAACCAGAAAATAATGACAGGCATTTGAATTTCAGACTTCATATTTACAAACTGAAACTGTCCCTTTTTGGGGCTTTGTCCAGATTTTTTGCTCTAAGAGGTATGATGAGGATACTGCACAAATGTTTTTTAAGAACACACTGCCAACCTCTGACACCTTTTCTTGAAGTAACTGTATTACCTAGTTTGCACCTGCCTGCATATTTTATCAAAGGTCCACTTTTACAATGGAAAAGATTACAATACACACGCCCCATAATATAATTGTGAGGCACAGTGTAACTCTTTCAGAACACTCAAGCTAATCACAACCCTAATTTATCTCCTGTTGATTGAAAATGCCTCTGTACAACTGATGACCTAATTACTCCTAAGCTTAATCAAAAAGGATATAGTTTACTGTTTAAGGAACTTAATAACTGCCACATTTATATAACTCGGCTGCATTTTCCCCACGTGGGAATAGTATTCACTTTTAAGCATAGCTGTTCTAAAACAGTGTCTGTCACTGCATGACTGTACCGTAATTCTCAGAATCTGCTCCACCATACAATTAATGCCCATTATTCCTAAGGATAATTCAGAGAACTTAACACATCTGTCAGCGTGGAGTGTGTTTACAGTTAAAAGGACATCTGCACAACGTCTCAATGGCTACACTATTAAAACACGCTAGACATTCAAAACTCATCTCAAACATATGTCGTGTTGACTGATTTAATTTCCCGATACACCAACATAGTCATTAAAAGTAAAGCTCTTTTACAACCAGTGGTACCAGTTATACTACATCTCTTTGAACATGACTGCCTTCAACTTCGCCTTTAGCCAGGCATTGAAAATAAATTTGGAATCCATGAGATTAAAAGAATTTAACAATCGGTCACATTTCCAGACACAAACTCATACAAATAACTACAAAGCAAACACACCACTATAAATAACTAACTAGCTAAATAAATATGACTACATTATCTCACTGGGCACATGACCATTCATGCAGAATGCGATTTACTAAGGAATGAAACAGTGACAGTAAGGAGTAAATCGCATATCTGCATACGGATATCAGCTGATGCATGGAGATGTCATGCTAAATAAACATTAAATTGGAAGATGAAGTAAATAATCAGCACCACTGGAAAATAAATGGCACTGAGCACCAATAAAATAGAAAATGTCAATGAACAATAAAATAAGCTCAGTGGCAACCTCTGGCAGTCAATAGCAGTTACCATGTAGATGTCTATTCAGACCAAGTAATGTCCACTCTATAATTCAAAAAGGAATCGCAAAAACTTCAAGTAAAAATCCTCTATTCGAAAACGAAAAACAGGTAAGTGCTTTCACCAAAGTGGCTTCTTCAGACCTCAAGGATACAATGTGAGTGAATGTACTTCACTATTTGTAGGTGGATAACCTATTCAATCATGACATCACAATTGGTAAATAGGCAGATAAGATTAATTAGTTAATGAATCCACATACTCCTCAACCTTAAACCATCTGTACCAAAGTATCCCATCAGGAAAGCATAAAAGATATAAAAATATGCCAACAAAAGTACATTGTATAAATACAAAATACAATTAACGTCCTAATGTCACCACCTCTTAAACTAGGTATATTAATATAAATAACCATAAATTTAAAAGAATGTGTGTTATAAGTTGCTATGATGTGTTTTGAAAGTGCATTTATATTAATATACCTAGTTTAAGAGGTGGTGACGTTAGGAATTTTACAGAGAGGAATGAAACAAGTTGGGTCATCAGATTTCAAGCCCATTTATACCCTGGTTTAAATGAGAAAATCCCTATTAAACCAGCTCTTAAAAATAGAAGGCTAGTTTTTAAGTAAATGTTTAAGTAATACATACTATATTTGTATTTATTTTTAATGATATACTTTTAAAAATATATTTTATATATGTCATTTAATGATTACGTTTTTCTGATATATGTGATGTATATATTTAATTGTATTTTGTATTTATCCAATGTACTTTTGTTGGCATATTTATATCTTTTATGCTTTCCTGATGGGATACTTCGGTACAGATGGTTTAAGGTTGAGGAGTATGTGGATTCATTTATTAACTAATTAATCTTATCTGCCTATTTACCAGTTGTGATGTCATGACTGAATAGGTTATCCACCTACAAATAGTGAAGTACACTCACTCAAATTGTATCCTTGAGGTCTGAAGAAGCCGCTTTGGTGAAAGCGCTTAACTGTTTTTCGTTCTCGAATAAAGGGTTTTTACTTGAAGTTTTTGCGATTCCTTTTTGAATTATAGAGTGAACATTACTTGGTCTGAATAGACATCTATATGGTAACTGCTATTGACTGCCAGAGGTTGTCACTGAGCCTATTTTATTGTTCATTGACATTAAATTGGAAGTACAGTTATTTTGTTTTAAGACAGACTGTTCTGGTGAGATATTACAGCCAAACATCTTTAACGATGCCATCTACCATTTTTGTTTGGCTTACATTAGACAGCTTAGTGTAACAAACTTCATTCACATCAAAAATATTTCTTTAAAATGACTGACCTGGGTCTGTAAAGCCTACTTTAGAAGTATAATGTGTTTAAGTTTAGCTTAGTATTAGCTACTCACGTGGAAAAAAAAAAAACGTGCCCATCTTGAATTGTAAAGAGATGCTCTGCTCACTGCTGTACTGGCCTGCTGCTATTCAAATCACTGACGATGCGTGGTGATGTCAGCACTAAATTTAAAGTTGTACCCCCCCCCCCAAAAAAAAAAAAAACAAAAGAAAAACAATCGGGAAATAAAGGGGCCACTTGGGAATTCATGGCACCCCATTATTTTGCCCTCAAAACTAGTAAACCCCGAGGAATTTGGTACAGTTGAGAAGTATTCCCAACGCAATTGTTTTTCAGCAATACTTAACATATGCTATTAGTAATACTTTGCACATAATGATCTAAATGAGGTTACCTTTAATTCTACTGCTCGCTTGGCCAGTTATTGCTGTAATAACAATGACCTCATTTCTCTTATAAATAACTGTTAATATCCACACGGTATAATACACATGGACAATCATTTGATATTTCATAGTGAGCAGATTTTTGAGTCATATAAGCAGCAACACAATCTGGTTTCATTACACTCTCCTAAGGTATACCTCATACTAATATGTTACTGAAGTCAGGCATGGAACAACTACCCAAAGTGCATTACTAATGGCTACAATCAGATGAATCATTCTTAGTCATTTTACATGTATATTACTCGGATTATTATTCAGTCATGTGTTACATGCCAGACTGTTTAGCTCAGTGTGCCTAACAGAACACCATCATGCCCCTTTAGACTCACTACGTAATACTACAGACAACTTCACATGGCTAATTGCACAGCATGTGTAAATCTGGAACAATGATAAAGCAACATATTCCAGGATACATCTCTGTAACTATGCAAATCAATATGTCAAGTACTGAATGGGGATTATATTAGTCCCTACAACTAGCTGAAGTTAACATATTTTAGTTACTGCTTTAGAATAATTGGAAAATACTGATCTTCTTTCACAAATGAAATTCTAGTGGCTGATACAAACCAGTTAATGTGAAGGCCAAGGAAAAGCATATACCTCTCATTAAGCAGCTATATTCCTTCATGACCAAAATACAAATTAAAAATATTAAACGCCAGTCCAACTTTTCATGACTAAAAGGTGTAAACAGGTATTATTCACAGTGCATGTCATCACAGACATGTCCTAATTATTTTCATCTTGGCAGATCAGCAAGTTCTGAAGGCAGCATCTGTGGCCACTTTCAGCTATGTTTTGCGTGACTTAAGTAACCACTTCCCCAATACTCATACTTTACATCTTATAAAAATTATTTTTACAGTGCATAGTAGCCACAGCAATGATAGACATGTATGTGTCTGCAGCACTGTCTTCCTCAAAGACTAATCAGTACATCAATCGTCAGCAAGATTTACACACACTCAGCCACTTCAACCATGCCTGTCTCTCCCATAGCTCTCAACCACTTAGAACAATACATCTGTACAAAAACATAAGTCAGGGGTGGGGTGCAAAATGTCTGAAAAATCTGGACAATCATTACATATTTCTCTAGCAAACTGTGGAAGTTGATACACTAACATATTTTGTCTTGGTCTGCAATTATTGAAGAAACAAAAACATGTAAAACTGACATGTCTGCCAGTAATTTTGGTCCTCAATCCTCGGGCATTTTCTACTAATTTGACAGAATATCCCAGGTTTATGAGGCAGCAAATCAAAAAAAAAAAAACAATAGGGCATCATTCAGGACCAGGGTTGCCAGATTTGTAAAGGGATAGACAGGTAGGGACCAAAAAAAAAAGAAAAAAAGGGTCTTTAATGTGGAAGATCAGGCAGTTCCACATTAAACAGAAGTGGCTATGCATTATGATTTTTTGATTGGCCCGTATACTGGCATACAGGCTAATAAAAAAAAAACAAAGCGGAGGCTGTTTTGCTGGGATTTTAACCAGCAGTGTGGGACTTGGGATTGGACTGCTGATCTTGGGGCAGTCCCAATCAAATAGGGATGTCTGGCAATTCTGGTCAGGACATTCTTCACAAATCTGGGCTGTTCTGAGGTATGACGCTTGCCAAACTATACAAGTAGATATCATCACCTGGCAAACGCATCTTCTAGTCCATCAACATGCACAATCCAGATAACTTGGCTCAAAACTGATGGAGATGGAAGAGTACAAATTGCCATCAGATGGTAAGTGTCAGACGTGGTGGTAAACCAGAGAACATCAATCATTGGAAGCTTTCTGGTATTGTTGATGGCACCACTTATAAAAAAACTATTTTAGTAATACCGGAATTCCTACTTGCAGTCCTTCATGCATACATTGCGTACAGTTTGTAATCCTTAGTAACCACATGTCTAAAATCATTTAAGACACTCTCATCTAGTAAGTCAATGGAAGTCGACTGTGGTTGGGGTGTATGAAGCGCACTAAGTTTTTTTCAGACTAGATCCAATGTGCGATAAATCTTGTCATACCTGGGCCTGTCCATTTGCAAATGAAGGGAGAACATGTGCTGCACAGACCCGAGGGGAGTCAGGACAATGACCATGGGTCAATTCCTACACATTATTCCAGACTTGGGTAGTCTGTTAAGGGGCTATGAATGGTTTCTCCTTCTCTTCCTGAAATACCATAACACTGGCATTGTCTGCAACACCTTGAAGAGATCCCAGGTAAGAAATATGATAATGAGCTCAGTGCTTTGATCATGCCCAACATCTTTTTAGATATTTATGTGCTTGCATGTTTCCTTGGCGTTCCACACACCTTTCACTTCTATCCTGCATGCTCTAAAACCCAAGGCTAAGGCATCTTTTGTGACTAATTGCTTTCAAACTGGGAAGGAAAATGGGGCATCCAGCTTTAAGGATATTTTTCTCTACGCCAAATTACTATCCTATGACAAACCCCAGCATTCATATTAGAACACCAAGGACAAATTGGTGCCAAGACCCAAGCAAATTATGGTGGCACACATCCACCAAGACACCAGTTTCCTATTTTGAACAAGTGTTTGCGTCATCACAACAACACTGCAATGCAACTATAGGCATGGTTGATGACACCAAATTTGCTACCCTTGCCATATGTATTCTGCCATACCATTCATACACATGCACGTTCACAAACCACTGTCAATTTCCGGTGTCCAGTCCATCTAACTTATGCCTTTTTTGGTGTCGTAGGACAGCTTGTGCACCTGCAGAAATCACACATGAACACAGTGTGTATATGCACACTCACCACTGAATGCACCTCAGCCAAGATTCGAACCAGAGAGAATCTTGCTGTGAGGAAACCACAGTATACATTGCACCTGTTTTCCAACCCCCTGACATCGCACATAAGTTTAAAAGTTTACTGTGTGTAGTTTTCCTAAGTGTATCATGAGAATCCAAGATGTCATGACATCCAAAATACTGGGAGTATGGCTGGAAAAGTTTGCCAATAGGTCTATATTTACATCTATTTTCTTCTCCATTATAGAAACAGTCTTGGAACTGCAAGGTATAGAGGACACACCACTTACACAAATCTGTGCGAAGGATGGGAAAAAGACTTTCAAATCTTGACAGGGAATCACAGCTTGGGTAGCAGATGTATTACCACAGGGATAAATTGCTGACATTTTGAAACAGACTTTGGAAACATAAAGAAGTCTCCTTCTTATGGAAACAATGGGTATAGCCTGCAGCTTGCAATGAACTACGCTAAGCATGCTGGGTGTAGTGAATAGTCCAAAGGGTAAGGCTGGCAACCCATAACTTCATCCAGACACACACAATCTTATGAAACAGGAGAGGTCTGTCTACATTCTGATGTGAAGATAACCTTTCACATTGAGTGCTACCAGAAAACTTTAATGATGAATAAATAACATTTTCAGAAGTCATATGTTTTAATTTGTTCACAATCTCAGACAGGGTTAGTAAAGAAAGACTGATTCAGAACTGATATCAATGGTAGTTTATTGTTTGGCACTAAAACAGCTTTGAAGAAATTTCAGTCTTCACCTGGGAATGACAAACTGCTTCCATCACTCCTTGGGACACCATGTGATAAATAACTGGTGGATATAATACTCTGGTTTGGTGGAGGGGTAATCAGCATCAATCAAAGATGAAGTTTCTCCCGCTGTCATGGCTCACATTAATAAATCTTCAAGACAGTATATTTCACATGAATCTCTTACTCTCATCGGTGGGCATCTTTCAGCACCCCTGGATATTTTATGTCTTGTGATTTAATTGTGACATCCCAGTATTACTATGTTAATGGCGACACACTACTGATCTTTCAATTCACACATTTCAGTGAACAACTATTAGCATCTGTCCCCCCTGAAATCATGTGACTCCCCCACATATTGACAAGTTTGACATTTCACCCTCATGTTGTTCCACTGTAACATGTGCCCTTTTTAAAAAAAGACTCTTTCAGTTTCACCCTTATGAATCTGTAGTTCAACAATTACCTACCCTGATAACCATTACTAATGTTCAATGGTCTACACTTAGGTTCAATGGTAGGTACTAGGCTATTGGCCCTAGGGCCTATATAAGCCTAGCCAAAAAGGTACCCTGGCTTTTGCCATCCAAGAAAATTATTTTCCTGTGCCCCTGTCAATCAGAGCCACAAAAGTGAACCCCGGGGTGAATATCCAATTTACCATACAATCATCAAGATTTTTCTTGAAGAGTGCTAATGAGGAGCTTTGTTTGATATAGATAGGTAGTTTGTTCTAGGGTATGGGAAGTCTCTGGGACAGGAATCTATCCCTCCAGCATGTTCTGTATATTGTGGTGACAAGGTTTGGGTCCCTAGAGCATGTAGCTTGAAGGGATTGGGATTTCTTTAAGTGGAGCATGTCCAACAGCTCTGGGTTTGACATAGCTTTTTATGTTAGGCAGAGATCGCCTCTGAGTAGGCGATATGCAACGGAGTAAAGCTATAGTTTTTTGAGATGGTCTGTGTAGGGCATCTTTTTGAGGCCAGCAATCTCTTTGTGAGATATTTCTGTGTCCTTTCCAGTTGTTGTAGATGTCTTGTGAGGTACATACCAAAAGGGGCTTTGTACTCTATAATGGGTCTAATGAGTGACGAGTAGAAGGGAACAATGACCTCTTTTTTGCTGGATAAGAAACCTTTTGTGATGAGGTGTGCCATGTAGAAAGATTTCTTGACTACTGTGACAATGTGATTATCAAGGGAGAGACTACTGTCCACCTGTGTCCCAAGGTCTCTTATCACACTTTCTGTGTTAAGTAGACTACGGCCTATGTGGTAGTTCATGGGTACAGAGTTCTTACCAAAGGGGATGACAATGCACATTTTGGCATTGAGCTTAAGGCCATGGCTTTGACACCAGGCATCTGTCTCAGTGAGGCCCTTTTGTAGGATATCCACATCATTAAGAGTTTCGATTATGGCTCCTAGTTTGCAGTCATCTGCAAACTTCGTTAGCCAAAGACATTCTGTGTTAGCCTGTACTTAAAAGAAGTAGATACTAAACAGGAGAGGACCCAGGACTGAACCCTGTGGTACTCCACTTGTCACTGGTCTGATGTTGGAATTGGAGTCTGCTACTTTCACAGTGTGGGTTCTGTCAGTGAGCCAGTTGGCAACCCATCTTGTGATATAGGGATTTATACCTAGTTTAGTGAGTTTATCTGTAATTCCAGAGTGGGGGATGGTGTCTAAAGCCTTGGTGAGATCTAGATAGGCTGTGTGAACCACCTTACCCTCATCTACGGCTTTGGTGACTGCTTTAAAGAAGTCTATCAGGTTTAGGAGACATGATCTGCCTTTTACAAACCCAAACTGGGTGGTGTCCAGAGTTTGGAGATTACCAATGTCTTTGTTTATAAGTTCCATGATGATACATTCCATGGTCTTGCAGACCAGGCTCACCAGGCTAATGGGGCAGTAGTTCCCGGGGTCCATGGTGGCTCCCCCTTTGTGAATGGGATAACCGTCGCTGTGCACCATTCAGTGGGCACAAAGCCTGAGGTGAGGCTCTGATTTAACATGGAACTTAGGTGGGGTGCCAGTTCATTCTGTAGTTTGTGCAAAACGCAGTCTGGGATGTTGTCGGGTCCCATGGATGCTGTGTTCTTGGCTTTGGAGAGTGTGGTTTCTACCTGTCCAGCCTTGATTACAAGAACTTTGCATTCTTTTGGTATAGAGATGGGCTCTTTAGGGGGTGAGAGGGGGATAAAGTTAGCACTGAACCTATCTGCCAAGATGTTGGCAATATCAGTTGGTTCTGTATATTTAGTGCCATTATGCTGTAACTCACAGAAGATCTGAGTGTTGCCATTGAGATTCTTGACATAGCTATAGAATGCTTTGTGGTTGTCTTTAGAATCAGTGGTGATTTTGTTTTTGTAATTAGCTTTGGAGGATTTTATGAGGGATCTCAGCTTCTTACTGAGGCTGACCAGGAAGCTCCTCCAATCATGGGATTTTACTCTTTTTTGCAACAGTTTCTTTATTGTGTTGTAGAGTTTGTTTATGGCAGGGAACCACCAGATTGGCTTCCTTTTTTTGGAGGATGGCATCTTGATTCTGTTAGGGATAGCACAATCCATGCACTCGTGTAAGTGCTTATAAAGTTCATTTGTGTAGGATTCAGCAGTTGTACCTCTATTGTCCTTCTGCATGTGTGTCGTGAAGTTTGCCACTTCTGTCTTAAGAAGCATGAAGGTGGCTTTGGAGAATTTTTTTATGATGGTGTCCCTAATAGGGGTTGGGGGGTGGGATGTGGATCTCTAGGGTGATTAGCTTGTGGTTGGATCTGGCCAATGAGGAATTGACCTCTGCTGTGGAACACCGGTCACCCATGTTGGTAATGACCAGGTCTAGGATATTGCTGCCCCTGGTGGGGGTGTGGATAAGTTGATCCAAGGCAATGGAATTTATGAATTCCAAAAAACGTTGAGCAAAAGAGTTGGTACATGAGTAGTTTTCCCAGTTAATGGTAGGGTAGTTGAAATTGCTCATTATTAGGGTGTTGGGTTGTACCCTAATAGTTTCCGCTATCAAGAAATGAGGAGTGGGAATCCTGGGGCATGGTGGGGGATCTGTAGCAAGCTACAATTTGGACTGTGGTCTTGCCTAGAGTTAGTTGCACTTGGATAATCTCGGATGCATTATGCTGAGCAACTAGCCTAGAGGTGTGGATATCCTTAATGAATATGGACATGCCTCTGCCTTTAGTGTTTCAGTCCAGGTTAGGTGGCCGAAAGGTGTGGTATGAATTATAGCCTGGTAATGTGGGGGTACTTTCTGGAGCCTTGAACCAGGTCTCCGTCACTGCACAGATGTTGATGTTCTCCATTTTAAGGAGTGCCTCGAGTGAGTGCATTTTGAGGTTTAGACTTCTAGCATTGAGTTACATTGCCCTCAGATTTTGCTTGCTTGTACCTGTTATGGTGGTGAATTTGTCATTTGAACCTTGCCTAAAAAACGCATTATAGGGGTGGCAAGAGTCTTAGCCAGCATCCAGAATCCCAAGGGCGACAGGTGCAGGCTATCTTTGGCAAAGCATCGTGGTCTATCGATCATGTCATCCCAGGTAAACAGATACTGGATCCCCTTAGAATGACACCAGAAGCTTAACCAATTGTTGAAGTAAATTATTTTGTCCTTGTACTGTGGTATCATTCTGGGTGATGGCAGGATGCTACTCAGGGTTAGGGTCATACCTGCCTGGACTACAAGATCGGAGAGCTCCTCTATGCCTCTTTTCATGTAGTCCAGGGAGGTACTTCTCAGGTCATTCACACCAACATGGACAATGACAGAGTCATATTTGTACTTGTGGAGTGAACTGAGTGCATGAATTATGTGGTGGATCCTGGCACCTGACAGGCAGCTGACAGCAACTTTCTCCTTGTTTAGCCTGATGAGTGGCACATCAGTGTGCCTGACTATAGAGTCACCTATGACTACAGTGTTGGGTATGTTGTTATGCCTTATGGGCTGTGGTTGAGTGGCACACCGATTTTGTGGGCTATGTGTCACTTGGGGTGTGTTGGGGGGTCGATGTTGCTTGCGTTTCTGCTTTGGAGGTCTCTGTTGCTTGTGCAGATTTTTATTGAGAGCCTCTGTGAATGTAGGTGTGTGTTTTGTGTTTTTATGTGTGTGCTTTGGTGGTGTAGGTTTGGAGGGACTATGTGATGAGTGTGGTATGGTGCAAATGTTTACCTTCTCCTCTTGACTGTCTAGTCTAGTCTTGGGTGAAGAGAGCTTTGCTCCCAGTTTGGCTATATAAGTGCATCTCTCACAGGTTGTAGTGTTGGGTTGTAGGAGGAGAGGGTTGTCTGTGCATTGCCCCAAGATACCCAGTCTCATCAGGTAGACAGGAGAAAACACTGGGAGCTTACCCTTAGACATGCCTGAACAGGTACTTGTTTATTAAATACTAAAAACTGTTTTCCTCTGGCAAGTGAGGAAAGTTGATTGCTGTAGTAATTTGTAACTTATTTACTGCTTACAATGACTTCTGAATAAGTGCTGAGCTCAAAGAAACAGATTTGAATACTAAAACTAAAAAACTGGCTAGTTCTAAGGGAAAATCTGGAGCAGAATTTATGGAGCTGGAATAGTTTAACCCTAGCTAAGTGGCGATGCATATAAAGTGTATTTTTTTATAACAGTAGCAAATGAGCAAACTGATTTAAACAAATTAACCAATAAAAAGCTAAAAACTGATCCCCATTCCAGCAGTCTTCGATCAGACAAGTTCTAACTGCATACTCCTGTCACTAGGGTGCAGGGGAACCTTCTCCAAAAAAAGATTGCCTGGATTAGTGCTCAGGTTATATAAACAAAGCTAGATTCAGCAGGTTTGAATATAGTCTATGCTATAGAAAACAAGGTGTACCAATTTCAGAAAGAAACAGTTCAAATAAGCAGGCACAATAAGCCTTTAACCAGAAACTCACAGCTCAGAAGGGCAGAATCTACCCTCTCCTCCCACAAGAGTGCAGACCACACCTTCTTAATGTAAAATTTATTATTTATTTTATTTATTTTACATTTGTTGACCGGGCTAGTCCAACTGGATAGATGTCCATTTTCAGTAGAGACTCAGGGAGATAAGCTCCAAGATTAAACTAATGTAACAGGAATACAAAGCAATACGGCAACATAAAACTAATACATGTTAAAAATACAAATACATTAAAGCTGCAGACTAATATAATACTAAAATAACTGGCCTGAAGCCAGAATGCTTAAACCAGAACTAATTCCCTTTTAGAATAACAGACAGTAAGCCTTCAATCAGCAACTCCCAACTTAGAAGGATGTAAGCTACCTGTCCTGCCATAGCAGTACAGACCACAAACCTTCTTAATGTAAAACAACTGGTCTGAAGCCCAAGTACTTAAATCAAAAGCGTAGACTAACAGTTACAATTTAATCAGGCTACTAACAAGCAGTAATAAATTCAGCAGAATAAATGCAATTAAGTACTTTTAAGAACAGGCAGCAAAAGCAAAAAAAAGTAATTAAGTAGGAATAAACACAAATACAGTAAAAGCAGATGAATTAAGTGTTTTTTTATATAACAATAGAAAATGAGCAAACTGATTTGAACAAATTACCCAGTTAACCAGTAAAAAAAGCTCAAAACTGAGCCTTGTTCCAGCAGTCTTCATTCAGACAAGTTGTAACTGCACACTCATGCCACTAGGGTGCAGGGGAACCTTCTCCAAAAAAGATGGCCTATATTAGTGCGCAAGTTATAGAAATAAAGCTAGATTCAGCGGGTCTGAATCTAGTCTATGCTACAGCAAACAAGGCATACCAATTTCAGAAATAAACAGTTCAAATAAGCAGGCAAAATAAGCCTTTAACCAGAAATTCCCAGCTCAGAAGGGCAGAATCTAGCCTCTCCTCCAACAAGAGTGCAGACCACAAACCTTCTTAATGTAACATAACTGGCCTGAAGCCCAAGTGCTTAAACCAGAGCTAATACACTAAGAATAACAGACACTGAGCCTTCAATCAGCAATTCCCAACTTAAACGGATGTAAGCTACCTGTCCTGCCACAACAGTGCAGACCACCAACCTTCTAAATGTAAAACAACTGGTCTGAAGCCCAAGTGCTTAAACCAAAAGGCTTAGAATAACAGTTACAATTTAATCAGGCTACTACCAAGCAGCAATAAATGCAGCAGAATAAACACAATTGAGTACTTTTAAGAAGAGACAAAAGCAAAATAAAGTAATAAAGTAGGAAGAAACACAAATACAGTAAAAGCAGATGAATAAAATGCAATTTTTTGTTAGTAAAGTTCAAGGAGAGAGGAAGGAGGAGCAGAAGATAATTCAAGGTTAAGAACCTAAGAGGGTTGGCCTTCTCAAATGTTCTCTCTCTATTAAGTAGAGTAAACTCTAGACTGGGAGGGGTGTCCCAGATCAAATTTACAGTAGGGGCTGGCAACTGCAGAGCCACCAACTATAACCACACCACAAGAATAGGGTGACAGCGATGAAAAAAACAGTTTCAGGACAGATGAGAAACAGAAAACAATGCCAGAAAATATATAAAATAATTCAGAGGGACAAAAAGAGCAGTGAGAGAGGACGTGACAACTCTGAAGCCATTTTCATTGCAAATGGATGTGAAAACGGTGAAGAACACAGTTTTAACAACATTCCTAGGGCTTTATGCTCTAGAGAAGATGAAGCCTGCCCTGCTAATGATTCCCAACATTCCATTCCATTGAGACAAGGAAGAAATAATTCAGGACAAAATAACAATGGATACACTGACCTAAAGGAATGGTTGCAGGTTAGTTTCTCCTCCAATTTTAAAAACAGAACAGTGACACCTGGAGTTGAAATGGATAGTTATAAAAATCAGTTATTGAAACTTCATAGATTGATGTTTAAATGTAAAAGCCTTGATATAGAAAATAGCTATTTACAGGAATGTATTTCTCAGGGCATTGTGCCCAAAGGACTGAGAACTTGGAAATATACAAATAATGTAATAGCAGGAAGCACTTTTCATAAAGAATTAATTGATGTTTTTAAAAGATGTGGGTTAGACATTCTGAAATGTATTATTGATGAAAGCAATAGTGTAAAGAAAAATTTATTAACTGAAATAGAGAGCGGGAATAACTGTATTAAAAATGACTTGATGTTCTCCATACCTGTGGAAAAAGAAAAGTATTATAACATTCAAGGGGAAGTTAATGGTGAATGTAATGAACTTATCAAAAGAAAGATAAGGAAATTAGAACGTTGCATTATTGAGTATAAAAACAATAACAGTTACCCAAAACCAAAAGCAGGTAGTAGGTATTGGGAAAATAGTAATAAAGGGATATGGAGGGACAGTGACAATGTAGAACAAGTTAGAATAGGTGAGCAAGTTTCAGAGTTAGATGATTTTAACCAGTTCCCAGAAATAAGGAGCTCAGAAAGAATTAAGAATAAAATGGAACACCAGCAGCAATACAACTCAAATTTCCGAGGGGGGGCAACAAGAGGGAGGGCGAGGTACTAAATATTGACAGTTCCCCCCACCCTGACTTAGCAGAAAATACCTATGTACAAAACACAGATAGTACACAAGATCCAAATAATTCACATAGATATATTTATGAAAATGTTTGTATTTATAACTGTAGTCCAATTGTTTTAAGCAAAGATCATTTTGAGTTGCTGTCCAAGGGAATTAAATATATACTTAATAAAAAAGGAGATTTAACAAATATTTTAATGGATATTAAGTTATTTATAAGGAAAATCAATTTTCAAATGATATTTGAGCAAAAAGTAAGAAAAGAACAACTAGGTTTAATGAAAAAAAGCACTTACAACCCACCTGTACACCCACAAATCAAAAACTTTGAGGTATTGGTTGAGAATGAGATAAGAAAACAATACAATAAAATCAAATACAAGAAAACTTGGATATCGAAGAAAGTAAGGTTCTTGAAGAAATGAGAAATGATGTAAATGTAAGGGTAATTAAACCAGACAAGGGGGGAGGTATGGTTATTATTAGTAACTTGACATACGAAGGAAAGATGAATGATATGTTAAGGGACTCTAATAAATATGAAACAGCGTCTATGAATGAGATTAATATTTCATACCACAGAAATGATACAGTGTTAGAAGATTTATTAATAGAGGAGTCCATAGACCAAAACACCTATTTATACTTGAAAGTGGAATAACCAAAAGTAGCAACTATATTTGGTATCCCCAAAACCCATAAAAATGGTGAGGACCCGCCATTGAGACTTATTGTATCTGCAGATGGTGCTAAAACATTACTCTTGGCGAAATACATAGACAGTAAATTGAAAAGATTATGGACTAAAAAGGCCAACATTTTGAGGGACTCATGGGACTTACTGAGATGTTTAACCCAAGACAAATATAAGAGAACATTAACATTTTTAACTATAGACATAGTAGACCTCTTTTCATGTATAACCCACCAAGAAGGCTTGAATTTATTAGAAGAAATCATATACGAGAACAATTATTTATCTCTTGATGAAAAAGTAGTGGTGATGCAGCTCATGGAATTAGTATTAAAATATAACTATGTCTATTTCAATGGAAAGTTCTTTCACCAAACTCAGGGAGTAGCGATGGGGCAGCCTGTGCCCCCACTTACGCCAATTTAATCTTGGCAAAATGGGAAGAAAAGTGGGTACTGGAATCAATATACAAGGAAAAATGGATTTATATAAATGTTTTCTGGACTATATTGTAATTTTGTGATTGTCCGATGAAAACAAAATATTAAAATTTATAGAATATTTAAACCAAAGTACCGATTACTTAAGATTTACCTTCATGACCAACAAGGAGAAACTATAATACTTGGACATGGAAATTTATAAGAAAAAAGATAAATTTAACTCAAAGGTATATAGGAAAGCAACATATTCAAATTTTTTTCTACACTTTAACAGTGTCCACCCCAAACATTATAAAAGAAGTATAGTGAAGGGACAATACATAAGAGGCTGTTGAATGACCTCAAATGAAGAGAACTTTTATAATGAAATGAGTTTATTAAGACAAATGTTTAAGTTAAGAGGCTACCCAGAGCAAATGTTGAAGGAAGTAGAAAAAGAGGTACTAGAAGGTAGGAAGGACAAATACCAAACTATTCTAGGACAAGCCATAAAGTATGATAGTCCCTCTTAAAATGTTAACAAGGAAAACAAAAAGAACTTTAATAAAGTCCTAGTTATAGAATATAATGCTAGCTGAAATGTGGTTAGGGACATAATAAGCAAGGGATGGGAAAGATTCTTGACCCTTACGGACCTAGAAAGCATTACGAAGGACAAAATCAAGTTTGTATATAAAAATGCCAGAAACCTCAAGGGTCTATTAGAAACTAGTCAACAAGAAGGGATAGTAACAAATAAGAAGAGAAAAGGTACTTACAAGTGTGGACATTGTTCCCAATGCGCATACCTGTGTAACCGAGAAAGTATTTTTTTGAAAAGTAGGAATAAGGTCTTAGAGGGCAAAGAATTTTCTAATTGTGATAGCAGTGGCTTAGTATATTTAGCAGCCTGCCAAGAATGTGATGGATTTTATATAGGGAAAACTGAACACAAACTTAGGAGAAGAATATATGAACATCTATACGAAGTACAAAATAGAAAATGTACAAATGCCCTATACAAACACAAGAATGAATATACCAATGCATAGTTTTTATTCTTTGTACTGGAAAGAGTGAATAGAAAAAATAGAGGAGGGTTATGGGAAGAGACTATAGAGTACAAAGAACTTTGGTGGCAGCTAACCCTAGAGGCTAGTAGAAAACCAGGGTTAAATGATCACATCTCCATTAGTTCACTATTGAAATTAATAGCAGCAAAATGGTGATAGGATGGAAACATTATGATTGTTGGTGTTTACATTAAATTTATGCTTCCATCCATTCTTACTTTGGAGAAATCATTTTAGTTATCTTAAATAATATTACTATTTTCTTATCAATGACCCTATTTGTAATAATGAACAGGTTGTATGTGATTTCTAGTTTCACCACAAGAGGGAACCAATGTTATGTAGAATATATTGAATAGTACTTAGCATGATTTTAAACATTTTTAATACAGTTTTATACATTTATTTACACATTTAATAAAAGTTTTAACATGTATTTTTATGAATTGGTTAGAATTAACATGTATCATATTCATTTTATCAAATTCCATATTAGGTTAATGTGCTGAAATTGTATTTTCAAAGGAAAGGAGAAAATGTGTTGCTGATTAATGAAGTTCCACCCACTAAGCACTTAAATTAATTAAAATATGTTTGTCATTGGCTGTTTTTAAATAGAAAGGTTATAAATAGAAAGATAATGGCAGTTAGACCCACATCTGATGAAGTGTATAAACGAAAACGTATTTGTGCAGCGTTTATGTTTATGTGCATTAAACGGTTTTATTGCTCGTTCCTGAGGCTTTAGTCTTTTGCTATCCACCTTGGGCTGTTGTTTTTTCTTGGTTTTGACTGCCCAGCTGGTGCTTTGTTCATTTACTAGCATCATGAAAACAGCTCTGAAGCAAATTCAGTGGGTAGAGACACTTCTCAATGAGCAAAACAAGGTTAATGTGGACGGGAGCTGCCTTACCCTTCTCTTAGTCTGATTTATTTCTCTATGCCTCCCCCACAATATTCCTTACTCCCCAGGTGGCTAGTGAAGGCAAGGTCAGCTTGGAAGACAGATGCTTTGTCAGTTAGACTACATAGTGCACAGTAATGCACTAAGAGAACATTAAACTCCTGTACATGTTTGTAAGTGGTCTTTAAATGTGCCACAATGTGACTAACTAGTGGTCCGATAGCTGTCTTAAGTAAGCAGACTACATGGCAAGTAAGTTGTCAAAGTGTCGACAGACGTACTTCTATTGGTCTATTATCAGCCTGACTGGAATGAAAACTGGACACACCCAAAACTTCATATCCATATACAAGGTTGACATACTCACTATATTTCTACTTTCAATAAGGTCACAGAATACATAGCATCTCCGTTTCTCTCCACCCACCAATTTATAGGACGTGATGAGATGATGTATTTAGGTGCATGGATCACACAAGTATTCCTTAGTGCCAGCTAAGGATTCCTCTGACAATACACAGCAGAGTACAGTGCAAAAGCTAAGGAATTAAAAGCTGTTGTTAATGGATAAAGACAGTAATATGCCAGTAATGGGAAAATGAATAGTTCCTTGAGTTTCACATATGGGTCGGTCATACTGTTATTAAATCAGAGTCGAAGGAGTGTAAAATCAGCAAGACATATGCAAAGCTAGTTATGTCAGAGTGGCAGAGGTAAAGACTAAAGTGTGATAAGGGGATGTGACCCACAACACAATGTTGTGTAGCGCTTTCTTGCTCAGTGTGGATATTGCAGAAGTATGGAGTTAAGGACCAGACATATTACAAAAGCAAGATCAGTTATGCTTGCAGAAGTAATAAGATGGTTGTAGCTTTACTGTAGGTGGTGCAGTGGTTAGCACTGCTGCCTCACAGCAAGAGGTTCTCCGGTTCGATCCTCAGCTGGGGTGCCTTCTGTGCGGAGTCCACATGTCTTCCCTGTGGTCATGTGCCTTCTGTGCGGAGTCTACATGTCTTCCCTGTGGTCGCGTGGGTATCCTCTCAGTGCTCCAGTTTCCTCCCACATCCCAAAGACATGCTGTAGGTGGATTAGATAGTCTTCATTAGCCCTAGGTGGGAGGTGTGTGTGTGTGTGTGTGTGTGTGTGTGTGTGTGTGTGTGTGTGTGTGTGTGTGTGTGTGTGTGTGCCTATGTGTCTGTGTCTTCTGTGGAAGGTTGGGCGCTGGGCTGGCAACTCGACACTGTAAAACTCCACTGCCAATCATGAGCGGACAGGTGATCCGCTGTGGCGACCCCTAAACAGGAAAAAGCTGAAAGAAGAAGAAGCTTTACTGTAGATGTGTCAGGAGAATAACTACAGCCAATAACAGTTATAAATTCATTAAGTTGTAGAAAGTATTCAAACAAGTATAATAAACCACTAAAAATGAAAAAGAAACGGTCACAGTACAGCAAAAGCACAAACCAGCATATATATAAACTATTTATTTGAAGCGCTTTTCGTGTGCTCAATAAACACACTTCTTCAGAAACCATAATAATACTAAGTATTCATATATATAGTCACATCAATTAACAATTCAAATAAAACCCGCCACTCAGTTACTTAAAGACACATATATATAACAATTTCATATTGGGTAAATCTGAATTCAAAAATCCCTACAAATGTTGATAACATCTCTATAATAAATTATATTTAAACATAAAAATCAATATGAAATCATTTAAATGTATCATAAAAAATATATATATATTAAACAAAACACAAATAATGTACTATAAATCAAAAAAACTGCTATAAATGACAACACTAGTAACATAAAAAATATATGTGTATCTATAAAAAATATTAACCATATAAAAATATATATACAAAATATAAAACATTTGTATACTCCTTGTATGAAATTATATATAAATATTATGATAAAAGCAGCGTTAATGTTTCAAATTCTTGAGCTTTAATATGCTACTAATGGAACAAGTTTCATTAAAACCTGGGTGATTATAAGCATTAAGCTTAATCTGCTATTCTAATTCCAATTCTTCCAATCGCAATGGTGTTGGACCCACTCTTTTATCTTGATTCACCTGATCTATTACTGAAAATTTAAAGCTATGGTCATTATACTCTTGGACATGTTTAGCCAAAGCATTGTCCAATTTCATTCTACTAATGGCATACTGGTGTTCATACATCCTTTCACGGAGTCTGCTCTCCATTTTGCCCATGTAGAATGCAGGGCAACTTTGGCACTTTGCCACATAAACAACCATTCTTGTAGTACAATTAAACCTAGCTTTAAATTTAATATGATGACCGTTTACCGTTAATAAGTGCAAGTTGTCTACAAATTTGCAATAATTACAATCTTGGCATTTAAACATGACAGTAATTTTTGGAGGCACCCTTCGTTGTCGTTCAAATAGGTTTTTCAAATTGTTACCCCTCCTAAATGTGACACATGGTCCACTACCCATCTTAGCACAAATATTATAATTAGTGCCAAACAAACCCCAGTTTTTCTTAATAACATCTAAACACAACCGACTGTGTAGATTATATGTAGTTACAACACTAGGTGCACTCTGTATTTTACAGCCATAACTAATTCCAAGACATTATCTAAATTCCCGGAAGTATTAACTTCTACAGCAGATGTTTGTTTGATCCGCAACAAGTGTTGGTATGTACCATTTAATCTCTTTAAATAGACTTTGTGTATCAAGTCATCCAATAATGTTACAGGGTAACCTCTATGCAAAAACATAGATTTTAAGACCTGGCATTCTTCCATGAAATCACTGTCCTATATTTAAGTAGCAGGGGTGTGGGGGGTGCAGGGGGGGCTTGGCTCCCTGCTTAGAGCATTTAAATGGTTTGTTTTTGTAGGTTGTTGTGTTTTATTACATTTTCGATGTTTCAAGACTTTGATTATATGTTGTCGACCATATCAGATTCAAAGTTTTGAAACTGATAATGTAATATAGACCCTATTGCTGAGGGGTTCGAATGGAGAGATAAGTCAGCAGGCAAAGGAGAGTAGTAGTGCTGAAATTGAATTCATTCTCATGTCTTGGTGAGTACCTTCTTGAGGTGTACCCTGTTTTTTCATAAAATCTATGTTAGACGACACTGATATATACAACAGATTTGAGAAAAACAGTAAATAGACCAAGAAATTTTGATCTGTTTGGAAAAAGAAGCATCTGAAGAAGTGCAAAAATGAATACCACAAAACCTAGAGATTTCTGAAAAGTATAAAAAGGAAATATGGACACAGGAAACAAAGATATTGGATATGGTGCAATATTTATGAAAAGAAGAAAGCCAAATTAATCAATATAAAAAGCCAGCCCCAAAGATATTCAAAGAGAAATAATTCATTCAGAAATGGAACATTTTACAAAAATAATAATAATAATAATTGGAACATTTTACAAAAAATAATAATAATAATAATATCACAAAGAGGGAATCTAGAAAAGAAGATTAGTAAAGCAAAGTTAAAAATAGAAGTTGAACTTATGGAGTGCCTGTGAAGTGAAGGATTTGTTGTAGAAGGTCTAACACAGGTTACTTTACAACTTGATGTAACGAGTACCCGAATGGAGAGATAAGTCAGCAAGCAAAGGAGAGTTGTATTGCTGAAAGTGAATTAATTCTCAAGTCTTGGTGAGTACCTTCACGAAGCAGACCCTGTTTTTCACAAAATCTCACCAAGACAACACTGATAAATAGACGTTTTTTTATATAGCAAATATAATTTTATTTATTTATTTATTTATTTTACATTTTTTTTGACCAGGCTAGTCTAACTGGCTACATGTCAATTTTCAGTAGAGACCCGGGGAGATAAGCTCCGAGGAAACAAAAAATCACATATACAAAAATTAATGTATACAATGAACATTGCAGGTGCAGTATGGAGAATAATCAAAGAGGTCATTAGTTCATAACATAGTGCAAAATATACAGATACAATTAGTACAATACAAAATGTAGTTGTAATACATCATAAAGAAAAAGATGGCAGCTGAATTATACAATATATTAGTATACAAATAGTCAAAGAAAAAGTAGGAGCTGAAATTATACAATATATTGGTAAAAGTAGTCTCCTTAATGAGATTCAGAAGATGTAAGTAATAGTATAGAAGGACAAGGTAAGTTGTTATTAAGAAAAGGAGCTTGATTACTGAGAAGAGGAGGGTAGGTTGAACCAAGTAAGAAGAGCTAGTTGATCAGTCAGGTTTAGTACAGGGGCACAACTAGTGTGTTCTGAGGAAAAGTTTCAATTTGGTTTTAAAGAGTGCTATAGAGGGAAGAGAGGAAAGTTTGTTAGGTTCGTAGGTTCATAGATTAGTACCAAGCTAACTGTCCTTGTGGACCACTTTAAGCCTAGCCAGTTACCTCATGTGAGAATCAAACACTGCTCCTTTTGTTTGTAAGGTAAACACCTTAACCATTACGCCATCCTCCTACCTGGAAGGTTCCAGGATTTTCCAACAGTATTAGTGAAAAGAGAGTCCCCAGCCTTGTTATTTGATTTACAAATATTTACAAGAAGTTTATGCGATGATCGTAAGGTCTTTAGATTCTTGTAGGGGGGTAATGATGGTAGATAGTATAGGGGTATTGTGGTAGGTTGGTGGAATTTAAGCTGATTTTGTTTGATTTTGATCATGAACAGAAGGAGGTGAAGAAGAGAGTACAGGCAGGGTGGAATGGGTGGAGAAGAGTGTCAGGAGTGATTTGTGACAGACGGGTACCAGCTGGGCCTCTTAAACCTAGTTGATTTCTTTGAAACAGTTACCAAAGCCATAGATGAGGGCAAGGTAGTCCACACAGCCTACCTGGACCTCGCAAAAGCCATTGACACAATACCCCATTCGGGCATCATAAATAAGCTTACCAGCTTAAATATCAACCCCTATATCACAAGATGGGTTGCAAACTGGCTCAGAGATGGAACCCACATGGTCAGAATCGCAGGTCCCATGTCCGAATCCAAACCAGTTACAAGTGGCGTCCCACAGGGCTCAGTTCTGGGACCTCTCTTGTTCGGTATATACTTCTCTGAGGTTCAGTCTAACATGGGGGGAATTATGGCTGACAAAGTTCGCAGATGACTGTAAACTGGGGGCCATAATCGAATCCACAGCTGACACAAGCATCCTCCAAAAGGGTCTCACAGAGACAGCTGCTTGGTGCCAGAGCCACGGCCTCAAGCTAAATGCTAAAAAGTGCATAGACATCCCCCTTGGGAAAAACAAGGTGCCCACAAATTACCACATACGTGGTAATCCATTAAGTACGAAAGAAGTAATTAGAGATTTGGGGACCAACGTAGATAGTAATCTCTCCTTTGATAATCACGTTGCCAAAGTGGTTAGAAGGACCTTCTATATAGCCCACCTTTTCACGAAAGGGTTCGCATCTAGATCAAGAGAGGTCATTCTGCCCCTCTATGCCCCTTTTGGGATGTACCTTACCCGACACCTGCAGCAACTGGAGAGACCCCAAAAGTACCTCACCAAGAGGATCATGGGCTACAAACAGATGTCCTATGCAGCTCAACTAAAGAAACTCCAGCTCTACTCAGTTGCTTACCGCCTACTCAGAGGCGATCCATGCCTGACGTACAAAGCCATGTCAAACCCAGAATTAATGGACATGCTCCACCTCAAAAAATCCAAGTCCCTTAGAGCTACATGCTCCAGGGACCTAAACCTCAGCACAAAAATAAATAGGACATGCTGGAGGGACAGATTCATTTCCCAGAGGCTCCCCTCACTCTGGAATAGAATCCCAATTCATGTTAGACATAGCCTCTCGCTGACCCTCTTCAAGCGAAATTTGGACGCGTGGATGGGAAATAGCAAATTCACCCCTGGGATCTCTCTTGTGTCCCTGCTAGACAGAGGCACAGTAAACTAATCTTAAAAGGGTACCTTATGTGACCTACTTTACAGAGGCACAGTAGGCTAATCTAATAGGGAGGCGGAAGCCAAATACACTCTGGCTAGGCTTATAAATGCCCTAGGGCAGATAGCCACCTTGAACATCTCTGGATCCCTGCTGCTGTGGCTGCTGCACTGTGAGCTTGCTCTGCTCTAGGCTCTAGCTCTACTCCTGCCCTAAGCTACTCCCAACCTGTGTCTGAAGACCTTGGCCGTCCTTTCAGTGAAACTAACGTGGACTGCATCAACCTGCCCTGTCCATTCTAGGAATAAAGACTCTAGGCTCTAGCTCTACTCCTGCCCTAAGCTACTCCCAACCTGTGTCTGAAGACCTTGGCCGTCCTTTCAGTGAAACTAACGTGGACTGCATCAACCTGCCCTGTCCATTCTAGGAATAAAGACTCTAGGCTCTAGCTCTACTCCTGCCCTAAGCTACTCCCAACCTGTGTCTGAAGACCTTGGCCGTCCTTTCAGTGAAACTAACGTGGACTGCATCAACCTGCCCTGTCCATTCTAGGAATAAAGACTCTAGGCTCTAGCTCTACTCCTGCCCTAAGCTACTCCCAACCTGTGTCTGAAGACCTTGGCCGTCCTTTCAGTGAAACTAACATGGACTGCATCAACCTGCCCTGTCCATTCTAGGAATAAAGACTCTAGGCTCTAGCTCTACTCCTGCCCTAAGCTACTCCCAACCTGTGTCTGAAGACCTTGGCCGTCCTTTCAGTGAAACTAACGTGGACTGCATCAACCTGCCCTGTCCATTCTAGGAATAAAGACTCTAGGCTCTAGCTCTACTCCTGCCCTAAGCTACTCCCAACCTGTGTCTGAAGACCTTGGCCGTCCTTTCAGTGAAACTAACGTGGACTGCATCAACCTGCCCTGTCCATTCTAGGAATAAAGACTCTAGGCTCTAGCTCTACTCCTGCCCTAAGCTACTCCCAACCTGTGTCTGAAGACCTTGGCCGTCCTTTCAGTGAAACTAACGTGGACTGCATCAACCTGCCCTGTCCATTCTAGGAATAAAGACTCTAGGCTCTAGCTCTACTCCTGCCCTAAGCTACTCCCAACCTGTGTCTGAAGACCTTGGCCGTCCTTTCAGTGAAACTAACGTGGACTGCATCAACCTGCCCTGTCCATTCTAGGAATAAAGACTCTAGGCTCTAGCTCTACTCCTGCCCTAAGCTACTCCCAACCTGTGTCTGAAGACCTTGGCCGTCCTTTCAGTGAAACTAACGTGGACTGCATCAACCTGCCCTGTCCATTCTAGGAATAAAGACTCTAGGCTCTAGCTCTACTCCTGCCCTAAGCTACTCCCAACCTGTGTCTGAAGACCTTGGCCGTCCTTTCAGTGAAACTAACGTGGACTGCATCAACCTGCCCTGTCCATTCTAGGAATAAAGACTCTAGGCTCTAGCTCTACTCCTGCCCTAAGCTACTCCCAACCTGTGTCTGAAGACCTTGGCCGTCCTTTCAGTGAAACTAACGTGGACTGCATCAACCTGCCCTGTCCATTCTAGGAATAAAGACTCTAGGCTCTAGCTCTACTCCTGCCCTAAGCTACTCCCAACCTGTGTCTGAAGACCTTGGCCGTCCTTTCAGTGAAACTAACGTGGACTGCATCAACCTGCCCTGTCCATTCTAGGAATAAAGACTCTAGGCTCTAGCTCTACTCCTGCCCTAAGCTACTCCCAACCTGTGTCTGAAGACCTTGGCCGTCCTTTCAGTGAAACTAACGTGGACTGCATCAACCTGCCCTGTCCATTCTAGGAATAAAGACTCTAGGCTCTAGCTCTACTCCTGCCCTAAGCTACTCCCAACCTGTGTCTGAAGACCTTGGCCGTCCTTTCAGTGAAACTAACGTGGACTGCATCAACCTGCCCTGTCCATTCTAGGAATAAAGACTCTAGGCTCTAGCTCTACTCCTGCCCTAAGCTACTCCCAACCTGTGTCTGAAGACCTTGGCCGTCCTTTCAGTGAAACTAACGTGGACTGCATCAACCTGCCCTGTCCATTCTAGGAATAAAGACTCTAGGCTCTAGCTCTACTCCTGCCCTAAGCTACTCCCAACCTGTGTCTGAAGACCTTGGCCGTCCTTTCAGTGAAACTAACGTGGACTGCATCAACCTGCCCTGTCCATTCTAGGAATAAAGACTCTAGGCTCTAGCTCTACTCCTGCCCTAAGCTACTCCCAACCTGTGTCTGAAGACCTTGGCCGTCCTTTCAGTGAAACTAACGTGGACTGCATCAACCTGCCCTGTCCATTCTAGGAATAAAGACTCTAGGCTCTAGCTCTACTCCTGCCCTAAGCTACTCCCAACCTGTGTCTGAAGACCTTGGCCGGCCTTTCAGTGAAACTAACGTGGACTGCATCAACCTGCCCTGTCCATTCTAGGAATAAAGAGTATGTTTGGGCTCCTATATTATTGATTTTTTGGCTCCCTTTTGAGTCTCCTAAAAGAGCTTAAAGCTGCCAGTGTTTCAGCCTCTACAGCCAGCTACCTCTTGCTCCTGACCTCCCCCTTGTTTTGTACTCACGTCTCCTCCCAGCCTCTCTCTTCACCCTACTTTCCTTCTTTTCACATTGCCCCCTTACTATCCATATCCCGTATTTTCCATCCCCACATGCTATCCTTTCTACCTGGACTACTACTTACCATAGTACCCTCCTCTCCTAGCTACTACTTTGTTACTACCTTGACTCCTTCTAGCCCTTTTTAGACCTTAAAGCTTATCACTCTCCTTTTTCTCTTAGCAACCTGTACTCTCTACCCTATTTTGCCATCAGCCTTCTCATCTACCTTGAATCCTTATCAGCAACTAGCTTTTTCTCTTCTTTACCTCTACAATTCCTCCTGTCCTCCTGCTGTAAGCTTTACACTACCTCTCTATTATTAAAACACTGTTCAACTTTCTGGTAATCTCTAGTCTTATCCCTACCCTTTCCTACTAGACTTTCACCTAGTCTGTTCTGAATTACCTGCATTTCTGATTGTCTCCTTCCTCATCTCTTCTTCTGTGGTTTCTCATCTTTCCTTCTCTCACTTCTACCTTTCAGCGAAACCATCTGTTCTAACTCTTTATTCTCTGCCTTCTCTAACTCACTATGCATTTCTACTGTTCCTCTCACTGACCTTCCTCCTTCTCCCCACTATCTCCACTTGGTTCCGCCCACCCTCTCCTACATCACACCGGATCTGCTTCCGCCCCGCCCCTATCTTTAATAAGTTTACTTATACCCCTTCCTGTCTCTGCGACACTCCCTTGCCCACCTTGAACATCTCTGGATCCCTGCTGCTGTGGCTGCTGCACTGTGAGCTTGCTCTGGTAGGTTTACTCTTACGGAGACACCAAATACCTATTAAGACTGTATACTGTACGCACATTGCTGCCCATTACCTGGGCTTCTTTCACATTGCTGTATTTCTGCTGTGATAACTGTGATGGTATTTTGTTCGATATCTCTACTGAAACGATGCAGCGTTGTTCGGACTTGATGTGTTTTAATCACTGTATTTGCTAACAACAGATTTGTCATAGTTTAATACTGTTTTTTGTGCTCCAAGCGCACTTACTCTGTAGTAAGTGGCCCAAGGTGCACGTACTTTTGTGTTTTCTTTTTTGATTGCTGCTACTCTGTTTTTTTGGTGCTTTTACTAGAGCGTTTTAGCGGGTGACTTGAATTTAGAATATTTAACCACTGTAATGAGAACAACGGCGTTTTTCCAACTCAAATTGCTGTAGCGCTCAAACGCGCACTGTTTTCTGACTTATTTCAAACTCTGTTCACCGCGTTGAAGCCTAGACAAGCTTTCTTTCATTTTGCTTGAGAGTATTGCACTGTTTCCTTATCAATTTAGTTAATGTGTTGATGTTACTTAATTTACTAGAGGCTTACTAACGGGTTTCTACCTCCTTCCTCATATGGTTTGGAAGAGCGTAGCCTATTTTGAATGTACTAGCTGGCTTAACGCTCTGTTTCCTGTAATACCCAGCATGTTTTAATCAGCGACTTACTGTCTGAATTATGGCTAACTCTATGTAGTCTTTTGGGCTACTTCTTGTAGTACCCTGCTATTACAACTACGCCTCTCCTTCTAAGCTCCCCCACGTGTTGAGCTGGTATCAGTTGGGAGGTATATAGCTAGTATTTTTTAAGGTCACTACCCCATACGTGTTATACTTATTATAGCAGTTAGCCCTTTTTGAGGATACTGCTAGTTTATAACTTCTTCTCTTTTCTCTAGACGACGCCAGTTGCTATCTGCTTCACCCACCTAAGTCGCGAACAACTGTATTTTTGCGATTTAGCGGGAAAGTGGTTTCAGGTGCCCTGCTCCTCTCTCGCCCTCCTCTAGCGACTCCAATTATACCGCTGGATTATCCCCTTATATTTCTCTAAATTTTGCTGCTATTTGAATCACTAGATGCTCTCCTTGTTAGCTGATGCTAACTACAAGTGCCCGCCTAACTTTATTTAACTCCTCTCTGAGTGCTCAACGCGGTCCACTGTATTTCGCACCTTAGTGCGAAAGTGGTTTCAGATGTCCTGCCCCTCTTTTCACCCTACTCTAGCGACCTATATTTACATCTTTCGTATGTCCCTTTCTTTCACTCTTTTTTACTGGTTTTTAGTCCACTCGCAATAATTACTGGATACAACCCTACTTTTAACTTTAGTCTGGGGCCCTTAAGGTTGCTCCCTACCTGCTGTATGTATTGTACTTACCCCCCCCCCCAGATTAATATAGTACTTAGGCTGCCCTCTAGTTCTGTCCTCCTGAAGAGAATTTTTATGTTTTATGGCTGCACAATGATTCTTACACAAATGAAATAAGACAGATTTGCTACCTGCTTCTAATGTCTCAACTAGAACTTTGTATTAGACTGTATATTGTATGTACTTTAATGCAACTGTTGATCACTTTTTGTTGATGGTATGCTACTACATTACCTGTTTGTTAATGCTATGCTATTTTAACTTAATATTTTGCTAATACTGTCTCTCTTTTTGTTTTTATTCTCTGTATCTTTTCCTTCTTCTTTCCCAAAAGCTCTAGGCTCTAGCTCTACTCCTGCCCTAAGCTACTCCCAACCTGTGTCTGAAGACCTTGGCCGTCCTTTCAGTGAAACTAACGTGGACTGCATCAACCTGCCCTGTCCATTCTAGGAATAAAGAGTATGTTTGGGCTCCTATATTATTGATTTTTTGGCTCCCTTTTGAGTCTCCTAAAAGAGCTTAAAGCTGCCAGTGTTTCAGCCTCTACAGCCAGCTACCTCTTGCTCCTGACCTCCCCCTTGTTTTGTACTCACGTCTCCTCCCAGCCTCTCTCTTCACCCTACTTTCCTTCTTTTCACATTGCCCCCTTACTATCCATATCCCGTATTTTCCATCCCCACATGCTGTCCTTTCTACCTGGACTACTACCTACCATAGTACCCTCCTCCCCTAGCTACTACTTTGTTACTACCTTGACTCCTTCTAGCCCTTTTTTAGACCTTAAAGCTTATCACTCTCCTTTTTTCTCTTAGCAACCTGTACTCTCTACCCTATTTTGCCATCAGCCTTCTCATCTACCTTGAATCCTTATCAGCAACTAGCTTTTTCTCTTCTTTACCTCTACAATTCCTCCTGTCCTCCTGCTGTAAGCTTTACACTACCTCTCTATTATTAAAACACTGTTCAACTTTCTGGTAATCTCTAGTCTTATCCCTACCCTTTCCTACTAGACTTTCACCTAGTCTGTTCTGAATTACCTGCATTTCTGATTGTCTCCTTCCTCATCTCTTCTTCTGTGATTCTACCCGCTCCGTTCGCCCTGCGGGCTCACTCCGCTCCCCTCCCTACCCCCAATTCCCACCCACCCCCAGGGGTCCTACTCTTATAGCTCCCCAGACACACCCCCTATACCCTACTAACCTATCCTACCCTTTCTTTGTCTAACCCCACCCCTCTATACACCCCTCCTACTATTTACCTCTTCCTCCTGGTCCTCTCTACTTCCTTCCCTGTTACCTTAACTTTACACCTCTCATACTATTTCTCCCCTTCATCCTTCTATTCTTTCCACCAGCTTTACCCCTCTCTGATATATTTTTACATACTACAGCTCCCCCCTTCCCTTCTTAACAGGCTCACTTCCTACTACTGAACTTATCTCCCTTATCTTTCTATCTTCTCTCTCCTCTTTCCTTATTTTTGTAAACAATGACTCCCTACTCTCCTACATTCTGTATTCTATCAGTCCTACTCTTAACCACCCTATTTTCCACTTACCATCTTACCTTCTTTGAAACCTCACTTACTATCCTGCCTACTTCCACACAAAAACAGACCTCAACCATATACACCTTCACATCACACTCCAATACTCAATCCACCCCTAATTACCTTCTTCCCAGATTTCACAGAATATCTCACCTCAAATATATCCCACCCTCAGATAAAAAACCTAAACTTCTAACCTTACCAAATAATAATATTATAGACAAACTAGGTAATCCCACCTTACTAGATGGTGACATTCACCCCAACCCAGGCCCAGCTGACCTCACCCCTCAAATATCCTCTTCAAATCTTAAACATCAACTCCTCATTGGGCACCTTAACATTCAAAGTATAAACAATAAAATACCCCACCTTCATGCCCTCCTAGAGACCCACTCTTTTGACATTCTATGCCTCTCAGAAACCTGGCTTAAATCAAGCACCAAGGATTCTGAGATAATACCCCAAGGCTATAACATACTTAGACAAGACCGAGCAAAACGTAAGGGTGGTGGAGTAGCAATCCTGTTTAAAAATCAACTTAACATTACTACTCTACCAACATGTCCTAACCAGGATAGCAAAATAGAAGCCATTATAACTAAACTCCAACTAAATGCTAAAAAAGCCCTTTATATCATATGCTTATATCTACCTCCAGGTAACAATATTCCAATATTAGAAGACTTTCTTAGTTGGGTTTCTACCACCTACCCACAAGAAACAATAATCCTAGGTGACTTTAACATAGATTGGAGTAATATTAATGCTGAAAATCCATCCTCTCATATTAATCTACACAGTTTCTCCCAAACTATCACCTCTACCACCAGAATCAATAAGCACACTAAAAGAGAAAGCATATTAGATTGGATACTCACAAACAATAATAACAAAATATATAACGTAGGTACCTTGCCAGAAGATATCAGTGATCACTTCCTAACTTATATTTCTAGAGAAAAGTCAGATTGTGTAAGTACCCCTAATATCCAACAAATTCGCTCTACCAAGAATTTTAATATAAACCTTTTTCAGGCTGATCTCAGCATCTGTAACTGGAACTCCTTAAAACACTTCCTCTTGATGATGCAGTTTTATTCTTTAATACTACTTTCCTAGCCATTCTTGATAGACATGCTCCAGAAAGATCCATTAGAATGAAGTCAAAAACTGCCCCTTGGCTCTCCAAAGACACTAAAAAACTCATCCTTACCAGAAATAAAGTCTGGACCAAATGGAGATGCCACAGAAATACCCCTGATTTCCTTTACTTCCGCCAGCTTAGAAATCAAGCTAAAAAAGCTGTTATCTCAGACAAGAAAAAATACTACTGTGAACTTCAGCAAACACACCTTAACAACTCCAAACAATTTTGGTTATCTGTAAACAGACTCCTCTCCCCAGGTACTGCCAAAACTCCCTCCCCACTAAATGCCAACCCAGACACTCCTCTCCTGACTGCTAATACATTTAACTCTTTTTTTTCAGAAACTATTCAATCCCTAGCTAGACAAATGAATGCCAACAACCACTACCCCCCAAACAAACCAGCTAGCTCTTCTTATAACTTCTCTCTAAAACCTACATCTACTTCTTACATCTATAAACTCATTCACAAACTGAAACCTTGTACTCCTTCAGCTGATAAGCTACCCTCTTTTCCTCCAAAAAGCAGCCAAAGAAATCGCATACCCTATATCCATACTCATAAACAGAACTATCCAAGAAGGATCCATCCCAGAAATCTGGAAAGTCTCTCACATTATTCCTCTACATAAAGGAGGAAACTCCACTGACTACTCCAACTATAGACCTATTGCTCTACTCTCACCCCTAGCAAAATTATGGAAAAATGCATTCACCAGCAACTAGTACAATATCTGTCTCTTCACAACATAATAGCTCCATGTCAGCATGGCTTTAGACCTCATCACAGCACCACCACTGCCCTTCTTTCTTTTATAGATACTATCAACAAAAATCGCAACAATAATCTTCTCTCTTCTGCTCTTTTCATTGATCTCTCAAAAGCATTCGACATGGTCAATCACTCTCTCTTAATCAACATTCTCGAATCTCTATCACTCGACAACCTAACTATAAAATGGTTCACTTCGTATCTTAGCAACAGGCAGCAAGCAGTCATATGGGAAAACCACATCTCTTCTCTTTTGCCAATTTCCATCGGAGTTCCTCAGGGCTCCATTCTTGGTCCCCTTCTTTTCTCTCTCTTCATCAATGATCTCCACTCTGCTATCCCACAAGCAACATGCATTCAATATGCAGACGATTCAACCCTTATCTGTTCTGCTCCTTCCACCATAGAACTGATCTCACTCACCCAAAACATATTTAATACTGTCGAAACATGGTTCTCTAAACGATTCCTCCTACTTAACGCCAAAAAAACTAAACTTCTCCTTTTCACCCCCACCTCTCGTACTACCTCCTTACACTTCTCTATCTCCTCTAACACAAACACTATCATCTCACCTGACTCTACTACAAAACTGCTAGGTATAACTATCGACAACAATCTCTCCTTTAACCAACACATTAACTACACCATCAAATTAGTTAACAGAAAAATAGGATCCCTATATAGAATTAAATCTTTTCTCACCCCAGCAACTAGAACTAAAATAGCCCAATCACATCTCTTATCTTCACTTCTATATGCTTCATCTATTTATACCAATCTTAAAAAAAGCAATCTAACTAAATTAACAACCTGCTACAATAATATTGCCCGCTTTGCCACTGGTAATCCCTTCAGAACCCACCACTGTCTAAACCTAAAACTTCTAGGCTGGCTTGAATTCCAAAACTACTTGCTTATCCCTCAACTCTCGATTGCTCATAATATACTATATCAACCTGACCACACACCAATACTTTCCCAACTGATAATCCCCTATAACAATCTCAACTCCCTACGCTCAGCTCATAAACTAATGACCAAAGCAATCAAGTCAAACAACTTTGCCGGTGACTGTCTTTTCACTAATACTGTAGGTAGGAACTGGAATCTTCTTCCTACCGACATAACTCTGACTTCATCTTTGCCTCTTTTCAAACAGAAAATTAAACTATACTTCCAAAACCACTGGCTCTGTTCCTGCAGCACACCTGACTAAATTATCTAAATTATTACTCTCTACTCCTCTACTCCCTACCTCTCCACTCCAACTTCCATTTCTGATCCTTCCTCTATTAAAACTATAAGTATTATACCTTTCTCTGTAAATTTGATGAACTTGAATAATTATATCTTTCTTAAAGTGGAAACTTGTTACTTTACTGTTTCTATACCTCCCTTGCAAATGTTTTAATAATGTATTTTTCCTGTAAAAATTCTTTTTGATTTTGAAATGTACTAGTAGATAGTGGAGCTTTTCTCCTCGGGCCTCTGCTGAAAATGGACTTGCTATCCAGCCAGACTAGCCCGGTCAACAAATGTAAAATAAAAATAAATAAAATAAAAATCTACCTATGAACCTATGAAGAGTGAAAGGGAAGGTCTACAAGAGGGTAGTGAGACCAGCTATATATGGGTTGGAGATGGTGGCATTGACGAAAAGGCAGGAGTCAGAGCTGGATGTGGCAGAGTTAAAGATGTTAAGATTTGCACTGGGTGTGACTAGGATGGACAGGATTAGGAATCAGTATATTAGAGGGTCAACTCAGGTTGGACAGTTTGGAGACAAAGCAAGAGAGGTGAGATTGCGTTGGTTTGGACATGTGCTGAGGAGGGATGCTGGGTATATTGGGAAAAGGATGCTAAGGATGGAGCTGCCAGGTAAAAGGAAAAGAGGAAGGCCTAAGATAAGGTTTATGGATGTGGTGAGAGAGGACATGCAGGTGGTTGGTGTGAAAGAGCATGATGCAGAGGACAGGAAGAAATGGAAACAGATGATCTGCTGTGGCGACCCCTAACGGGAACAGCCGAAAGAAGATGATGATGATGATGACCTGGGTGCACAAGACCCAGGATAAAAAAGTGCCCAATCCAGGAAGGCACACTCATGCCAGGACTAGAAAAAATGACAGAATAGAATCCTCAAAATATATAAACATTCCTACAATGGGCCAGGCCAGTCCCAGTGGGGGAGGATAGCCCACCTGTCGTAGAAGGAAGTAGCAGTCTACAAAAAATCACAAAAACTGATAGCCGAAGGAAGAGCCATAAAGACGATAAAGTGGACTATTAAGGATAAGAAAGAAATTATCTATTGTTACTGTTATGCAAAAATCCCACAATTTCCAGACACAAGATATACAAAATGATTATGATAGAAATTAGTGGAAATAAAAATATTTCCACAAGACAAACTATCAGAAGCTTCAAATAAGAATTTGTATTCATTAATACATGATTTGTGAAAAACAGTATATAGACCAAGAAACTTTGATCTGTTTAGAAAAAAAGGCAGAGGAAGTGCAAAAATATAAAAAACAAAACTTTGAGATGTTTGAAAAATATAAAAAAGAAATATGGAGATGGAAAAGAGAGAGATTATATATGGTACAATAGTTATGTAAGGGAGAAAGCCAAATTAATTAATAAAAAGAAGGCAGCCCCAAAGATATTCGAAGAGAAATACAGGCAAAGGCATCCAGATATGGAAAATTTCACAATAAAAAAATATCGCAAAACGGGAATGTTGAAAAGAAGATCAGTAAAGCCGAAGTTAAAAAAAAATAGAAGCTAAAGTTATGGAGTTACTGCGAAGTGAAGGATTTAGTGTAGAAGGTATAACACAGGTTACACCACAGCATGATGGAGCTCGTCCCCAAAGTAAGGAGAAACAGGAGGAGCAGGAGACATCTGAAGAAGAAATATGGACATGGGAAAGAAAAGAGATTTAATATGGTGTAATATCTATGCAAAGGAGAAAGCAAAACTAATCAATACAAAAAGAGCAGCACCAAAGATATTTGAAGAGAAATACAGACAAAGGAATCTGGACATGGAAAACTTTACAATACAAAACAATAAAAAGACAAAGAGGAAAAGTAGAAAAGGAGATTAGTAATGGAGAAGTTAAAGAAATAGAAACTGAGGTTATGGAGTAGCTGTGAAGTGAAAGATTCAGTGTAGAAAATCTAATTCAGAAAGGGCCACGTCAGGCTACAGTAACAGACATCCAAATTAAAGGGGAAACCAGTGGAATGGAAAGCAATTGGTCAGGTGCCATATGAAGATATTTTGGAGCCTCCCACAGGAAACCAGTATAAACATTCACTTGAAGCTGGACAGCAAGAGAAGGAATATGAAACTGTGGAAACTCTGACACAGTCAATATTGAGTAGTGATAGGCCAGTTAGTTCCCATATGACAGCAATGGATAGCACAGGATGAAATTGAAGACAATATGCCACAGGAAGATGTTATAGAACTTTCTACAGAATGCCTGCAGAAAATGGAAAACAAAAAATGTGTCCTCATTTTAGAAGAAAATGAGCTAAGCGAAGAGTTGCTTGATTTAATAGAGATAGACATATTAAAATCAATGAATAAAATAGACTGCAGAAGGTCAATACAACCCAAGAAGTTTTATAAAACAAATGTATAGAGTAATTAGGACTGTTCATAGAGATCCATGTGCTATAACAGAAGTAAACAGGATATATTACTGTGCAGTTAAATTAATAACTGATAACGTTAACCACAAAAACACAGTGTAGTGAGGGACAGGAAGGGGGAAAAATAGCATACCATCATGGAAGTATTGAACAGAGAAAACTATAAAGCAATTAAGACAAGAAGTGTGATTGTTAGAAGAGTACTGAAGAGGGAACGGATCAACAAAAATACTAAGAAAGGTAGATGTGATAGAAGCAATGTGCAGTATTAGAACAGACCAGGATCTAACATGCACTATCATAAGTAACAAACTATAAATATCAGCACGGGGGAAAACTTAGAAGATACACAGATAAATATAAAAGAAAAGTACAAAATAAGCAATTAATTGATGACACAAAAAGTTTTATAAAGAATTGGGAAACAAGGTAAAAGGAATTGAAAGACTACCAAAGAAAGAAAGAAGTACATTTTGGATCAGTATTTATAAAGGTGCTGTGGAACATAAAGATGCTAAATGGATTGAAGGAAAAGAAAGACAAGGTAGTTTAAAAGGTACAGGATATGAATTGGGATGAAGTAACACCCATAGACATTGAAACAAAGTTAAGAAAATCCTCAAACTGGAAAACCCAGGCTCAGATGCAGTACCTAACTTGTGGTTAAAAGCATTAACATCTCTGCACGAAGATTTAGCTATGAGTAAGAGCTATTTATCTGTGCACCCCAAACAGACACCAACCTGGCTAACAGGAAAAACAATGCTACTACTTAACTGTGAGCCTGCAAGCTACCCTTTAAATTAGAGACCAATAACTTATCATCCAACGAAGTATAAACTATACACTGGAATTGAAGCTGACATAGTTTATAGTAATTTAGAAGAAAACTCAAACATAGCAATAGAATAAAAGGGCAATAAAAGAAAGTCATATGGAACAAAGGACCAATTGTTGTGAAATGAAGTCATAGTGGAGAACTGTAAAAAGGGGAAAATCTAAGTATGGCATGGATTGACTATAAAAAAAGCATTTGACAGTATCCCACATTCATGGATAAAAGAGTGCTTAAAAATGTATAAGATACACCCTAACACTGATTGATTACATTACAGTGACCATGAAACAGTGGCAGACCACTTTGCAATTAGGCCATGATAAAGGTCAAATTATTATTCCAGGGATAAAAAATAAAGGGGGGATATTCCAGGGTGACTCCCTGTTACCGCTGCTATTCTGTCTTGCCCTTAACCCATTAAGTTGTCTACTTAACAGATTAGGCCATGGCTATAACTTGGCTCCTAGAAAACAACAAAGTTTGAAAACTTTTCATCTTCTCTTTTTCAGTCATTTAATGCTATATACCTAATCAGATGAAGAACTGAAATCACAACTGCAAATAATCAAAAGTTTTTCAGAGGATATAAGAATGCCATTAGGTCTTGATAGCAACCTTTAAAGCAGGAAAACTGCAACATCAAGAAAACATCAGTTTGAGACAAGAATCTCATATAAAAGAACTTGAGCATGAGGTAGTCTGTAATTTTTTGTGAATTGATGAAGGATTAACAATAAAACATGAACAAATGTGAATAACAGTTAGTATGGAATACTTTAGAAGACTTAATCCTGAAAACAGCGCTGACATCTAGGAACAAAATACAAGCTATAAATCAGTTTGATCTTCCTGTCCTAACTTACAGTTTTGGAGTGACTGATATATATATATATATATATATATATATATATATATATATATATGTATATATATATATATATATATATATATATATATATATATATATATATATATATATATATATATATATATATATATATATATATATATATATATATTACATATATATATATATATATATATATATATATGTATATATATATATATATATATATATATATATATATATACAGTGTATATAAAAAGTGTACACACATAGACAGATAGATAAATAGATATAGATATACAGTATATACAGATTATATATACACGTACACAAACAGAAAGACAAAGACATTCACAGACATGTGCACACCTTCCCTATATATCCCCTAACCCCCCAACACACTGCAAATAACCAGGGAGCCACACATCCGGGCCTTACATTTATCTAACTGTTGATGCAGTACTTCATGTAAGTGATGTCACACACCCATACCTTTCAACATCTTAGGACAAAACATCTGGACAGAGCCTGACAGAATGGAGGACAAGACCCAAAAATATGGTCAGATGTTAAATATTGCTTTTATAAACATAAAAAGTTGTTAGAATAACAAGATTTCTTAGCATGCATTTTTCTGAATGACATGAAGTCTGAAACACAAATGTATATCATTATTTAGTGATATTATTAAAATTAGTTTGAAACTGGCATCACAGACCTTTCTGAGAAGCTATCCATGGTACAATCTCTCTATCCCAACTCTGCATCCTTATTTGCCTGCCCTTTTCCTTCACAAAACAACCATCTCCTTCTCTTCCATACAGTGTATTTCATTGATTGCGTTTATCGCACACAGACATAAAATCCCTGTTTCCTAGAATAATATTAAATCGCTTCTACACTCCTGCAAACACTACCATCAGGGTCCACCACATTGTTTAGTGACTTTAATCTTCAGATCTCAGTAGTGATATGCCAGCAAACCACAATACTTTATGAGGAACATACTAAAAATATAAGGAGAAAATTTGGACATTCTATGAAAATCTGGAGATTTACGAGGGATGCATGCACCTACACACCCACACAGACACACGTGCACAGACACACACACACAGACCCATACATATAGACAGACACATTCTTTCATGTGTCAGCAGTGTTGATAGCCATGCAAGTGTTATTGTGGTATATCATTCCCCAAGATAACAGTCCATTCAGGAAAAATACATGTGTTGTGCAGGACCAGGGCAAGGTTTAGATTTTCTCTTCTTATATTCAATAGCAAAGCTTTGGATAGCTAGAGATATTGCTTTGCTTTTCCATTCCGCAACTGACCTTTTTTGCTTTATGCAGCCTCTGGTGTGATTGTTTTTACTAACCAAAGCAATGGAACAGAAAAGGAATGCAGAAGCAGTAAGTAGCAGAAACTCTGATGCTGAATATCACTAGAGAAAATCAAAGCCCTGCACCTGTCCTGCACAGCGAACGTTTGGCAGGAACTCACACAAATCATAAAAGTAATGCATGCATGCAGTTATGGACCCAGTGCAACTGTCTAGACTAAAACATAAGGTATAAAATATACACTTTAACGTATTTAGGAAGAAACTGTGTTATATGTTGCCCTGCAAAAAGCAAAATGCAATACAGTAGCAGGAATTGCCATTTGGATTAACAAGCTTGCCGTTCCCATGGCTACAGCGTTTTAATAATCTTTTCTTCTGTACAGTAACAGAAATTGCCATTTTGGTGACGGAGCTCGCCCTTTGGAGAAATTTCCTTAGAGTTTACCTGGGGAAAAAACAGAGAATCAAGTAAGGCGGTAGGACCATCTGAAGCTGAGAATGGAAGCACTGAGAGTCTTCTTCCACAGGGAAGTAAACAAGGACTGGAATAAAGGTTTGCACACTTTTTTAGACATGTAATGCCATGGGAGGATTTGTAGGAACATCATTACTGAGGTCACAAACAGAGAGGTCATATGCTAAGTGGGGGGCTGGGTTTGAGCTTCAGTTCAGGGCAGAAATGCCTTTCTGTGAATGGCAGAGTGTGCCTTTAAATACAATGTAAAGGTCACATGTCTAAGTTAATTAGTCTATTTGGTTAAAGGACAAGTAACAAGAAACAACCTTAAAACTGTTAAGACCTATTATGATAAAAAGTTATACAATATATTAAAATTATACATTAAAAATATATGTTTTTATATAAATATATATATATATAAATATATATATATATATATATATATATATATATATATATATATATATATATATATAGATTCACTTTAGAACATAAAAAGCCAATATAATTGAAATTCAAAACACTGAGACCAAAATCTTCAAAAATTCAAAATAGTGAAAACTCAAAACATTGAATCCCATAACAGTGACAAAACACAGGAAAGCAACATGTACTATATTCCAGAACAACTACATACAAAAACAAATAAAAAACAAACCATGTTGCACTTTTTCAAATATAAGTGGGGGGAAGACCCTCTGCACCCCCCACACCTCCTGCTACTTAAATATATTAACTCCAAGATCGCATTACACTACACTAAGATGTGTTATGTTGCAGTATAGCAAATAAGAAGGGAACATGACTGAGGTTATCTATTAAACTCTGGCAAGTATTGGAAAGATACATAGTAATGTGTAATATTTTAACAGTGAAGTAGTGTTTCTAAGAGAAGGTTGAGGATAGATTTTTACAATTTAAACAGGCAGCTATGAAGCGGAATGGTATGTTTGCCATTTTGTTCTGTGTAGTGCCATCTTAGAGTTAATACTTAAGTAGTAGGGGTTGTGGGGGGTGCCCCAATTACATTTGGAGAAATGTAATATGGCTTGTTTTTTATTTGTTTCTGTATCAGTTGTGCTGGCATATAGTACATGTTGCTTTCCTATGTATTTTCAGTGTTACAGGATTCAATGTTTTGAGTTTTGAATTTCAGTGTTATGGGCTTTCAGTGTTCTAAAGTGAATCCATATGTGTTTATGTATGCATGTATGTATGTATATATATATATATATATATATATATATATATATATATATATATGGGTTACCTTTAGTACGTCGACACCTCACTACATCGAATTCCACTTCTCCGACACAGCAGAACATCGACAAAAGAAGAGCCGAAGTTTCCTGCACGGTAAGTTACCATTTGGCCATCCATAGTTTAAAAACTGCTATTAAACCGACTACACAAATGTGGGGGCTACAACCCCCGCTAACTTAATATTCCAACTCTGAGAATGCACTACTGCGGGGGTATGGGGAAAAGTTTGGGTGGATTGCCAAACAGTGACTTACCGTGCGGGAAATGTCATCTCTTCATTTGTCGAAGTTCTGCCATGTCGAAGAAGTGGAATTCAATGTAGTGGTCTTTTGATGTGCTAAGGGTAACCCATATAGGTTCATAGGTTCATAGGTAGGTACTAGGCTATTGGCCCTAGGGCCTATATAAGCCTAGCCAAAAATGTACCCTGGCTTTTGCCACCCAAGAAAATTATTTTCCTGTGCCCCTGTCGAGCAGAGCCACAGAAGTGATCCCTGGGGTGAATTTATTATTTCCCATCCAATCATCAAGATTTTATTGAAGAGTGCTAATGAGGAGCTCTGTTTGACATAGATAGGTAGTCTGTTCCAGAGTATGGAAAGTCTCTGGGACAGGAATCTATCCCTCCAGCATGTTCTGTTTATTTTGGTAACAAGGTATAGGTCCCTAGAGCATGTAGCTCAGAGGGATTGGGATTTCTTTAAGTGGAGCATGCCCAACAGCTCTGGGTTTGACATAGCTTTGTATGTTAGGCAGAGATTGCCTCTGAGTAAGTGATATGCGACGGAGTAAAGCTGGAGTTTTTTGAGATGGTCTGCATAGGGCATCTGTTTGAGGCCAGTAATCCTCTTTGTGAGGTATTTCTGAGGCCTTTCCAGTTGTTGTAGATGTCTTGTGAGGTACATACCAAAAGGGGCATTGTACTCTATAATGAGTCTAATGAGTGATGAGTAGAGGGGAACAATGACCTCTTTTTTTCTGGATGAGAAACCTTTTGTGATGAGGTGAGCCACATAGAAGGATTTCCTGACCACTGTAGCGATGTGATTATCAAAGGAGAGACTACTGTCCACCTGTGTCCCAAGGTCTCATCACATTTTCGGCGTTAAGTAGACTACCAGCTATGTGGTAGTTCATGGGTACAGAGTTTTTATCAAAGGGGATGACAATACACTTTTTGGCATTGAGCTTCAGGCCATGGCTTTGACACCAGGTATCTGTCTCAGTGAGGCCCTTTTGTAGTATGTCCACACATCATTAGGAGTTTCAATTATGGCTCCTAGTTTGCAGTCATCTGCAAACTTTGTTAGCCAAAGACCTTCTGTGTTAGCCTGTACTTCAGAGAAGTAGATACCAAACAGGAGAGGACCCAGGACTGAACTCTGTGGTACTCTACTTGTCACTGGTCTGAAGTCGGATTTGGAGTGCGATACTTTCACAGTGTGGGTTCTGTCCATGAGCAAGTTGGTAACCCATCTAGTGACATAGGGATTTATACCTAGTTTAGTGAGTTTATCTATAATTCCAGAATGGGGGATGGTGTCGAAAGCCTTGGCAAAATCTAGATAAGCTATGTGAACCACTTTACCCTCATCTATGGCTTTGGTGACTGCTTCAAAGAAGTCAATCAGGTTTAGGAGACATGATCTGCCTTTTACAAATCCGAATTGGGTAGGGTCCAGAGTTTGGAGATTACCAAAGTCTTTGTTTATGAGTTCCATGATGATATGTTCCATGGCCTTGCAGACCAGGCTCGTCAAGCTAATGGGGCTCTATATATATATATATATATATATATATATATATATATATATATATATATATATACATACATACACAGGTTTGTGTATGAGAACCACATTAATAAAACACATTAATATGAATAAAATACACAGTAATAAAATTAATAAAAGTGAAAATAAAAATACAAAATAGTTGCAATCAGTTAATACAGTCAGAAATATGTTGGAGTGTAGTCTCCACATATTCATGTTTAGCTTTAAGTATGGGTTTGGGAGAGGCTACACCATTTAGCCCTGGAATAACATAAGCCCTAAATCTTAAAATCCAACTTAATTCTGCTCTCTCAGTCCTAAGGGTTATGTTGTCATCTCTTATGTTCTCAAATAAAACTTCTAAGAGTAAACACTTAAAGTTATGGGATGGTCCCTTCTCAAGCTTATGTTTGCATAAAGCATTAGTGGGTATATGCCTGTTAACATCTCTGAGAGGTGACTAGATATATGATCTTTAAATCTTTGATTAGTTTTTCCTATATAGAATGAATTACAGTGGGAGCATGCTGCTAGGTACACCATGTTTCTTGTGTTATAGTTACCATAGGCTCTGATTTCAAAGTCTGTGGTTGTTACTGTGTGTACTATTGTTTGCCTTGTATCAATATATTTACAAAACACACAGTTTCCACATTTGTAGGTTCCTTTTTTCAGAGAATTAAGTGAAAATCATGACCAAGGTTGTTTCTTATACCATAACACGTTTTAGATTTCTCTCTCATGTGCAAATGAAGGTTGTGAAGTGATAAAGTTGCTGAGTGCAGGAACATTTTGAAGAATATGCCAGTGTTTTTGAATAATATTCTTAATGGCTAAGGTGTTTTATTATAGGTCAAAGTACATCTTATTTTTTGTCTGTTTCCAAAGCTGGTACCTTGTCCTATATGTTTATTTATAGTTCTGTGTTCTTGGCCTGAAAATATAGTGGTAGCAACTGTGGGCAGGATTCACGAAGCCTCCGTGTAAGAGTTATAACTCATACACGGAGGCTGCAGTTAAACGGAGTGATGTCAGCATGCTCTGCATATTTATGAGAGCATGCTGAATCACACTTTAGGCCAACACGGTCCATGTAAGACAGTAGGGGGCGTATCCGTAGGCCGAGCCCTGTAAGCAGACACGCCCCCAGAAGAGAAAACATACCCAAAGTAAACACCCACGGCAGAGTCCACGGAAATGTGAATAAACAGAACACAACACATGCCCCCACAGACTATGAACAGAAAACATATAAATAAACACATTTTATTTATTTTTTTTAAATGTAAAAATGTTTAACCGTGAGTGCGCTCGTTTGCGCGGGCGTGCCCATAGCACAGCTACAGTTAGCAGTCAGTGGGAAAGCATATAAGAACTAAATATGCAAAATAAGCCAGGAAGCAATAGCGTAGCGGTAGAGATGTTGGCTGAAAAGCAGGCATTCATGGTTGGAGCCCCCACAACACCATTTTTTTTTTTTTAGCAAAATAAGCAGGAAACAAGTCCCTGACAAATATGTACACATAAAACCACAATTTATGTAAAATGTAATGAAATAGCCCATTTATATTGAAGAAATGTGAGGTAACAAAACAATAAAAAATGCCAGATGTGCTCATAGCTGAGCTACAGTTTAACAGAGTGAGTGCATCTGCCCGTAGATGAGCAGTGGTTTAACTTGTGCAAAATGAGTGCCCGTAGCTGAGCAGTGGTCTAACACGCAAAATCTATGTGCCCCTAACTGAGCTGAGCGCAATATGCGTGCTGATAGCCAAATGAGGCTTAAAGTAGCGTACCCCATTTGCGCGGAGCTGCGCACCGCGCAAACAAGCTAACCGACGGGCAACGTTGAGCAAGCCGTATCAAAACTGCCTTTACACAGACACACCCCTCAGCTTGTCTAGACAGTCATAAAAAATAAAAAGTAGTGGCCAGGCTCGAACCCAGGATACTATACACCATAATCAAGGTACTGAACCACTAAGCCATGACAGCAGTACCTATAACTGCAATAATAGCAAATATATAGGAATGAATACAAACTGGAGCATGACAATGCAGGTTTAGTGAAGTTGATACAATTCCAAAATGGCCAATCACAGATATGTGCAGGAAAAACGGCCTATATAAGCCCCATAGGCGGGAATACACAGCATAAACGATTGTAGAACTGACCTGCAGGCAGAATGACAGGAGTAGGAGAAGGTAGTTGCTTTTGAGCACAGAGGTGGGGTGTTGAGGAGTCCAGGTACATGGTCTGGCTCCTAGTCCATAATCATGAGGCCCAACTCATGCAGGGCCAGGTCCTCTGGGGAGCATACAGGGCCGAGGCGTGGGACCGGTTGGCTCATGATCTCACCAGTGCCACAGGGATTCCAAGAACTGGTGAGCAGGTCCGTCACCTCCATGCGGACCTGAAGAGACACAAGCAGGACCAACTGAACCTTTGGATCCAGGAGGACCGGCAAACACCCAACGCCCCACTACTGAGTAAGTAACATTTAATTATGTATGTAAGAAATTAAACTAGCTGATATTATGGAGATGTGTATTCCAATATTGCTTCATTTATATTACAGCTGCAGGTGTCCGTTCTGCGAACCGCAGAGCCTATGGCGATAGGCTGGTGCGGTTGCGCCACCAGGCAGGTCAGGAATCCACTACCAGTAACTGTAAAGAAATATAAAAGTATGACAGTCAGCAAAAGAGTGCGGTGTAGTCAGTAAGGAATAAAATCTGCAAGTAACAGTGTGAAAGTGTCTGCAACTATTGCTTGATTACAAAAGTGTGTTTCAGCCTGTAAGTTAAACCGAAAAATGAAACTGTCTGACATATATTCTGAAATAAAAATGCCCTACCTGTAAGAAAATAGTACACAACCTGCAGCAGGCTGAAAAGTATAGCTGCAGAAGATGATGAAATTACATGTGTGAAATATATCCCTGTGTACATACTGAAACATGACAGAAGTGAGACTGGTGGAAAGGATTGTAATAACTACAGGTAAAACATGTCAATAAAGCCTAGAAGTAAGTACCATCCTGAATAGTAAAATGAAAGCAAGTGAGAGAGTGTGAGAAAGTGTCATGAATCCAGCAATACAGTAGTAATAACCCCTGAATAAAGTATACTGCAGTCAAGACAGAATGAAATGCATGTGAGATTCAAAACCAAACAGCGAAATCTGTCCAAAGTGTTGCTGCATCGGGAATGTGTATCCCAAAATCTGGATATGTTGCTCTCAGTCTGCAATATGCAGATAGGATGATTGTCTGATATACCAAACATCCACACTTGTCTACAGCTATATAAAGCAAATGTAGCAGGATGATGTAGCTGAACAAAGCTAGATATGAATGTGTATGAAGAACAATAAAATGTATATTGATGTTGCAGTAACAGTCCTATCACCAAGTTGAAATAGTTATCATATAGGAAACTGTAGTTAGAACAGTAGTGTGTATATAACTGTAGCTATTAGAAATGTACAGCATATGTATTGTTATTCGAAGGTGTTAATATTACTTTCTTTACCCACCCTATAACCACATATAACCCATTCCACGTAAAAATGGTATGTGCAATCACAATTAACACCCCTGGACGTTTGTCCTGTTGGGTCATATATATTTGCATGTCCGTTGATGCATCTGCCCTGTTCATACATCCACACCTGATGGCCTGTTGTCATCAATTAACCCTGCATGTTGTTGGACTGTGTATTTCTGTTCAAATTATGAATGTGTTATGCACGCTGTTCAATGGTGTGAATATCTGGGTGTTTGGTTAATGGGAATACTAATGCATGCTGTTACAACTAATTTTGAATGGTATTATATGTCACTAACCCAAACTGTCATGACATAATGCAAAACATAGGACGACAGGGAAGGCAGGTTCCTGTGGACCCACCTCTCCCACCTCAGCTGGCGAGTGCACCTGGCACTAGTGCCGAGTCCGGACCCTCCTCCGGTGGCCCTGTGCCACCTGCGGGTGGAAGCGCTGCAGGGGATGGGGCTCGCCCCCCCTCTGCAAATGTGGCCGGAGGAGAACCACCACTCACCCTCCGTAGCGTCCGGACTGTGGTGTGTAGGGAGATTCGGGACTCTGTTATCGAGCCCCTACGCCAGCTCGAGGCATGGGTGGTGCAACTAACGGGCATGCCTGTTGCCCAGCCTACACAGCCCCCAGCACAGCCCCATCCTGGGCAGTGAAGGAACAGTGGCAACTGCCTATGGGTGGGGATATCAGTTCCACTGTTGGCCATCTGTGGGCTCATGGGCTCTGGATATCCAAACCACCGTCCCCGTCAATTGTGTAACCCCCCCACACGTGTCATACACCGCCCCTGTATGCGTCTTGTTTGTCTTGTCTGTTTACCTACCCAACCTACCTCCCCAGCTGTACCGATTTCCTTCACCTGACATACCACTCTCACCTGAAAAAAAAAAAAAAAGGGCACTCTGTACCCACAAAAAAATTACGCTCCATACATAGCTGCCCATTCCGCACACATGTCTGCTGGACATGGAACCTATCAATTACAATTGGCTGTACAACAAGTATTATTGTTGTCCTGACACCTCTCTCAGGGGTGGAAGGTTTCAAATGTCACACCAAATTACATACATATGCACAGCTGTTGCTGATGAAGAAATGGGCAGCTATGGGCCTTACCTACATCCCTCCTGCACATCCCAAGCTTGTTTCCCTACTGTCTTACCCTCTTTGTGACCCCTTTTTCACCACTTTCCTGTCTCCCCATTTTCTTTTCTTTCAAAGAAAATAGCTCGGGTGTGCACCAGAGTAAGCACCGTTAAGCGGTTGTAAGTGGGTGTGCGCTTGTGTGCGCGGAGCTAACCACCAGTGCGCATGCGTGAGCTCCACGCAAACCAGCACTAACCCGGTTACAACTGCTTAAAAGTACCATAGTCACTTTGATTGACAGGTCCTGTACTCAGTTCAAAAGCAAAATAAATTCCTACTGTCAGTCCCGAACCCAGGACCTTGGAAACACTAGTCTGTACGACCTACCACTAAGCCATGACTCTTATACAAAAGCATTGTGCTAAAATAAATATAACATGTAATAGTAGGGATGAATGTAAAGGGAATATAGGATGTGTAGTACACAAAGCATGTCATTTAAAATTACTGTCAAAACTACTGGATTTCCATAATAGTAGTGTGTGAACAGAAACAGCCGTGCTAGTTGGCAGCTTGTAGATAATAAGGTCAGTTAAAGTACGTATATAAATGTATGTATATGTACATATATATATATATATATATATAAATATATATCTATATAAAGTTGTAGGAGTCAATGTGCATACACACTTGCTACAGGGAACATGAGAGAGGAATGGAGAAATGTGAATATACAACACAGCCTGAATCATGAGAGAGATACTAACCTTTACACTCACAGAACACTGTCCACAGCATACCAGCATGGTCCCCGCCCTCACAATCTGAAAGGGCAACGCCTATCCCACATACCCTTTTATAGCACTGACCTGAAATCACAGTGAGAACTGCAATCAGTACACAACTGGCTGTATGCAATTAGCAAATGCTGGCTTACAATTGGTGCAGAGGCCATCACATGGACCTATGCAGATACCTACAAACGCATCCAGTGCTAACACTCCCCATATGCAATACATTCATTGCATTGTCTGTAAGCAGACAGAGGGAGATCGAAAAGTGAGAGACAGAGAGAGAGAGAGAGAGAGAGCAAAAAAAAAAAAAAAAAAGATTAGACACTGTGACTCTGTCACCCGAAGCTGTCAGCACTGACAGTAGCAGCAGCAAGCAGAAGCTGTGGTAACGCAACCAGCTGTGACAAACACAGGTAATGCAAAGTAGCAGGTTAATAGTGTGCATACTGTGAACCCTCCAAATGTGTCATAGGTCTGTATCCATAGGTATGTCCATGTGATATGCTGTGTGTACGTAGTTCCACCAAAAGGGGATGATCATACATTACATGTCAATCAGTCTTAGGCCATGATCCTGGCAGCAGTTGTCTGTGCGTTGGCCCAGCAATGGCTGTAGCGACTGCTTTGAAAGGTCAGCCATGTTCAAAAGTCAGGATCAGCCCATCCCAAAGGCACACTGGCTGGGAACAAGTGTCTGCAGGTACCCGATGTCACTGCATATGCATCCCATACTGCATAATTCCATAGCTTAGCAGACCAGGCCTGTTATGCATATGATGTGGTAATTCCCAGGGTCAGTCGAGGTGCCCCCTTAGTGGTGTGGGACCACTGTTGCTGTATGCCACTGTCCAGGTACATATCCTGTAGTACGGCCAAGATAAACTATCAGTGTTATATGTGGTTGTATGTCCTCTCGGAGTGCTGGTAGCACACATCCAGGGATACCACGAGGTCATAGTGATGCTGTGTGTTCTTCTCTGCTGAGGGCGGCCCTCACCTGGACATGTGAGATAATAGGGAGGTTACATCCAGCTGTGATAAATATTGCAACTGGTGGGGGAGAAGGAGGGGGGATACGTGCACCGAACATGTCTGCAAGATTGTGTTTGGTGAATGTTAAGTAGGTGTGTATTAACACAGAGCATATCTGAGGCATGTGGTCCATATGTGTAACATAACTGAAGAAGGCCTTGTGGTCATCCATAGTGTTTGTTTCCATTTCCCTCCCAGAGTAGGCCGTGGCCGTTGTTATGACGGACCGTAGCGTAATACCAGTGCTGACCACAGATGCCTTCCCTTAATGTGAATATGCTCTGTCCTGCAGTAGCCTCCTGCTATTGTTATACAATCTGCCTCTGTCTGGGGTCCACCGGACAGGATGCCTAACCTTTGTGCATAGGGTCTGGCTTAGAAATGTGTGTGCAAGTTCCATGCAATCTGTGGCATGTCTGTGGTAAGCATTTGCAAAGGGATCAGCAGTGTGGCTTGTGGCTTCCACTGGCCCAGTGTGCTGCATGGATACCATCTCAGTCCCAGCAAGTGAATAACTGTCTAATCACATACATATCAAAGTAGTCTACTGTGCTGGTGGTGGTGGTGGGATATGTATATCCAGGTCGAGTAACTTCTGTCCACATCACAGTAGTGGACGGTGTCCCACATACAGTACCTTGGGATGAACCCCAGAGTGAGGTTGTGCATTGCACCTGTCAGTGTGTGCTGACCGATGGGGCATGCTACTATGTTGTGTGGAATGTGGCAGGTATTGTTGCACAGGTGTTGGCTGAGCACTGATATCTGGCCATGTACCTGTGTATCCACCATGACACACACACATGCAACATATGGGAGTAGTAGTATATCACTACACATGAGTATCATGTATAGTATGTGTGCCATATATTGCTGACATGGTCTGCTGATATCCTGTTTGTGTTCTCTTCCAGGGAGATGGCGCGACAGCGTAACCCCACCTACTCTGTGGCGGAAGATGAGGAGATCCACCAGAGCCTGGTGCGGGAGTATGACATCCTGTTTTCCCGCACCAGTCAGAATCAGCAGGAGAGGGCCGCACTGTGGCAAGACCTTGTCCGTAGGGTAAATGATATTGGCACGCATAACAGGATATATGAGCAGGTACGACATCACTGCAGTGATTTAATCCGAAGTGTCCGGCAGCGTGCATCAGATATCCACAGGCAACAGGTCGCCACAGGAGGTGGGGTGGCCAGACATCCCCCCCTCACCAGACTGGAGGGGCTACTCCTAAGTGTTGTGGCTCCAGCCCCGGAACACCAACAGCAGTACACCTGCATTATGATGGAAGTTGGTTCCACACAGCAGCACGACATGGAGCGTGCAGGTAATATGCCATATGTACACTTGACTGTTCTGTACACTGTATCATATGCAATATCAATGGCACAGTTGTGCCCACTGACATTAATCTCATCATTTCTGCAGGTCCCTCCAGGGTTACAGCAAGACAGGCCATCCATGCTGGTGAATGTGTTTAACATAACCTATAATAGTCCTGATAATGCTAGTAACAGTAGTGTAACTCAGTAGTGCTCTGTGTGTATACTGCGGGGTGTGCATGTGTGCATGTGTGCAGGTGTGCCAATGCCCATGTGTGCATGTGTGCATGTGTGCAGGTGTGCATGTGTCCACATGTGCATCTGTGCATGTGTGCCTGTGTCCACGTGTGCATGTGTGCATGTGTGCCTGTGTCCACGTGTGCATGTGTGCATGTGTGCATGTGTACACGTGACCACGTGTGCATGTGCCCATGTGTTCATGTGACCACGTGTGCATGTGTCCATGTGTGCATGTGTCCACGTGTGCATGTGTGCATGTGTCCACATGTGCATGTGTCCATGTGTGCATGTGTGCATGTGTGCCTGTGTGCATGTCTGCATGTGTGCATGTGTGCCTGTGTACATGTGTCCATGTGTGCATGTCTGCATGTGTGCCTGTGTCCGTGTGCATGTGTGCCTGTGTCCAGGTGTGCATGTGTGCATGTGTCCATGTATGCATGTGTGCATGTGTGCATGTGTGCATAAGTGCATCACTGGTAACAATGTCTGGAGACTGTAAACTGTGTTTCCTGTCTTCCTCCCACAGGTTCTGGGGCTGCTCTGGTGACCTGCAGCAGGGAACCTGAATCCTGTGCCACGGCTACTGGTAATGATGATATTTGTGTAATGGTACAGGAAGGTGTGTCAGGGTCTGCCATTGGTCAGCCAATTGACAGTACACAGCTGTCAACCCCATCATTGCGCACAGTCATCCTGCCTGTACATCCTTTGTCACCATTGTCCCTAGGTGATGGACAGGATACAGCGGGCATAGACCAGGGTAATGTGGTACCTGTGGCACATGCGTCCCCACACAGCAGCCATGGGCAGGGTCCTCGATGGTACCACACAGACAGTTGCCCATGGGTTCTCGTGGGAGCATCCGTGGGCGTACTGCCTCTGGCCGACGTGCCCAAAGAGGTCTGTCAACCTCAGCTATGTTTCGGACTGTCATGCAGGCACAGTCACGTATGGAAAGGTACACCAGACAGGGTCTGAGGGAGCTGAGAGCCTGTCGCACAGCCATGACAGACAGTATGCGTGACATTGCGGATGCTATCCGTAACTTCACCGATGTCATAGACAGACGTGGGGACATATTACAGCAGTTCCACAACCAGATGTCCATGAGCCAGGGCAATGATGGGCGGTGGCGACGTGGCGTATGCCGCAGCAGCAGCAGCTGGCAGTCGGCGCGACGACAACAGGCTTGCGCGACGCTTCATAGTGCCAGCAGCAGCCCCAGCAATGCTGGGTCTGTGCTGTCATTGGAATGCCCCAGGAGACCACGTGCACGTGGCTCTGGACAGTCCCAACAGGGACTTGTGTCCAGTCAACACACTCCCGCTTCTGATGACAGTACCCAGTCTGGCTTTGTACAGGATACGGTCCGTAGCACCCCTGCCAGGCACAGGTACCGTGTCCATGCACACAGACACTGATCTGTATGGCCTGCCAGGTGCAGTCTGTGGCTGTCCACAAACCCCTGTATATGGCAGCTATGAGGTGGAACTGTGTGCGTGCATACACACATGCGAAATGTTAACACCTAGGGCAACCACATACACGCACACACTGCACCAACACTGCCCCACCCTGTACTGCTGCCCCTCACCAACACACATACACACACATGTCAATTGGTGGTATCAGTGGCTGACTCAGGCATACCTAATCCACACCCTGTGCATATGATGACACTGTGCCACCTCCTGCAATCTCCAACATCATTTTGGGAACAGGTAAGCACGTTGCTGATGCACAGGGTGACTACATAGAAGTGTATTAGTAGTGTATCATGTTGGTAACAGTACAGTGTGCTGCTATGACTGTGTGTTTATCCCAGCATGCCTGCTGCAGTAACTGTATGAATGTCCTGAATTGTTATCTGCACCCATAGTACATACCAAAGTATAACAGCTGCACATAATTGCATGCCGGTGGTAAGGTTGTCAACAGATAGCCACATACATGGGTAGCACAGGGGGAAAGCTAACGCAAGTAGTGATATGCAATGGTGGACATGTACAGTAATGGTGTCAAGTTGCCCACAACGACTATGCCATGTGGATGTTGGCGCATGTAGATATGTGTGCAGTACCAATGTAATCCAAATCACAAATAAGTATGACATAATATCAGTTCTACCATGGGCATCTGCGCTGCGTATTCCTGGGTACATGTTGATAGTGCCTACATATTTGCATTGTTACTTACTGTTATTGTTACCCCTTCTTTGTTGTATAATGCACTACTTCCAGCCCTGTTTACTGTAGCTTTGTTTGCATGCATGCTCGCTTGGGGTTCCCTGGAACACTGCTTACATCTGCAATGCAGAGTTACAGTGCTTCTGTAGACTTCTAGTGACATCTGCATAGCGTATGATACGTATGTCAACTTTACACATGACAGAACGTCACTGTCTGTCCTGTACGCATGTACGTTGCCTGTGACACATTGCATACGTCTTACCTGGCATTTACCCACGTGTGCAGTCATATATGTCAGTGCTATGAAACAGTAGCGGTACACCCACACATACACACCTTCACTATGTTGTTCCCCATTGGCCCTATGTGTTGGTACTCACCATGGCAATCACACTACTAGGGTAGCATGTGCAAAGGTAACCTGTGAATCACCTCTATGGTCCAGTTGTGGTTTATGTGAGTCATGTGTCAATGTCACAGCTGCCACATGTATGCAGTCAGCCATCACCCTTGGCCAGGAACGTACAACACGTGTGGGATGCCACCACACAGCCAATCTGGGGACTGGTCTCTCTGAACCCAGTACTGCCATACCCTGTCAGGTGGCATGTCATATATACTACATCCTGGACAAACATCAACCCCAGTCCATGCTGCTACTATTGATAATACCCCTGAAGATGTTCCTGATAGTTTTGACCAGTTCTTTACTGAGACATTTCAGGCCCTAGATAGCCATCTACCTCCTAGCTCCCCTGGTCCTGAAAGTAGCACCCCTAGAAAACTACTTGCGTTCAGCTGCCAACCAGTCGCCATTTCACTTCTCTGTACCTTGATTGAAA
>NC_056729.1:1090039082-1090069878 GCF_019279795.1 Protopterus annectens | reverse complement strand
GCAATCATTTGAAAATTTGGTGTTTGCATCTGATACTCACACCCCTGCATGTGAGTGAGGACTAAGATATTACCTTGTGATGCCTATTACATCGGATTACATGCCTACAGTATCGTGAATGGCTGCCCATTAAGCGACAGCATGCTGTTCGACTGTATGGAATCTGCGGTCTGTCCAGAGTTTGATTCATATTATTGGTGTGTTCCTCTTACAATCTGCACCCGTGTGGCTAATACATGGGAAATGACACTCTTCAATACAAACAAGTAATTGGGTTTTGGAACCCACATCCTTCAGATGAGTCATGCTACTGCATACATAATATTATATCATCTTTCTAAGATTGTCAGTGGAATATGTGCTTTCTGTCCCTATCAGACCTCTCATATGATTAGGAAATATACAAACTGAATCAGGGACACGGCATAACAACATCAGGGACATATTTAAATTATTGGTGCTATTAACCTGACACATTGACAGACTCAGAGCATATTAATTCATACACATTGTCTGAGGTAAATGATGTTTATAACTCTTAATTGATATCATTATTCATTAAGTGTAATTCACCACCTTTCCTCCAAATATCACTAGTCTTAGGAGGGATTAAGTGGGGCAGAGTTAGAAACTGAGTTGAAATCTGGGGCACCCCTGGAAATAAGGGACAGTTTAGAGGTATGGTCCCTATTTGTTATTTGTTCCTCCAATGGTTTATGTCCTGTCCAGTGTATGTATTCTTAGGGGTTGAGAGGTATGGGCATCAGCTATGCCCATTTCAGAATATTACTTACATCCCCTGGGCGGTCCTAATACAACTGCGCCAGCCAACAGTTGCATGCCTAGGCCCATAATTGCATACCCATAGTTCCCCCACCTGCCACTCCTCTACAGCACTCATCCTTACTGTGGGTGCAGGTGGGGTACAAACACACCACTACACACTGCTCACTCTCCCCATGTCAGGACACATGTCGTATGTTGTGTTGACCCATGGGTTATCAGGCTTGCACAACCTACTGGTCCGTGTACATCTACAGGCTGGTTTGATAAGTCATTAACGGGACTGCCTGTGATCATTAATTTTTGTTGTCCCACAAGGGACATTGATGTCTATGTTTCAAGATTAGACCTGGCAGGTCTCTCCCACTGGTAGTATCCTGCCAGTGGTCTGGGAAGCAGTGGTGTGTTTACCTTTATTGTGTGTCTGTATGTCTCACCGGCCTAGCTGGGGGGGGGGTTGATGCAAAGTGTTACACATTTAGTTATTGGACCCCTCACCCCCATATGCATGGCCTGTGAACATATGTTACTCGTAACTGCTGTAGCATATCCTAGCTATATACATGTGTATATTTAGTCACACACGCATATATATATATATATATATATATATATATATATATATATATATATATATATATTTACATTACTATATACAGATGTATCTGTATATGTATGCATACATGTATATTTATATTTTGCTGTCTTTGTCTTTCTCTCTCTCTCTCTCTCAATATATATATATATATATATATATATATATATACACATACATATATATCCGTGGTGGTGCTGCGATCTGCGGTGGTGGTGCTGCGGTAGCATTGTCGCCTCACAGTAAGACGCTGTCCGGTTCGACTCTCAGCTAGAGCGTCTTCTGCGTGGAGATATGCGTGAATGGGAGTTCCTTCGTTGAAGGTTGTGCGTCAGGGCTGGCAACTCGGTACGTAAAAATCAACTGCCAATCATTAGCGGACCAGAGTTCCGCTGTGGCGACCCCTAACCGGGAAAAGCCGAAAGACACAATAATATATATATATATATATATATATATATATATATATATATATATATATATATATATATATATATATATATATATATATCACAATATATGGGTCTGTGGGTGTCTGCATATGTATATATTTATATGTGGGTATGTATCTGTATTCTGTTTCTGTATGTATGCATTTGTACTATGGAGAGGGAGAGGCTTATCTCTATGTCGCTATGGGTAGATATACACACACATACCTCTACATATATACGTCTACATCTGGTTATTCCATTCCTTGCCATATAGATTACACTTTGCTGCAGTGGGACTTGTAGTGGGTGTGGCTGCTCATTGGGCGACGCCTCTGCCCAATGAACACATTTGTTTACATCCCTAGGGCTGTCCATATAGGGCCATATCAGCCAACACCTGCACACCTAGACCCATAAGTAGCTACTCATAGTTCCCCCACCCGCACCTCCTCAACAGCACCCATCCTTACTCTGGGTCCTGGTCTGTTCTGGACACACCACTACACGCTGCCCATTCTCCACTTCACGGGCCCCATTTCATACAATTGTCTTGGCCCATGGGTCATCAGGGTTTCCCACCCTTGTATTCCGAGTATGTATACACCCCAGCCAGAATGGTCAGTCTATCACCTTCTTTTGGTCTTGGCAATTTTTGGGGTGTCCGCAAGGGACGGTCCAGTCTGTGTTCCAAGATTAGAATTCACGGGTGCACTGTGTAGCCCCCGGTTGTATCCTGCCTGTGGTCTGGGGAGCAGTGGACTCTTTACATTGTTTGTGTGTATGTTTCCCGTGTCCGGCTGGGGGTGGAAGGTCATGCTACGTGTTTCATGTTTCTTGCTTGGGCTCCTCACTTCCATTGGCATAGCCTGTGAACATATGTCATTCTTGTGTGCTGTTTCCTATCATAGCTTTATGTCTGTGTATATCTATGCACACACACAAACACACACACACACACACACACACACACACACACACACACACACACACGTTACACACACACACACACACATATATATATATATATATATATATATCCATATATTTATATATATATATATATATATAAATATATACATATACATATATATATAGATATATATATATATATATATATATATATATATATATGCGTATATGCATATGTCTGCAACTATAGATATATATATATATATATATATATATATATATATATACATGTGTGTGTGTGTGTGTGTGTGTGTGTGTGTCTGTAAAGCAATATGTACCCCGCGCAAACACACTTACACATGCTTACTGGTGTTTATATATGCTTGACCTGCTTACTAGTGCCTTATTCAGTATGACACTGACACTTCACTCCAGTTAGCTTTTAATTGATATTTTGCTGGTTATACAGTGGACAGATGTTGCAATATGTTCATGTACGGCTTACCAGTGGGAAATGGTATGTGATACAGTGGGATTTGTTACAGGAATGTCTGTTCATTAGGGGGTTGCTCTAACCAATACACTATAGCTGTGCTGCTTCATTTGCATATGTACCTATATACCCATGGTTCCTGGTTCCCCAAACACCCACCTGAATGCCTCCCTAACACTGCTGTCATCCATTCTCTAGTCAGATTTGTGGTGTATCCACACCACTACACATTGACCACTCCCTACTCCTATAGACCCATCCCATCATTTGACTCACTCCACGTATCCTCAGAACTCCCATATGTTTAGTCCACAAACATTGGTGACATGAGCAACCAAAAGAATACTATTTGCAATTTTTGGGTTGTCCCACATGGCACACGCATGTGTTTATGTCAAGATTAGACAATATACTTCATTACATCCTTACTCCCGTTAACATGACACTAAAATAAATTAATATGTATGACTATGTGTTAACACACACTTGACACATGAGAACCTAATTATGTTTGTGTTCGGCATATTTATTTTACAAACAGACCGGTTTAGTAATTGGCATTGCCATAGCAGGCAGATCACAGAAATGATTCCATGTGTGGGAAAGTCCTCACATTTGATTATTTTCAGCACAGCACTGACTTCGGACATTGCACACACTTCTGCGTTTTAGCAATTTCGTCCCGTCCCTTTTCTGTGTAGCCTATTATTCTATCTACTGTTGAGGTTTGTTAGTGCACATTTATGTTATTTATGTCTGCAAATGGAATGAATGTGTTACAGAGAATGTACTTCTACATATTGATGTCTGCATGTGTGTATGCATATACACCTATAATGAACTCACTGACCTCCACGGGGCAGTCCAATTAGAACCAGCCCATCCAACCCTGGCACGTCTGGCTCCATAATTTTATACCCATAGTTCCTCCACCCCACCCGTGTTCAAAATACATGCATACCATCCATTTTCCACTTGTTATTGCAGCCATGACACACCTCCACACATTCCCCTCTCCAGAGCGTTAGGGGTCCGACATGTATGTTGTCCCAACCCATGTATTCTCAGGCTCTCCCACCATTTAGTCCTTGAACATACCTGCCCTTGCTTGTGTAATGGTTGGAAGGCCAAATGGTCTATCAATTTTTGGGTAGTCCCACCAGGGACTACCCTCTGTGTGTAAAGTAGACTTAGCAAATCAACAATGTTACTCCCACTGGTAATATCCTGCCTGTGGTTTGAGTAGCAGTGCTTTGCTCACTCCTGCCCAGCTGGATATGACATACGCTGACAGCGCTATATAATACTGGAGTTGCTGTTGATTCCCTTCTCATTCCTTTTGTATGTGTTATTGTTACGTTGTTCTTTCTTCATAGATATATATATATATATATATATATATATATATATATATATATATATATATATATATATATATATATATATATATACATATATATATATATATATATATATATATATATATATATATATATATATATATATATATATATATATATATATATTATGTATATACTTATATACATTTCCTATGCTGAGCACTGCTTACACCTATGCAAGTGCACTCAGACTTACTTACTGGTACTTATATGTGTTTACTGCTGCTTATTTGTGCTTATACCTGCTTACTAGTACCTTATTCTTTATGACAGTGCCACTTTACTTAAATTATATTTAAGTTAAATATCTCATGTGATACTCTTATGTCGGTTTTATGGCAAAACAACATTCATTCCACATGGAAAATGATATGTGCTATTGATGGGCTTGAGCCGTGAATGCCTTTTTGGTAGGTGGATGCTCTAAACACTACACCATTGACACGCTGATTCTGCATGTTTTTCTCTACTTGAATGAATATGATGTGTCAGCTACGCTTGGCGGAGGGCAGTGACATGCAGACATGCTGCACTTTGATTACACCTTCGATATTGCTGCAATTCAAATGTGTAATAGGGACATGGAGACAGGGAATCTAATTATGACAGTTCTAGGGACAGCGCTCTACATTCCACTATGTGCTTGTGTATTTACTACTTAGATTTTATTTCACTATTCATGGACACTCTTGTATGCTTAGCATACATTTTGGTATCCACAGACACTGACTTACTGACTTACTATTAGGGGCAGGCTCTACTAGTAGGCATAGCAGGTTTTGCAAGTGTCAGGGCATGTTTACACCTCTGTGGAGCACTTATACACGCCCCCTGCACTTGCACACGTTTCCTATGCACGTCAAGGGTGTGGCAGCATGCCCTCATACATATTCATATGGCACTGCTGCGCCATCTGTAGTGAGGATGCTCGGCACAAGGCTAAAACCGTCCTTGCGCCGAGCTTCTTGAATCCCAGGGATTATAGTCAATTCAATAACACCATCATTCTCATCTTTTCAGGGAGTGGGATGGGCAAACTTATAGTTGAAATGCAGAACAGGGAGGATGTATTTATTTACCTAGTGATGTGCACTTTGCCAGGGAACATCATGGTATTCACACATACCTTACTGTGTCCCTTATGTACAGCAGCTTGTATGGCTCTGTTAACAGAAGGTCTGTGATACGTGATGCTGTCCCTACTGTCTGAGGAATGAATGATTGCCATTACCGTTAATGTTTCTGACCACAGTGCAGACATGAATGAAGTTTTTCAAACTCTTTACCTACATGACTAGCACATTAATATTTTGAAATACTAAGCCAGGATTCATATTAGCAGACCACCTCCTATCCAGGTGATGTAATACAACAAAGTCTTTTCATTGCATTTATAACATGCATTTTCAATCATAATAGATTAGTTAGGCAGGCTGCTGTCAAAGTTAGAGTTTGTATGTATATTGTAGTGCTAAGCTTGCAACTTATGTCTTCCAATCTGTGATTAAAGTTGTTAAAACATGTATGTAGCACTACAAAATGTGTATGGTTATTATTTAACATTCTGCAAGAATAAATTGTTTAGAAACTGGTCTGAGTGATGCATATCACTGTTATTTGAGAAATTCATCATTCATAGTTTCACTTTTTTGTTTTCAGGCGATGATGATAGGACCAGCAATGGATGCATAGGCTTGAAGAGCAGCAGAGGAAGAGAGATATTTATTACGTTTTATGTTTTATGAAAGAAAATGAATCTGATCCTTTATACAGGCTTGTATTTTTCACATTAACATGCATACTACATTTGTTTTTACAATTGTGATCGAAATGTTGACCTGTCATGTAGCAGTAAGCCATTGTTTCAGCACACAGTTTTTGAACTGTACTACATAACCTCAATAACAGTGGGATTGGTATAGGCGTCACACGTAGTCTTATTGCTCTCATTGTTTTTTTAGTATGCTTGATTGTGGTTTCCAGGCATTGATCTGTTTTGTATAGTTTGCCTATTCTGATTATATGATATACTCTTCAATTCATCATTGCTATTATAGCTTCCTTTAACACCTTGGGTGTTTTTGTTAAAAGTGCAGTTATAGCCCAAGTTTGCTGACCCTTGTGCAGATAGATACTTCTTTGCGACAGTTCATAATCTGCACACCCTGCAGGTAGACATTTGGATTGTATCTGCCTAAAACACTTTGGGAATTTTACTAAAACACAGTTATAGCCTAGGTTTGCTGACACTTGCGCAGATAGACATTTCTTTGCAGCAGTTCATAATCAACAAGCATCATCAGAATATTCACATTTTGCAGGCTACTGATTGGTATTAATTTTAAGTAGATAATGCATAGAGTTGTGCACATACAATACTGATAGTGCAACCTTACATTCTCATATGTCACAGTCTGTGGTGACTGAACATATAAAATATTTCCTGCTGTTGTACTCATTATATTGATGTGTGTTTAGCCAATCATCATGCTGCCTGGCTCAGATGTTTGTCATATGGCTTACCTATTTTCCACAATATTGCCATCATATCACTTTCTCCTCATTTTAACAATGACACTTGGTAGCTGTTCATATGAATCATTACATGCAGACAACACAGTCTGTAGATTTCAACATTCATACATGGATTAATGGATTCATACAACATTAATTATCAAAGTGGGTCTCTCTAAGCCTATGCAACTTTTCACCAAAGAATAATGATGTGCTGGTTACGAACAGGACATACAGGGACAGGCATTTATAAGGTAACTCTCTTATAATGATGTTTGTCAGTCCCTGTGTGAATTTTCATCATTTTTTTCTATTAAGTTCTGTTATGATCTTTGTAGGAATGTTCTGTGTGCTAGACATTTGCTTTTCATTTCTGGTGTGTTTTGCAATTAATCTTGACAGAGCATGGAGCCAGTGGAGGTTCTCCAAGTCTTTTATATATCTAATACCATGATGGGGATGGACCCCATTCCTAAGTCAAACTACGATTAAAGTTCATGAAATTAGTATTGTTTCAGTCTTTGATTTTAGACAAAACTGCTCCTTCCAGCACCCACAATGTGTCCAGTAATGATTCCTTCTGCAATTCATACAAAATTAAATGTATCAGTAACATATCTAAGTATGACTGTAAATTCTTTTTTTTATAAGACCCATTGCTCCTGCTACTACTGGAACTGTCTGGGTATCCTTCTTCCACATTACACTTGTTTCTGCCTGCAAACCCTGATATTTTAGGACTTTGTGTCTCTCTGTACATAAGACACTGTAGTCACTGGGTTAATCGGTTTTAATGATCAATGTTACTTTTGTCTTCTTTTCATGGACTACTGTATCTGGTTTTCTCATATCTATTTTTCAAACTGTTGGTAATGGATGATCCCACATGATATAAACTTCATCATTTTCTATGATGTTTTGTGGCTCATGTTTCCAGTGTTTTTTAGCTACCTCAGTATTGTAATTTTTCACAATCCACAATGCAACAGTCTCGCCACATTATTTTGCCTTTCAGTTTACAGTCTTTCTGTATTAGTATATCACAACCAGCAACAAGATGTGTGTCTGTTTCCAATTCTGTTTTACAAAACTTACATATGCCTGTTTCTCCCACATGTTCAATGGAATGTGTAAACCAATGTGTAAGTAGTCCACTATCTTGGGCCACCAATATTAACCTTTAATCTTTTGGTTTAAATTCACCTCTCCTGAACCATTCCTGCATTTGATCCTGATCAACATGAGGTTGTACCAAGATTTTTCTGTTTGCAGCTATATTTATGCATTTTCCACATTTCTTGAATTCTCATCTGATCCTTCACCTTATATTCCTTCTTTTGTTTTTTTGGCACATTCAGTTGCCACCTTATTTTTATCTACTTCTGGTTTGATTTCCATAACCGCTTGATGCCGATATGCTTCTGCTAAACTAAGCAGAGAGATAATTTTAAACATATTCTCCTCATGTTTCAAAACTTTCAATATGTTTGTGTCTTATGAGGTCAGCAGATATGTATGCAGTCCCAAGACTGCAGCTCTATACATGCAATCAATTTTGAGGAAGCCCATACCTCCTTCAGAACGGGGAATGTATAATCTTGGTATGCACTGACTTTTATAAATCATTTGATGAGCATGAAGCATCCTTGTTTTCCTGTCCAACCTATCCAAAACCTTCTGGGGCCAGTCAATCACTCCAAAACTCTAAGTTAGGACAAGAAGATCAAATTGGTTTATAGCTTGGACTTTGTTCCTAGATGTCAACTGTTTTCAGTATTAAGTCTATTTTCAGTATTAATTTAAGTCTTTAAAATATTCCTTACTAAGTTTTATTCACATTCATTCATGTTTTATTGTTGATCCTTTATCAGTTCCCAAATATTTGTACACTCCTTCTTGCTCAAGTTCTTTTATATCACATTCTTGTCCCAGACTGATGTTTTCTTGATGCTGGAGCTTTGTTGCTTTAATGTATGCTTTTGCACATTTATCAAGACCAAATGACAGTCATCTGAAAAAGTTTTGACAACTTGCAGTTGTGCTGTCAGTTCCTCATCTGATGAACTATGCAGTTTTAAACCATCTAGAAAATGAAAATGAGAAATCTTTACACTTTGTTGTTTTCTGGGAGCAAATTGTAGCCATGACTTAATCTGTTAAGTAGACAACCCAATGAGTTAAGGGCAAGACAAAAGAGCAGCGATGATAGTGAGTCATCCTGAAATATCCCCATTTGAACTTTTATCCCTGGAATAATAATTTGTCCTTTATCAAGGCTTAACTGCAGAGTGGTTTGCCACTGTTTCATGGTTGCTGTAATGTAATCAATCAATGTAGGGTATATCTTATACATTTTTAATAACTCTTTCATCCATGAATGTGGGATATTGTCAAATGCCTTTTTATATGCTATTTGTAGCATACTTATGTTCTTCCCCTTTTTACAGTCCTCCATTATGACTTTATCTGACTTTCTTTTATTACCCTTTTGTTCTATTGCCATGATTGAATTTTCTTCTAAATGACAATAAACTGTGTTGGCATCAGTTCCAGTGTATAGTTAATATGTCATACAAAGGCAAGTTATAGGTCTATAGTTTTTAGGATAACTTGCAGGTTCACTATTAAGTAGGAGTATTGTTTTTCCCATTGTTAACCAGGCTGGAGTCTGTTTGGGGTACAGATATAAATAGTTCCTTCTTGGCTAAATCTTCATGTAAAGTTATTAATACTTTTAGCCAGAAGTTAGGTACTGCACCTGGGCCTGGGGTTTTCCATTTGGGAGCTTTTCTTTACTTTGTTTCAAACTCATCCCATTTCATATCCTGTATATTTAAGGTTTGTATTCTTTCTTTTATTTCTTCTATCCATTTAGCATGTTTGTTATGTTCCACAAGATCTTCATAGATATTTCTCCAAATGGTATCTATTTTTTTCTTTTCTTGAAGGTGTTTCAATTTCTTTTGCCTTGTTTACCAATTCTCCGTAACAATTTTTTGGGTCATCAATAAATTGCGTATTTTGTACCTTTACTTATAATCTGCATATTTTCTAAGTTTTTTGCCTTTGCTGATATTTTTAGTTTATCATTTGCGATAGTGCATGATAGATTCTGATCTGTTCTGATACTACACATTGCGTTTATCATGTCCATCTTTCAGAGTATTTTTGTTGATCTGTTCCCTCTTCTATATATTCTATAACAGTAACATTTCTTGTTTTAATGGTGGTGATGATGATGACAATGACGATGATGAGTAAGCTGGATATGCCCCTGCCTAAGCCATCATGCTTGCACCCCAGAGGAGATGATGACAGGACAGGGACAGAGACTATTATAGGGATGAAATTTGAGAAGGTGTGACCCATGTGTTCCAAACAAAGATGAGGGATACGATGGGGACATTCTTCTAGGATATGACATGGACTATGTGCAATTCATTCAGGGAGGTGGCTCATGAGATTTTTCATGAGTCTCGACCCCATCAGTCTGGTCCTCTAGTCTGTAAGCATTGTCTGTGTGCTCCACTTATGCTATACTGCCAACATGCTGATTGCCATATAATTGACTGGACTGTATTTGCACTCTTGTGCATGTATACCATGTAGCTATCATGCTTATGTGCTATTGTTGTGTGACGTTTACTTCTGTTTCAATGTATGCATGACACACATTAACACATTACACTTTTCTCCCACATTCAGCTGTCTAAGCATTGTGGCAGTTAACCTGCAGCTAGTGCTGCAAGACATAACTTGCAAAAATGTTTTATTGAGGGGAAATAACAGACAACATATGTTGTCCATATTCCAAAACTAACACTGTGGTATGGTTTGGATCTGTGTATTGCCATATCCTGTATGCACAACAGAAGGACCTGTCATTCCCCATGGTTTTAGATGACAGTTGTCATGATATTCCACTGTCATGATGTGGTGCTGTGTGTCACGGGTTGACAGTACTGATGCCATGTGGGATCATATATAGGTATATCGTGTCTACATGCAGTCTTCCTTTTCTGACTGCATCAAATAGTAATGTAGTATTAATCTATACAGAGTGGTACAGATAATTTATTCTTTAATAGTACATTATGCCGTGTTTGCTGTATCTTAAATTTTCACATCCATTACTTATTCACATAAGTTCACACCCTCCACAAATAGTTGTACTAAGTGATTGTAAACGTGTCTGCACACAGTCAGATCTATACTGAAGCACAATTGTACTTTTGACATGTCAGCATTCACTCACTCACTTACCTCTGATGTGCTTTAATGATGCTCAGAGGAGCGTCAATGTGCTCAGTAATGAGCAGGGTGGGTGGCATACACCTGCATTTGTTTATTCAACATTTGCATGGCAGTATATGTGTATGTGCTCAAAATTCTTAGCTTGCTTATCTATGCATGTTGATGTTGCATGACAGGACAATACTGTGTATGTGTGTTTTATACATAGCAAGTTTTATGGACATCAGCAATCATTCTGCACATGTGACATACATTTTCCATTTGGGTAAATGTATTTTGTTTTGGCTTCTACAGCATCCTGTGTGCTCTACACATGCATTTGCAGTATGTTAACTTAACTTGTCTTGCTTTTCTCTGATGTAGGCCCAAGTTGTCCATCTCTCTTCCACTTCATATTTCCCTATTATATTTTACAGATATATTTGCCCTTGTTGCAATTATTGACCACTGCCATGTATTAGTTTGAGACAGTGAAAACATGAGAAATGTATGACCATTTTACAATGTGTGACATCTGCACACAAATCACTTGCTCCTGCTTGTTCTCATTATACTTGTGTGTTAATCAATGTACTTTTTTGACATCCATGTGCACAACCTGCTATATTTATTAAGCTGTAGTGTATTTTTGAAAATATTCTTATGTCATTGGTATGTATATGTATATTGATCTTGATTTCATGTACGTTTCATTTAGGCCTCTGACAGTCATACATACACATCTACACCTTTGTGTTGCCTTGGACATGGTATATGCGTGTCACAAATATGCATTCCAGGGGTCTATATTATAACTGTGAAACCTCACATACGCGAATATGGAAACGTTGACACATATTGAGTGAACAGTGAAAACACGAATGTCCTGAACCGCAAAATTCAAAATGTCGAATCGGCATAGTTCCCAACCTCACCGCCCGCTACATACTAACTACCCAAACAAAATAAGTAATCCACATACATACGCTTAACAAAACCCTACTTCTAACCCTAAACTAAAGCTTACATATATTACTATGTATGCACTTACCTTAACCCGCACCCTAACCCTAAGGTCCATAACTATTGCACATTTACCTTAAGGAGCTAGACCAGAGAAGGGCCAACTATGATGATTCAACATTTCAAATTTCGCACTTCAGGACATTCGGTGTTTTTGCAGTTCGCTCAATATGTCGATGTTTTTGTATTCGCGCAACTGCGGTTTCGTGGTTGTAATAGGTAACTGCATTCCAGTACATATTTGTTTGGGTTGTACACACCTACTTGTGTATGTAACAGACAATTTGTTGCTTTTTTTCTTCAAAACTTATGTTTGAAATGGTGCTTGGATGTTTGCCTTTCACCTGAATGCTTGTAGGTTTGGTTCTGTCCTCTGCTGGAGTTATCTAGCATTGCTAGACCTGCATTTGCTCATCTGTGTTGTTGCTTGGCTTACTGCTGGACTGCTGACAGACTACTTGGATATGCATTTATTTATTCAATTTGTACTGTGATCCTAATTTATTACCCTCCAACACACATCGACCATTGGTCATACACATACAGTTATGACTGCCGCACAGTTTGCAACATGTCGTAACATGATAGTGTATGGGTAGATATGTTTTTCTACATTTCACCATGGCTGGTATGCATTCCCATCCTGTTTGACAACTTTCCATTCCCCATATTGTGCAGTGTGTCATCTGTGTAACTTACCTGTCCTTACTGTTTTTTCCCAACTTTGTCTGTCTTGTGTTGTGATACTTGTTCTATAGTTATACCTGTTGTCGTGCCATTCTCCTCTTCTTTCCATATCTTTACCTTTCCTTCAATTCCTTAAAAAAAATGGGTCTATTCCTCCAAAAAAAAAAAATTCTCATGCCCTTCTGACTTTCCATCAGATTTTCCTACTCCAACATCCCCTTTTGGCTCACCATCCCTCTTGTGTGTTCCTTTTATTCACCCATATCCAACATCATCTTTTCTAACTCCCACTTTCCTTGCGTATGTACTTTACTTGTGTTCCCCACACAGGAACCAAACCCAGTTTTAGCAAATGTTAGCTGTGGCAATGTGGCCATGATTACCCTTCACCTATATCATTTTTTTTACTAGAAATGATATGGATTCTGTTAGTGCATGTGGACGTATTTTATTAGTATATGCCTTGCAGAAGTATCCATAGTTCTCTATGAGCTTACTGCATAGTTTGCTAATGATATATATTACAAACAGCATGGACCTTTAAAGCAAGTATATTTTGCTACTGAATGAATTATGGAAATATCTGTAGTTGTCTGTAACATTTCTGGTCAAATTTCTGAAATTATGAATGCCATGCAGCTTACATTGGGATAGTTGGCATGTTTATTTTTTGTATTATAATGGAGTCAGTTACAATCCATAGTTGTGCTTAACAGATTCTGTTATACATGTCAGTATAACTATCAGGAAGCTTAAACTGTGATAATATTTCCCTAACTTTGTTACTGTATAACATGGTTTGACAACCATTTCTCATTATTGCAGATTACTTGTGAGTTTGTTTAGTGTGCCTTTGCTACTGAGATACTCCCTTGTGTGCTGAGGTATTCTGAGTTTATTGTGGTACATTCACATATATCAGTGATATTCCCAAGTTTAGTGCTGATAGTGGTGTAATGAGCTGAAATCTGTGAACTTAGTAGAATCTGATTCAATATGTCACAATGACTGTTTCATAGAATTTTGCATTGCACAAGAATATATAATGTTTATCTTGCAATAAGCTGTCCACATAATCATCTCCATAAGTGGGCCACCACATGAATATGAGCATGTGCATATCACTGTCTTACAGATGGCAAACAGACCCAGGGGTGACAATTTTTCCCCACAGGAAAATGAGATTATAATAGATCCTCTGGAACAATATGGACAGAGACTCCTTGGATGTGCAGAGAATACATTATGGTGGAATGAAGTGTAGTCTAACATCACCACCATGATTAATGTGGTGGGAGGTCAGAATAGATCCCATGAGGCTTGTTGATAATGCTGCTCTGACATGATCCTCCACACAGGCAACAAGTTACAATGGTATGAGAGATCAAGGGAAGCTACCAGTGGTGACCCACCATTGCCCCTTCCTTATAAGATCACAATATTTCTAGCATCCTTACATACGGCAAGTGGGTGACACATACCAGGGGTGGGATAGAAACACGAGTTTCAGGCTGAACATGTTGTTTTACTGTGCATGACATGGATGACTATAGAATAAATAATCACATATTGCTGTTGCATGCATATTCATGTATTGTAATTTTTGATTTTCAATACTGGAATTGAATTATGCACAGAGATCCACAAAGGGTGATGACAATCAATGTGTATTTAGCCATACAACTTCAGTACAGACAGAACAGTGCAACCAACTTGTATAATACAGTCTGCAGTAATGTTCACAGGTCCCTCTACATCTGCACAACACCAGAGAATGGCAGATGAGTGTCACCATGCAGTATGACCACTACCTGTTGTTGCCTCAGCCTCATGATATAGCAGTGCTATTTAATGTCATATTGATATTTCCCCTAACACTATACACTACAGGTACATTAACTGGGGGTAGAAGACATCCAGGTGCAAGTAGAGACAGACCAGGTATATTACCACAATAAGTTCATAGTTTGCAATAATTTGTAGCAGAACTGTGGTACATGACATTAATGTTATTTTTCTACATAGGGACATCTGGCCAATAGGTGCAATATATGTCACGTGTGTATCTGCAGCGCCTGATACTGTGTTGTATATGTCATCCTGTCAGTATTCCATTGTCTGCAGACATGACTGTGTTGTCTTTCTCTTTACTTTACCACTGCAGGATCAGCAATGCAACTCATGAACTTACAAAAGTGAGAATATGTCAGTGGTATGCCATTACCTGTCTTTCATATATGACATTCCTGTTATTCCTGTTGTTGTCCTCCATTAATACTGTGTCCTTCTACCCCTTAATAAAACAGACTACATCAGGTTTACAAATAAGTGGCATATATATGTAATGCCTACTATATGGTTTAACACTGTTGGAATGGTCCATACTGGCAATGATTAGATTAATAATGCTGACTTTGTTTCCCTAGAACAGCTGAAGTGCATTCCTATTCTACCATGCTGTCTTCCCACAGGAACTTGTCAGGTGTGTTGTTATGTTTCTGTTCCTTACATATGTCAGGTATGTTGGATATGTAACATAAGTTTCAACTCATTGTTATGTAGATATCGTGAACCATATACAGGAAGACATAATGGTAAGTATTATCTCTAAAATTACAGTGAGATATAGGTGTCATATGTCTTTAATGATATACAATTTGTGATGTAAGCACATTATCCTCATCTGTGTCATCTATCTCTTCTTTTAGTACATCAACTATCTGTATGCTAAATTAGTCCAACCACTGATCCCAATGTGGGATCTGATGTTTCTCAATATTACAGCATGGCCCCTGGCAAACAGGATAGTGATATGATGATACATTCTGGCCAGGATGGTGACAGTCATGTGGATATAGAGAGAAATCTGTTCAGTCATTCTGACAATGAGGGGATATCAGATGGTGGATAGGGTGAAGCCTGTGGACAATAGACCCATGTTGAGACCGCTGATGATGTTGGCAGTTCCCCACAACACATTGATACTGCCTTTTGCAGTAAACATAGGCGTGCAGCTGGTGTGCACAGGCACATGTCAGATGGTGTTTGCCTACTCCTACAGGCAAATGAACATTCCCAGCACCATCATGGATCTGACATCCATGCACTTGCCTGTGCCACAGATCATGTTGTACACCAGGGGTCTATATCAGAATCTCAAAGAGGCATTTCAGTGAATGCCTCTTCATCGACGCATACTGAACGAACACACTAAACCACGATCGTTCAAAACATCAATTTCTTTCCCTGGGAAAGAAATCACTTAGCTGTCCATTTTAGTTTGCCATTTTCTCCACTGTAGTGCAATCTCAGAGTTGGTATATTTAGTTAGGGGGTGGGGGGCACAGCCCCCCACATTGGGGGTGTGAGGGGTGAAGCCCCCTAGTTTGTTTTGTTTGAAGTGGTGTATTTGTGGTTTGAGGACAAGCAATTTCTTTGCCAGAGAAAGAAATTGCTGTTCTGAACGATCGTGGTTTAGCGTGTTCGTTCAGTATGTGTCGATGAAGAGGTGTTCGCTGAAACACGTCTTTGAGATTTTAATATAGACCCGTACATCAACTGGGTATGCTGCATGAAGGACAGGAGTGCAGACACTGTGAAGTCATGGTGTCATTGGCTGCTCAGAATGAAAATATGTTATCTGTGTCACTGTCTTCTGTAGAATTCCTGGCCTCTACAATACTACAGCAGTGCCATGACTGTGCTTATCCAATTGCCACATGGGAGAAGCAGGCCTCCTCTAAGCAGAACCAACCTTGCCCATCAGACATCAATGTCTATGCTCCAATGTGCATATACTTCCCATTTGCTATAGACCTGGCAGTCATGTTCAGACAGTCCAGTTGCAGTCATGCTCCTTCACCTTCACATACTGGCATTACCCCATCAATCTCATCATGGACTGAGCATTTCCATATATGGTAGGGGCAGACAACAGCAGTGGTCGCTGTCAGTGTGGGCACCCTAGACTATCCACTCTGTCCAGTAGTGTCAGTCTTACCCCATGGCAATGTTGATTGCTGTGCAGAGCACTGACAATGTCACTTGTCTGTATTTATTGACAAGTTTGATGCCATGGGAGTTGCTCAGTTTTACTAAATATATCTGACTGCATTTATCACATTACTTTATCTATACTTTACAGTGATATATTTGGCTTGTGACATTAACAACAGTTCTGCATTATGTCCTCAGTTGTTTACCTGTTTGCAAGTTTTTATAGTGGACCGACAGGAATGTGTTGCACTAATGTGCATTCCTTATTATGTGCCATACACAGATACACCAATATAAGTCTACATGCATACCTATGTCAGTTGTGCCCTAAGGTGACAATCCTATTGTCATAGATTTGTATACATTCATAATGTTATATGTTATGATCAAATTGTTATGTCTGATGCTCACTGTGTACATCTACTGGGTAATTGCCATTAGATGCAATCCATGCTGCTGTGATGGGGCAACATCTGAACACCAGTGATAAATCTGGGTACTTCTGTATATGTGGCTTGTCAAGAGTCAAAGTTGTGGGTCGGACACTGCCATGTTGCCTGGGCCAGAACTTATGACTGCATACGTTGGCAACTACACCTGTGTCTTCTGCCCCTGTGTCCTCCTCCTCCTGCACTGATACCTGTGGATGTCATATTCAGACATCTGGGGTTCTTGGGGTAGTTTACTCACACCTGCACCTGGGAAACTGCCATATGTTCTAGTTGGCATGTTGTGTAGTAGTGCACCCCAAGATGTATCCAGACATCAGAACCGAGCTTTCAGTACACCGAACATATGGTCTATGGTATTCCTTGTTGTAGACCTCCTCTGCAGGGTTTGATGGTTCTCTGTATGAGGTTATTAGCCACAGGTCCAATGGAGAATCACAGTCACCTGTTGTGTGGAGTAAACACACGTCTTCAGCATGGAAATTGTTAGTAGGGATGTACTTAACTTACATCCTAGCTGTGCTTCTATACTTACACAGTAGTAGTGACTCAGGTATTTCACCTTGCTGGAATGCAGCCCTCAGACCACTTTTCCTCCATATAGCAGCATCGTGGACACTTCCAGGATGGTGTTGCCATGAGGTTTTTATGCTGCCATTTACTGCACACACAAACTGGCACTTTAGGGATGGTCTGCCCTTTCTGATAATGTATTATCTGCTTCTGGATGAACTGGCATCATGATAGGGATGTGGGTGCAGTATATTGCACAAAGTACATGTGGGAAGTTTGTAAGGTTATAGAACTGGTGCGTTACAGTTCTCTGCTCCATGAAGGGGGAGGGAGTAGATGGAAAGTGTATGTAGTCATCCATCTTGTTGCACATTGTTGCTCAGACTTTTTCCAGAGTAAGACCGTTAGCTGTCTGTGACTCAACCACAGCATCTCACATGTGTCTTTGGAATGTCCCAGATAAAACTATACCCAGGCTGAGACACACACTGGTTTCAAGGGGGACTAGGCTGCTTTGCAGAGTCAGCACAGGAATGTGTTGGGCACACACGCTGCAGACAGCCTGAACCAGCTGTCAATTGTTTCTTGATCTGACTATTGACTTAGTTGCGACCTTGCTTTCAATCTAGATGGCTGCTTTGTATGGTACACAGCCACATCCTCATCCATGGCTTGTATTGCTGCAGCCTGTTACAGTTCATTCAATGCAGGTTGCATTTTCTTTTCTTCTCTTTTTTTTTACATTATTATTGTGGAATATGATGGAATCCATAGTAGCAGCTTCCATTCCTTGTGATGCCATTTAGCCTTTGCCAAGGATTTTGGAAACAGAGTTGACATTGTAGTTTGTCACATTTAAGTTGGATTGTGTATACATGATGTGTTTTGGAATCCAACAGATGTGCGCAGAATCCATAATTATTCTATGCTGAATAGCTAAGTATTCGGACTGCTTTCAAAGTGTCTTTTGAAACTCTCTCAACAGCTGGTACATTGTAGTCTTCCTTTGGCAGGCTGTACTGTCCACAAATAGATTTTGGAGTGCAGGCCTTTATATAGGGAAGATTAATAAGCTATAGAGATAGTGTATATGCAAAAATGTTTTCACAGTAAGGAGTAAGGCTTGTATTAATGTACTAGTCAATAATGGTGTCTGGTAATTTTAGCAAGTTTTCATTTTTTGTGCTGGAATGGGTGTGAAAATATATTAGAGGAGGGATTGGTTGAACTGGCTTTTATATAGGGAACTTTATTAACAAATATTTTATGAAGCTGATAAAAAAGAAATTTAAATTATACAGTGCTAGTGTGCTAAAATGAGATCAAATAGTACTAAGTGAATGTGATACTTTGAATTTCGTTCACGTGATTTGTATAATGACTTTTAAATGTGTTTGCTAGTGATGATTTGTTTATTCTGAACACATCCCTCGCATTAATAAAATGAAAGTGCTTCTAAATATTGTGTTCCATTTGGATGTCTTATGAGTGGTTGTTTTTGGTTGTGTTTTCATTTTTCCTTGGACAGTGCTAGTGGATCAATTTCTTGTTGTGAGTTTTTAGTTTGAACTCTTTTATGGCCTGCATGATAGAGGTCTGCTTGTCATTTTTAAGGAAATGTGTGAAGAAGAGAATATATCATTTAATAGTGTGATAGAACACTCTGTTAGCTTGCAGGATACATTACAGATACATGCCCATTGTGAAGAAAATAAAAACACTGTCATGTTTTAGCATGTCTGGCAGGAGATTTGTGTATATTCTCAGATTAAATTGATTTGTATGCCAGCATGTCAAATTGTGAAAATGTAAATAAGTTTTTTTTTAAAATATTGAGTATTTTCCTGTTTATACTGAGTAAAATATTGAGTATTTTCCTGTTTATACAGAATGTTTAAAGAATCTGTAAGTATTTTGATACATTTCTTATTGCACATGTTTGAGAGGGAGAGTCTAAAGTACAAACTGTCCGTGAAGAATCAGCTGTTCAGTAGGTGATGTCATTAGAATGTTCCTAGTTGCTAGGTGATTATTTGAACTGATGACTTCAGGAAAAAAAACTTGTTCAAACATCTGACTGTTATTTTTAAAATAAGACAGATCAGACTGTTAAGCTGTGGAGTTTGTGAAGAGCAGCAGTATGTGAAGAGTTGTAGTCAGTGAGTACCCAGAAAAAGGACTCACCATAAAACTGTAAGCCTGCTTTTGCCTTGCTGTTATGCTTTAGATTAGATCAGTGACAGTATTCTCTAGTTAGATTAGGAAAGTATAGTTTTTTAGATAAACCCCGGGATTCATGAAGCTCGGCGCAAGGCCGGCGTAAGGCTTGCGCCGGCGGTGCAGTGAATAGCCGGCGCAGTAGCTCCATATACATATTAATGAGAGTGCACCGGAATCACAGACACGTGCGTAGTGTACGTGAGCGAGCCCAGGTAGGATGCGTCTGGAGGCGTGTCTAAGCCGGCATGAGGTGAGCAACCTAATGTGCTGACAGCCACGGTCCGCCCACAATAGTAATGGCAGCAGCCAGGTCCCATGCAGAATGAAACGCACGTACAGTATGCAACATAGTACCCATCCCAAATTAACGGAGAAGCAAATACAAGCCACGAAGGCATAAGTGTACCCGTCCAAGGAGCAAAGGATACGCATAAGACCGCATTCGTCCGCAATGCACCGTCAGTGTTTACACTCAGAGAAGGTGTACAGCCGCATGTCAGCGCCGCACCGACATAGGAGCAGCGACTAAGGTCACCACCTGTCCCACTTTGGTTGGGGCAGTCTCTCTATGGCCAGTTGTGTCCCGAAAAAACGTATTAGAAATGGCTGATGTGCTACGATTGTAGGACACAATGATATCCCGTATTTAATGTAATGGTAGCATGAATTGGTTATTTCTGAAACAGAAATACCTAAATGACACAAGAAACAGAATAAGCAAGCAAATTGCCACAACAATAAGCTTATATTTAGGCAAACAAGTGAAGTTCTATGCTATATAGTGACCGTGTGTATGTGTCGGCCTGTAAAGTCAGATGTGAGTCCCGGAAATATCCCAGATCGGAAAATGGAAAAGGTGGAAACCCCAGTAGCGACATGGGCATGGTCACCAGGGTTACCTGCTGTCCCAATGTGCCATGGACAGTCCCTGATTGGACAGTTGTGTCCCTGCAACAATTGAAAAATGGAAAATGTCCTCCGATCCTGCCAAGAAAATTTCCATAATATACATGTAATAGTAGCATAAAACATATACATTACTATATGAAACACAGACATGGCATAAGAAAATAAATAAGGAACCCAAATGCTTACAGAATAAGCTTATAGTATGGCAAACAAGTGAAGTTCTGTCAACTGCACTAGCTGTGGGTATGTGTAGTCCTGCAAATTCCGAAGTTTCCACATAACATGCCCCACTATGGGCATTGGAAAAGGTGCCAACCATAATGGTCACAAGCAGTAGTGAGAGTACATAGCCGGGTAGCTGTGTTGACATAACAACAGTAAGGAAGCAAGATACCTCAAACACAGGCAAACATGTGCATAGCAACATATCCCACACCCAGCAACGTCTCTGTTGCATACACTGGATGGCGTATGTTGAAGTGTAATATCCAGAAGCAGAACCCATGCATTCGGATGTACTACACAATAGCCTCATTGTACATGTCAGTCCCACCCATGTATACCTCTGCACCCAAACCTGCTAGCATCCGTGTGCAGCTATACAACCACACACAATGTGCATACCTGAAATGTGGTAAGATGTTTGTGTTAGGCAATGCCACGCAGGCAAATCGTACCCCACATGTCACCAACCCACCGCAGGTACAGATATGTAAATGGCTGCATGTGAATGTGTCAGCAGAATGTGTACATCCCGCATGTAGTATGTACCCGATATAGGTTTGCATACGACACGGTGCACATAACTGTACACATGTGGACAAGTCGGGTCGTTGGACCACCGCATCGATGATTATCTATGCAGTGAAGTCGATCACATATAGCGGAACACGTGCCTACCAAACAGGACGTCCTAACAGGGTGCTACAGGCAAAGAAGGGAAGCTGGGACATCACATGTGGAGAGTAGCGTTGCGGACGGACAAATACACACGGTCAAGGTAAAGGACGGAACAACATGCATATGGCGGATGGATGTTGTTCGAAAAATATATAGAAACACATATGAAGTTCCAGTTTAGACTCGAAATACTATATAATGCATTGAATTGTACCGTACAATATGGCAGTAGAACTAAGCCTGCATGTAATTGGTGAAGCTAAGCTGTAGTGTGATGGAATTCTGAACCTGGCAGTAAGCAGTACAGCAGGCTCATGTCTGTCAGCATTAATTATTTGCTGGGTTACAGAACAATAAATGTATGTACATGCATAACAGCACTCCTTCCCCAGAGGAGGATGGCCTTGTGAGCTCTATCGAAGATAACAGTACAACTCCTTACCAGAGAGACAAAGAAACGTATTAAGAAATTAACTGTCCACTGTATCGGAACAGTCTAGGGTCCTTGAAACAGCTACAATCACAGAAGGACACTGTAATGTACAAGGTGCCTTGCAAGGCTGTGTTATTCCCATGGGAAAACATTTTAAAAGCACGACCCCAGCACCCACGTATGTATAGACTATTGCGGACCATAGTGATGGAAATGCCCTGTGACCGACCACGTCAGTAAGGTGGGCAAAAGCTGATTGTAAACACTATATAAAGAAACTGCTTACTGTATAGAGTCAGACAAAACTCACATACTTGGACTGTATATTATTTAGCCTGCCTGTGTACACTACTAAAACTTTCGAACCCGAGCCTCCTGTGTTATCGGCTGTCACTTAGAAAAGCCTACTGATAACTACAGTCTGGTTTTAACAACTTATTTCACATTGTGATCCTTGTAATCCGGAATTCCCTTGGTAAGCTACAGGTCAGAGTGCATGGCTGGTTAGACATGTACGCAGGAGAATATGCATAAATGGTTCTTCTTGAATGAAAAGACCTCCGACTGAATTGTTGTGTGTAAAGAGGCTGTTTACTGTCTGATCTGTGGCTGAAAAGCGGAAAACTGGATCCCAAGAAGAAAACGTGCAGCCTTAAACAGGAGGCCCAGGTAAGGAGTGTTTGCCTTATTGTCTCTATTGTATATCAGGGACCAGACTACATTGTGTTTCTGTTAACAGTTGTGATAGCGGGTCGAACACCTATCCAAATTCTGTTAAATCTGAACATAGGTCAGGGGAACGCACAGCAGAGTAAATAGTGATTGTAGACACTACAGTGGATACAGGGAAGGAGACACCACGTGGTATGACAGAAGGGTACGTAGCAGTCGTGTAGAGGATATGGGAGATTACTGAAGAAACAGATCATGTGATCCGCGTTTGACGGGTGACGTGAAGTATATGCAATCGCAGAGAGCACATAATGTGAGTTACGCAGCAAAATGGGGTAATAAATATGACATTGATGGTATATTACACAAAATATCGTTACTGAAACATTGTAATCCCTGAAAATTTGATGCACATGTTCCAGGGTAAACACCTGTTTCACCCTGAGAGGGACAGTCCCTCTTTGGCCAGCCATGTCCTGTAAACAAACCGAACAAATGGCAAATGTCCTGATATCTCAGGACAAACATTTCCCAGATATCTATCAAAATGGTAGCATAAAACAGTAAATTTGTATGTGGAACAGCAAAATATAATAATAAACAGAATAAGCAACTGAAATGCTACAACAATTGGTCGCTCTCCTGGCAAAACGTGAATTCCTGTCCTATGTACTGGCCGTGGGTATGCATTTTCCAGGAAAATTACACGTTCCGAACACTAATGTCCCACATTGTGCATTTGAAAAGGTGGCAGCCCTAAGATGTGCAGGCGACAAAACAGTGACAATTGGGTATCCGTCATGCACATCGGTGGACTGAGGTAGTGTACCGAAGGGAACAGAACACTACAAATGGCTAAGCATCATACGTACACAGAGAAGATCATAATACAGTAGTACCGATAGCCCCACAACCCCCTACCACCTCCGATATCACATCCAGGATATTAAGCGGGAGGGCAGGCTAGTCCCCACACGTTATCCTGTGGCAACAGAGGTAGCACAACGAACAAATGTAACAGAAGCTATTGAAACCACATCCCAAACACGTAACATACCTAGGGACACCCGAGTAAGAACACAGTACTAAAACAGAGTGAGGATATCTGTCAATTAATTGAAGTACCGAACCCTCATGCAGGACAGGAAGGCCAGGACCCAACCCCCGTAGCGTATAGACCGTGGACACCAGAAGATATCTGTAAAGTCATAGAGGGAATTCCCCATCCACAAAGTAATCGCTATTCACCATGCAATACCCCTGTATCTCCTGATCGGAAACCAAAAGGGGAATGGCGGATGGTACAGTATGTACAAGCTGTAAATCATGTAAGAATACTTAGGGTAGCATTGGTGCCAGACCCACACACTACATTCAATGCTATGAACATGCCACAGAAGTATCTTACCGTGGTACATATAAGCTATGCTTCCTTTGCAATACCTATACATCCACATAGTCCGTATTGCTTTTCATGTACAGTCAGGGTGACAGATACAGCCATACCCGGCTATCGCGGGGATACTGTGAAAGTACAACGATATTCTCACAGGAGATGGCTAGCTACATTCCGGTGTTAACTCCACCCGGGGCCAGTCAAGTTCTACTTTATGTGGATGATATTCTGCTTGCGGCCCCTACCCAGCAGCAATGTATGGAAGATACAATAGCATTATTGAGATAATCAGCAGAACAGGGACATAAAGTAAGCAAGCATAAATTGCAACTACAGAGAATACAGGTCAATTACCTGGCATATCTGGTATCCAAGTAGGGTAGAACATCACATGACGATAGGAAGGTAGCAATATAATAAGCACCCAAGCCAACTAACAAGAAGGGAATGATGTCCTGTCTGGGCCGACTAACATTTGTCAAATCTGGATACCAAACAATGCTGTGGAATCCGCTGTATTGTTTGCCTTAACCTTTAATACACCTATGGCAGCACAACACATACTACACTGGATTACAGTAGCAGAAACAGCGTTCTGCAGACTAGAATGATTGATAGCCTCAACAGCTGTAGTAGGTCTCGTGAATAATCATAACACATGTTGTCAGACCGTAGATTGTAAGCGGAGATATATGGCGTCAGTCTTGATGCAACAGCAGGGAAGTAAGCAACGCTACATAGCTGACTACTCATTGCAGTTGGACACTGTGGCATGGTCAGTGCCACATTGTGTACAGAGCAGTTGTTGTAGCACCCATGGCAGTACAGGCCCCGGCCGTAATGTTACTAGACCACCCTCTCACTGTGAGAATGTCTCATGCAGTTGCGATCAGTCTGCTGCAAGAGAAGATAGCATTCCTGACCCGTGCTAGACATTTGTCATGTTTGACCATACCACTGAGTCAACCTCATATGGTGATTGAACGTTCTACAACATGAAACCTATCAACGTCACGTCCGACACCTGTGTATGGCACACCACACAGTTGCCTATACGAAATGGATTAAATAACTACACACAGACATGATATCACTGATATACCCTTAGATGATGCAGAGGTGACAGTTAATGTGTGCGGATCATGTAGACAGAGTCCTACAGGAACGAATCAAGTAGGTTATGCAGTAGTTATTGATAATGACATTGTAGACGGCCAAACCCTGCAGCATTACGTGTCTGCTCAAGCAGCAGAATAGATAGCTTTAACACGTGCTTGTACTGTAGCGGAAAACTGATGTGTGGACATATGTCCCGATAGTCAGTCTGTTGTCTGTACAGTGCATGTTTATGAGCAGCAGTGGAAGAATAGGGGAATGATAACATCCACCGGTAAACCGATTAATCATGCGCATTCGATCTTGAATGCATTAGACTCCATGCAGTTACCCACCGAAGTAGGTAATTGTAAATGTGCAGGGCATAGAAAGCAACAGGATAACAGTAGGAAAGGTAAGGCATGAGCTCATGCACCTGCAAAACAAGCAGCCTCACAGTTGGAAAGTGTTTGTGTGAATGAGGAATGACAAACCTCAGACAGTTTAGATGTAGAAACTGTACAAACAATGCAAACAGCAACTACGAAAGCAGAAAAGCCGACGTGGTTATGACGAGGAGCAATCCTTGAACACGGACTGCACATATCCACAGTGAGAAAGCCAATATTAACGTCTAATGTATTCAGATATGCGGCTTTGTGGAGCCATGGGTAGAGACATGTCTCAACAGGGGGGATGGTACATTTGGTTAACAGAATACCCCTAACATACGGAATTACGAACCACATACAAACCTCATGAGCAGCGTGTCACGTTTGCAGTAGATATCATGCACAGGGAGTATTTAAACCGAAGGGAGTGAGTTTACCTACACCACCATAACCATTCCATACTATTTGTATGGAGTTCATACATCTGCATAAATGTGAAGGGAACAAATACTGTTTAGCGATTACACATATATATAATCAAAATGGGTAGAAGCATTCCCAACCATTAATCCGGATGCAGCAGCAGTGGCAAAGGTGCCAGTAAAATAAAGTATCCCTAGATCTGGCATGCTGTAAAGAAGCTACAGTGACAATAGAACACATGTAGTGAACCAGACAATCACGCAACCTGGGGGATTAGTTCGTATTACCATGAATGTAAATTGCATGTACAACCCACAGTCAGCATGACTGCTGGCGCCGTAAAATGGGATCCCGAGAAATAAGTAGAGGAGGTTGGTGGGTGACATCCAGACGAGTTACATGTGCTGTCTACCTCTAGCATTGCTGAGCATGACAACAGTTCCAAATGTAAAGTGCTGCACCCACTTCGAAGTAGTATGTGGAATGGCATATCATGTGCCAGAGTGGAAAGCTGTCATGCCTGCAGAGCCAGAGGTCGATGACTCAGTAGCAGGTGACATGAGAGGATTGTTAACTAATAACACTGTTCTTCAGTTAAAGTCTGTTACAGATAAGAGCAAACGAAGACGGACGCATAGCTGACACCAGTATCCTGTGTGTATGTCACTGTTATCCAAAGAACATTATTGCCAAGTGGACATTGCGAAGGTCTGTACCGGGTACTGTTGGCAACGCCTACCGCAGTAAAGTTTGCAGAGAGGTCGTCCTGGGTCCACCTCACATTTTTCAAACCGGTAAAGGATATCAAGTCTGATTGACATCTTGTAGCTGATATACCAAAGAGCCTGAATCACCCGGCCAAGACTGTATAACAATACAAAGCAACCCCAAAGACATTTTATGTTTGCTGTCCTAATGATTATACACCTATTAACCATGTTTGTGTTTACTTTACATTTTCTGGGACCTTACCTGCATATAACTACATGGATACAAATACTGATACGTGATGAACTGGCCACAGAGTGTCTTCCACACTTCAACAGATACCTAGGCATGACGTGTGTGCATATAGAGACTAGGAACACTTTAAATTGCTGTGTTTGTACTGCCATACCTACATCATATGGAGGACTTCCGATGCATGTTGTCCCCTTGGGGATAGATTGAGACTTGTGAATATCTACACTTTGATACAGGTTCTGTGAGATCACAGGACAACGTGGCAATGTACTTACCTGTTACACAAAAAGGAATTGTATGTTATCATAAACATGATACAGTTTCAGTTGTTGTGAGTATTTGTAACATAACTGTGTCTTACGAATGTCATATAACAGCCAAAGATCACAGTACTACTTGTAGCACCATTCCTAATTTGTATTGAAACATCATGAGAACAATGTTGAAGGATGTGCAGAAACATCCTGAATTGAATAAACAGTCCTCTGTTAGAGACAGGAATATGTTACATGCAGAGGTAACCCGCATCAGTAGTAAAGTAGAATATTGTTATGTTGTTTGTGGGAAATAAGCATATCAATGGTTACCTGGGAATTGGTCCGGCAGTTGTTATTTGGGTTATCTGGCTCCAGTCACATGACATACTGTACAATTGCCTGTGGGTGCAAAATGAACTATAACACATATAGCTCGAAGAACTGGGAACACAGTCGAGAAACTTACTAATCCAGTGGGTGAAATGGAAGCTGTTCTGACATTCCAGTCTTCTGCAGGAGATAAAGGAATATCGATTCATATGGACTTGAGTGACAGCGTCACAACCTGGGCTGGAACACTCCCAGCTTCTGGAGTAGTGAAATCAATCAGGGAACAGAGGAAGTTATCAAAACCTGTCGGAGGAAGGATGAATGTGACTTTCCGCTCTTGAACATGTGACTGATGAACTGGATGCAATGAGAACTGTTGTGTCACAAAATGTAATAGCGCACGACTGCACCGTGGCACTGAGAATTGGTACGTGCGCGCTTACTGAAGAAGATCGCTGTGTCCAACTACCACATGAACAGACCAAAAGCAACGCCCACCTACAGGTAATACAGCAGGTGTCATCCATGGCGGAACCAGGCCCAAACCCACAGACGAACCATTTCCACAAACCATTGGGTGGATGGGGTCAGTCATACTGAATATCATGATTGCCATTTGTGTTGTTCTGCTCATATTGGGAGCATGTGTCTAGTGCGGGATACTGTGCATGTAAGTATTAGTCAGGGACTCTGGCGACATACCTGTACCCGAGACTATGTATCAAGACCTGTAGTGGTATTTGTCAATAGAAAATGCAATCCTACTTGCAATGTACAACAAATTACTTGCCTAGTTAAACATTCCACAGAGGAAGAGGCTAGGGAATGAAATAATGTTGTATATGTTTCTGGATAGAGTAGAAGCAATCAAAGGAGGGAGAATGTTAGCAAAATACATATTTAAACATATATATGACGTACAACTTTAGAAGCAAATAGTGTATAATGCATATTATTCTACCTGACAATATGGCAGTACAGCTTCTCATGCATGTAATTGCCTGTAGTGTAGCTGCAGTGTGATTGAACCCTGACCCTAGCAATAACCAGTGCAGCAGGTGTATGTCAGTCAGCATTACTCATCTGCTCGGTTACAGAATAATACATGTATGTACAGGTATATCTGTCATCCTTCCACTGAGGAGGATAGGCTTGTGAGCTCTAACACAGAGTACAGCTGCTCAGCAGAGAGACACAGGAACCTAGTAGGACATGGAGTGAGGACTGGATATGAACAGGGTTGGAACCGTGACAGAGCAGAATTTACCGAAGTACAGTCTAAGTGAATATGTGGCTCGCAAGGTTGGGCTATCCTCATGGGAAAACATGTAATAAGCATTACCTGTGCACTGTTGTAGGAATACAATGTTCTGTACTCTAGCAATGTAAATGCCTTGTGACTGACCACATCATTAATGTGTGCAAAAGATGATAGTATACAGAATGCTCATACAGATGTAACATGTATAGAGTTGAACAAATGTCTAAACTTTTACTGCATACTCCTTTGCCTCCTGCTGCACAGTAGTAAAATGTTATTAATCCCAGCTTCCTGTGTTATTGAGTGTCATTTTGAAAATATGAATGAGTGTTACAGTTTTATTTAAAAGACTTAATTGACAGATGTGTACGTTCTAGCATGGGAATAGGTTAAGCCAACCATCACAATGTCCATGTGTACCACATACACACAGCCAGTAACACGCAGTAGTAGTGCATGAAGGCATACACGACTGTGGGAATAGTACAGGACATATGGCACGTGCCAAGTGCAGATGCATGACACAAACCCCAGGATGGGTGTCCCTGCAAAGAGGAACATGTGCCAACTACACCTCCCACAGATGTACCAGCAATAAAAACACATGGCAAACACACAGATACACTACTGTCCAACACATGACTGCAACGGAGCCTGGTCAAACACCAACATGAAGCATGCACAAACAGGGACTTGAGTAACGTTTGCCTTAACACCCCCCCATAGGCCAAAGAAGAATAGAATGGACATATGCATGTAATGCTGTGAAGGATGTGTGGTAGTCCTCAGTATCACAGTGTTAGGGACACAGATACACTGTCATCAACAGTGACGTATGTGCAACGTACACAGCATACCTGCATGTAATACAGAGGACAATCATGTGCCACAGAAATATACAGTGGCGAAAGAGTATAGTGGATAGACAATTGTAAATGTGACAAACTATGAATATAGGTTCACACGTCCATAGGTACAGGGTAGGCCATCATCCCAGGCCCAGCCATAATACTACACCATAGTTAGGATGACTTTGCCAGCCTTCTGTGCTTCAGATGAAATACCCATGATATTGCTGTATCTCCGGCAAGCACTGATAATGATGTAATCCCTGGCCTATACCTGCAATTCTACATCCAATGGACAACATACCTGCGAACAAGGCTAGGAAGGATGTCTGTCTCACATGTACTGTGATGTAGATCCACAGCATAATGAGTGTCTGGGTGATATATGTGTCACTCAAACACATCCCATTAATGACCGTGACAAGGTAAATGTCACCTGCCCTAGTGGTTCTGAGGGATGCGGATACAGTAGGTGAAGCATACACATGACATATGGGTTGACATGGCCTCGTATGTCAGGCACAGGTCAACAGTAAACAGCAGGTATGTGACGTAATGTGGCAGGGGTCCTACAAGTGGGGCAGCATTACACAAAATGGTGTCATCCTGCATCTGTACAACAATCAACCTATGTGGGCTTCCCAGCTGCTGTAGGTGTATGGTCAGAT
>NC_056729.1:1090009167-1090038582 GCF_019279795.1 Protopterus annectens | reverse complement strand
GCATATGTGTACCTGTGACGACAATGAGTTCAGGTACGTATTGAAAGAAGACGTGAATCTGGTATGATGTCAATTTTTGGGTTCGACAATGGACACCACTGTGCATATTTAAAGTGTAGAGCTTGTCGGACTGTGTCCTTGTGAGCAGTGGGTTTCACTGATGCTGTGTGTTCAGCAATCGCGGATGTGTGCTTGACTACCCATACTGTGTAGTGCTACAGGAACCATGTCTTCCGACACCAGAACCCAATGCTATACATCCAATGTTGCAGGTTAACAACCACTTTCATACCATACCCAGAGGTCACGATTGGGAGGTATTGACACTTTATTATCGGAACAACACCCCCAGACTGTGTACATCACGGGAACTTTAGGCCAGTCTTACCGGCCATTTGCAATTGTAATTAGCAGACACGTGTCAATACATGTATGATAAGACATATTGTCATGCAGAAGTTGATCTATGTTATTTGGACATTGGCTTCTGCTTTTGGCATCCGTTGCTGTGAGTGTTGCCAGTTACCATACACATTGCTTGCTCAGAGGCAGACTACACAATTCTGCACACTACTGTGGTCTCCTTTCAGGACCCTGAGCCAGTGGCCCACACTACGGCAGCCACTGCATCAATCACATTTGCCATCTACCAGTACCTACAGGACTGCATGAGCCAGGCATTCACTTACCCAACTGTGGTTCATTGTACCAATGCCAAGCATCCAGTGTGGTGTACCCCAGCCATACACAGGATGTACAACACGAGGAGGTGGCTACTACAAGGTGGAGCAGACACCTTGTGAGGTATGACACCCTTGGTCATCATATGTGTAGAGTTACACACTGTCATGAAACTGTCCAGGGCACATTCCACAGATATACCTACATGGACCTGGCTAACAATCATACCACCTTCAGTTGCTATGCTCGACACCTGGGAGCTCACTCCCACATATGCTCTGACTGGGTTCACATAGAGGTGGGGTTTACTCAACATACCCACATTGCCAACATACAGGCTGACAAGTCCAGTGAGGACATCTCCACACCCTCCCCCACACATGAGGAGATGTGTGTACCAGTGGTTTGTGGTCACCAAATGTTCTGTGACACACAGGTGGGACATGCTCTCTCCAGGGTAGTGGACATAGCATCCATGAGACCAGCTGGTGACCCCGCTGTGTACTCCACTATCTCATTTATGAATTGGACCCACAGTTAGGACAGCTATTTCTTTGTAGCCTCACCTCAGGTAGGGTACCCAGGTTGTGTCACATGGCAACTGTAGTCCCACGTCACAAGGCCAATACCTCCACTGAGGCTGGTTATTACTGTCCCATTACCCTGAGGAGACCTATCTGCAAAGACATGGGGAGGGATCATACTGCGGCTCGTACATGACTGCATAGGGGACATACATACTTTGCATCACACACGGTTTGTCTTGTTCAGGAGTGGTTCATGCCTTTAAAGCATGGTTGACATTTTCGGGACAGTCGCCGAGGCCACTGATGGGGGTGTTGCAGTCCATACAGCCTACCTCGACCTGGCAAAGGCCTTCATCACATTACCCCCCTCAGGTATCGTTGATAAACCCATTGGCTGGGATGTGAACACGTACATCACAGAATGTGTTGTAAACTGTCTATGTGACACAACCCACACGGTCATAGTTGCTGGCAACATGTCAGACCTACTGCCTGTCACAAGTGGTGTCCCATGGGGCCCTTCCATGGGTGCACTCCTGTCATACACCTACATTTTCATGGTACAGGCACACAGGGGTGCTATGGGCAACAGTGTTTGTAGATGACTGCAAAACAGGTGCCATAGTGGGACAGACATCTGACACAGATATCCTTCGAAGGGGCCTCCCAGGTATGCATATCTGCTGTCAGGGACATGTCCCACAGCTAAATGCGACGTAATGCAACATCATACCTGTGGAGAACTACTAGGTTACCCCTGTCCAGCATATAGGTGGCTGTCCACTCAGAACAGGGGTGATTACCAGGGATCAGGGGACAGTGTTTGTCGGTCACCATTCATTCCACACACACGTTGCTATCGTGGTTGTGTGGGACTTCTACATTGCCCACCTGTTGGTGCAGGGATTCACATCTACATCAGGCTAGGTCATTGTCTCCTTGTACCCATTACGTGTTACACCTATGATCTACTACATTGCCCCATTCAGACTGTATCTGACCATACACCTACAGCAGCTGGGAAGCCCACATAGGTTGATTGTTGTACAGATGCAGGATGACACCATTTTGTGTAATGCTGCCCCACTTGTAGGACCCCTGCCACATTAAGTCACATACCTGCTGTTTAGTGTTGACCTGTGCCTGACATACGAGGCCATGTCAACCCATATGTCATGTGTATGCTTCACCTACTGTATCCGCATCCCTCAGAACCACTAGGGCAGGTGACATTTACCTTGTCACGGTCATTAATGGGATGTGTTTGAGTGACACATATATCACCCAGACACTCATTATGCTGTGGATCTACATCACAGTACATGTGAGACAGACATCCTTCCTAGCCTTGTTCGCAGGTATGTTGTCCATTGGATGGAGAATTGCAGGTATAGGCCAGGGATTACATCATTATCAGTGCTTGACGGAGATACAGCAATATCATGGGTATTTCATCTGAAGCACAGAAGGTTGGCAAAGTCATCCTAACTATGGTGTAGTATTATGGCTGGGCCTGGGACGATGGCCTACCCTGTACCTATGGACGTGTGAACCTATATTCATAGTTTGTCACATTTACAATTGTCTATCCACTATACTCTTTCGCCACTGTATATTTCTGTGGCACATGATTGTCCTCTGTATTACATGCAGGTATGCTGTGTCGTTGCACATACGTCACTGTTGATGACAGTGTATCTGTGTCCCTAACACTGTGATACTGAGGACTACCACACATCCTTCACAGCATTACATGCATATGTCCATTCTATTCTTCTTTGGCCTATCGGCGGGGTGTTAAGGCAAACATTACTCAAGTCCCTGTTTGTGCATGCTTCATGTTGGTGTTTGACCAGGCTCCGTTGCAGTCATGTGTTGGACAGTAGTGTGTCTGTGTGTTTGCCATGTGTTTTTATTGCCGGTACATCTGTGGGAGGTGTAGTTGGCACATGTTCCTCTTTGTAGGGACACCCATCCTGGGGTTTGTGTCATGCATCTGCACTTGGCACGTGCCATATGTCCTGTACTATTCCCACAGTCGTGTATGCCTTCATGCACTACTACTGCGTGTTACTGGCTGTGTGTATGTGGCACACATGGACATTGTGATGGTTGGCTTGACCTATTCCCATGCTAGAACGTACACATCTGTCAATTAAGTCTTTTAAATCAAACTGTAACACTCATTCGTATTTTCAAAATGACACTCAATAACACAGGAAGCTGGGATTAATAACATTTTACTACTGTGCAGCAGGAGGCAAAGGAGTATGCAGTAAAAGTTTAGACATTTGTTCAACTCTATACATGTTACATCTGTATGAGCATTCTGTATACTATCATCTTTTGCACACATTAATGATGTGGTCAGTCACAAGGCATTTACATTGCTAGAGTACAGAACATTGTATTCCTACAACAGTGCTGTATTCCTACAACAGTGCTCAGGTAATGCTTATTACATGTTTTCCCATGAGGATAGCCCAACCTTGCGAGCCACATATTCACTTAGACTGTACTTCGGTAAATTCTGCTCTGTCACGGTTCCAACAGTGTTCATATCCAGTCCTCACTCCATGTCCTACTAGGTTCATGTGTCTCTCTGCTGAGCAGCTGCACTCTGTGTTAGAGCTCACAAGCCTATCCTCCTCAGTGGAAGGATGACAGATATACCTGTACATACATGTATTATTCTGTAACCGAGCAGATGAGTAATGCTGACTGACATACACCTGCTGCACTGGTTACTGCTAGGGTCAGGGTTCAATCACACTGCAGCTACACTACAGGCAATTACATGCATGAGAAGCTGTACTGCCATATTGTCAGGTAGAATAATATGCATTATACACTATTTGCTTCTAAAGTTGCACGTCATATATATGTTTAAATATGTATTTTGCTAACATTCTCCCTCCTTTGATTGCTTCTACTCTATCCAGAAACATATAATACATTATTTCATTCCCTAGCCTCTTCCTCTGTGGAACGTTTAACTAGGCAAGTAATTTGTTGTACATTGCAAGTAGGATTGCATTTTCTATTGACAAATACCACTACAGGTCTTGATACATAGTCTCGGGTACAGGTATGTCGCCAGAGTCCCTGACTAATACTTACATGCACAGTATCTTGCACTAGACACATGCTCCCAATATGAGCAGAACAACACAAATGGCAATCATGATATTCAGTATGACTGACGCCATCCACCCAATGGTTTGTGGAAATGGTTCGTCAGTGGGTTTGGGCCTGGTTCCGCCATGGATGACACCTGCTGTATTACCTCTAGGTGGGCGTTGCTTTTGGTCTCTTCATGTGGTAGTTGGACACAGCGATCTTCTTCAGTAAGCACGCACGTACCAATTCTCAGCGCCACGGTGCAGTCGTGCGCTATTACATTTTGTGACACAACAGTTCTCATTGCATCCAGTTCATCAGTCACATGTTCAAGAGCGGAAAGTCACATTCATCCTTCCTCCGACAGGTTTTGATAACTTCCTCTGTTCCCTGATTGATTTCACTACTCCAGAAGCTGGGAGTGTTCCAGCCCAGGTTGTGACGCTGTCACTCAAGTCCATATGAATCGATATTCCTTTATCTTTTGCAGAAGACTGGAATGTCAGAACAGCATCCATTTCACCCACTGGATTAGTAGGTTTCTCGACTGTGTTCCCAGTTCTTCGAGCTATATGTGTTATAGTTCGTTTCGCACCCACAGGCAATTGTACAGTATGTCATGTGACTGGAGCCAGATAACCCAAATAACAACTGCCGGACCAATTCCCAGGTAACCATTGATATGCTTATTTCCCACAAACAACATAACAATATTCTACTTTATTACTGATGCGGGTTACCTCTGCATGTAACATATTCCTGTCTCTAACAGAGGACTGTTTATACAATTCAGGATGTTTCTGCACATCCTTCAACATTATTCTCATGATGTTTCAATACAAATTAGGAATGGTGCTACAAGTAGTACTGTGATCTTTGGCTGTTATATGACATTCGTAAGACACAGTTATGTTACAAATACTCCCAACAACTGAAACTGTATCATGTTTATGATAACATACAATTCCTTTTTGTGTAACAGGTAAGTACATTGCCACGTTGTCCTGTGATCTCACAGAACCTGTATCAAAGTGTAGATATTCACAAGTCTCAATCTATCCCCAAGGGGACAACATGCATCAGAAGTCCTCCATATGATGTAGGTATGGCAGTACAAACACAGCAATTTAAAGTGGTCCTAGTCTCTATATGCACACGCGTCATGCCTAGGTATCTGTTGAAGTGTGGAAGACACTCTTTGGCCAGTTCATCACGTATCAGTATTTGTATCCATGTAGTTATATGCAGGTAAGGTCCCAGAAAATGTAAAGTAAACACAAACATGGTTAATAGGTGTATAATCATTAGGACAGCAAACATAAATGTCTTTGGGGTTGCTTTGTATTGTTATACAGTCTTGGCCGGGTGATTCAGGCTCTTTGGTATATCAGCTACAAGATGTCAATCAGACTTGATATCCTTTACCGGTTTGAAAAATGTGAGGTGGACCCAGGACGACCTCTCTGCAAACTTTACTGCGGTAGGCGTTGCCAACAGTACCCGGTACAGACCTTCGCAATGTCCACTTGGCAATAATGTTCTTTGGATAACAGTGACATACACACAGGATACTGGTGTCAGCTATGCGTCCGTCTTCGTTTGCTCTTATCTGTAACAGACTTTAACTGAAGAACAGTGTTATTAGTTAACAATCCTCTCATATCACCTGCTACTGAGTCATCGACCTCCGGCTCTGCAGGCATGACAGCTTTCCACTCTGGCACATGATATGCCATTCCACATACTACTTTGAAGTGGGTGCAGCACTTTACATTTGGAACTGTTGTCATGCTCAGCAATGCTAGAGGTAGACAGCACATGTAACTCGTCTGGATGTCACCCACCAACCTCCTCTACTTATTTCTCGGGATCCCATTTTACGGCGCCAGCAGTCATGCTGACTGTGGGTTGTACATGCAATTTACATTCATGGTAATACGAACTAATCCCCCAGGTTGTGTGATTGTCTGGTTCACTACATGTGTTCTATTGTCACTGTAGCTTCTTTACAGCATGCCAGATCTAGGGATACTTTATTTTACTGGCACCTTTGCCACTGCTGCTGCATCCGGATTAATGGTTGGGAATGCTTCTACCCATTTTGATTATATATATGTGTAATTGCTAAACAGTATTTGTTCCCTTCACATTTATGCAGATGTATGAACTCCATACAAATAGTACGGAACGGTTATGGTGGTGTAGGTAAACTCACTCCCTTCGGTTTAAATACTCCCTGTGCATGATATCTACTGCAATCGTGACACGCTGCTCATGAGGTTTGTATGTGGTTCGTAATTCCGTATGTTAGGGGTATTCTGTTAACCAAATGTACAATCCCCCTGTTGAGACATGTCTCTACCCATGGCTCCACAAAGCCGCATATCTGAATACATTAGACGTTAATATTGGCTTTCTCACTGTGGATATGTGCAGTCCGTGTTCAAGGATTGCTCCTCGTCATAACCACGTCGGCTTTTCTGCTTTCGTAGTTGCTGTTTGCATTGTTTGTACAGTTTCTACATCTAAACTGTCTGAGGTTTGTCATTCCTCATTCACACAAACACTTTCCAACTGTGAGGCTGCTTGTTTTGCAGGTGCATGAGCTCATGCCTTACCTTTCCTACTGTTATCCTGTTGCTTTCTATGCCCTGCACATTTACAATTACCTACTTCAGTGGGTAACTGCATGGATTCTAATGCATTCAAGATCGAATGCGCATGATTAATCGGTTTACCGGTGGATGTTATCATTCCCCTATTCTTCCACTGCTGCTCATAAACATGCACTGTACAGACAACAGACTGACTATCGGGACATATGTCCACACATCAGTTTTCCGCTACAGTACAAGCACGTGTTAAAGCTATCTATTCTGCTGCTTGAGCAGACACGTTATGCTGCAGGGTTTGGCCGTCTACAATGTCATTATCAATAACTACTGCATAACCTACTTGATTCGTTCCTGTAGGACTCTGTCTACATGATCCGTACACATTAACTGTCACCTCTGCATCATCTAAGGGTATATCAGTGATATCATGTCTGTGTGTAGTTATTTAATCCATTTCGTATAGGCAACTGTGTGGTGTGCCATACACAGGTGTCGGACGTGACGTTGATAGGTTTCATGTTGTACAACGTTCAATCACCATATGAGGTTGACTCAGTGGTATGGTCAAACATGACAAATGTCTAGCACGGGTCAGGAATGCTATCTTCTCTTGCAGCAGACTGATCGCAACTGCATGAGACATTCTCACAGTGAGAGGGTGGTCTAGTAACATTACAGCCGGGGCCTGTACTGCCATGGGTGCTACAACAACTGCCTGTACACAATGTGGCACTGACCATGCCACAGTGTCCAACTGCAATGAGTAGTCAGCTATGTAGCGTTGCTTACTTCCCTGCTGTTGCATCAAGGCTGACGTCATATATCTCCGCTTACAATCTACGGTCTGACAACATGTGTTATGATTATTCACGAGACCTACTACAGCTGTTGAGGCTATCAATCGTTCTAGTCTGCAGAACGCTGTTTCTGCTACTGTAATCCAGTGTAGTATGTGTTGTGCTGCCATAGGTGTATTAAAGGTTAAGGCAAACAATACAGTGGATTCCACAGCATTGTTTGGTATCCAGATTTGACAAATGTTAGTCGGCCCAGACAGGACATCATTCCCTTCTTGTTAGTTGGCTTGGGTGCTTATTATATTGCTACCTTCCTATCGTCATGTGATGTTCTACCCTACTTGGATACCAGATATGCCAGGTAATTGACCTGTATTCTCTGTAGTTGCAATTTATGTTTGCTTACTTTATGTCCCTGTTCTGCTGATTATCTCAGTAATGCTATTGTATCTTCCATACATTGCTGCTGGGTAGGGGCATAAGCAGAATATCATCCACATAAAGTAGAACTTGACTGGCCCCGGTGGAGTTAACACCGAATGTAGCTAGCCATCTCCTGTGAGAATATCGTTGTACTTTCACAGTATCCCGCGATAGCGGGTATGGCTGTATCTGTCACCCTGACTGTACATGCAAAGCAATACGGACTATGTGGATGTATAGGTATTGCAAAGGAAGCATAGCTTATATGTACCACGGTAAGATACTTCTGTGGCATGTTCATAGCATTGAATATAGTGTGTGGGTCTGGCACCAACGCTACCCTAAGTATTCTTACATGATTTACAGCTTGGACATACTGTACCATCCGCCATTCCCCTTTTGGTTTCCGATCAGGAGATACAGGGGTATTGCATGGTGAATAGCGATTACTTTGTGGATGGGGAATTCCCTCTATGACTTTACAGATATCTTCTGGTGTCCATGGTCTATACGCTACTGGGGTTGGGTCCTGGCCTTCCTGTCCTGCATGAGGGTTCGGTACTTCAATTAATTGACAGATATCCTCACTCTGTTTTAGTACTGTGTTCTTACTCGGGTGTCCCTAGGTATGTTACGTGTTCGGGATGTGGTTTCAATAGCTTCTGTTACATTTGTTTGTTGTGCTACCTCTGTTGCCACAGGATAACGTGTGGGGACTAGCCTGCCCTCCCGCTTAATATCCTGGATGTGGTATCGAAGGTGGTAGGGGTTGTGGGGGGGGGCTATCGGTACTACTGTATTATGATCTTCTCTGTGTACGTATGATGCTTAGCCATTTGTAGTGTTCTGTTCCCTTCAGTACACTACCTCAGTCCACCGATGTGCATGACGGATACCCAATTGTCGCTGTTTTGTCGCCTGCACATCTTAGGGCTGCCACCTTTTCAAATGCACAATGTGGGACATTAGTGTTCGGAACGTGTAATTTTCCTGGAAAATGCATACCCACGGCCAGTACATAGGACAGGAATTCACGTTTTGCCAGGAGAGCGACCAATTGTTGTAGCATTTCAGTTGCTTATTCTGTTTATTATTATATTTTGCTGTTCCACATACAAATTTACTGTTTTATGCTACCATTTTGATAGATATCTGGGAAATGTTTGTCCTGAGATATCAGGACATTTGCCATTTGTTCGGTTTGTTTACAGGACACGGCTGGCCAAAGAGGGACTGTCCCTCTCAGGGTGGAACAGGTGTTTACCCTGGAACATGTGCATCAAATTTTCAGGGATTACAATGTTTCAGTAATGATATTTTGTGTAATATACCATCAATGTCATATTTATTACCCCATTTTGCTGCGTAACTCACATTATGTGCTCTCTGCGATTGCATATACTTCACGTCACCCGTCAAACGCGGATCACATGATCTGTTTCTTCAATAATCTCCCATATCCTCTACACGACTGCTACGTACCCTTCTGTCATACCACGTGGTGTCTCCTTCCCTGTATCCACTGTAGTGTCTACAATCACTATTTACTCTGCTGTGTGTTCCCCTGACCTATGTTCAGATTTAACAGAATTTGGATAGGTGTTTGACCCGCTATCACAACTGTTAACAGAAACACAATGTAGTCTGGTCCCTGATCTACAATAGAGACAAAAAGGCAAACACTCCTTACCTGGGCCTCCTGTTTAAGGCTGCACGTTTTCTTCTTGGGATCCAGTTTTCCGCTTTTCAGCCACAGATCAGACAGTAAACAGCCTCTTTACACACAACAATTCAGTCGGAGGTCTTTTCATTCAAGAAGAACCATTTATGCATATTCTCCTGCGTACATGTCTAACCAGCCATGCACTCTGACCTGTAGCTTACCAAGGGAATTCCGTATTTCAAGGATCACAATGTGAAATAAGTTGTTAAAACCAGACTGTAGTTATCAGTAGGCTTTTCTAAGTGACAGCCGATAACACAGGAGGCTCGGGTTCGGAAAGTTTTAGTAGTGTACACAGGCAGGCTAAATAATATACAGTCCAAGTATGTGAGTTTTGTCTGACTCTATACAGTAAGCAGTTTCTTTATATAGTGTTTACAATCAGCTTTTGCCCACCTTACTGACGTGGTCGGTCACAGGGCATTTCCATCACTATGGTCCGCAATAGTCTATACATACGTGGGTGCTGGGGTCGTGCTTTTAAAATGTTTTCCCATGGGAATAACACAGCCTTGCAAGGCACCTTGGACATTACAGTGTCCTTCTGTGATTGTAGCTGTTTCAAGGACCCTAGACTGTTCCGATACAGTGTACAGTTAATTTCTTAATACGTTGCTTTGTCTCTCTGGTAAGGAGTTGTACTGTTATCTTCGATAGAGCTCACAAGGCCATCCTCCTCTGGGGAAGGAGTGCTGTTATGCATGTACATACATTTATTGTTCTGTAACCCAGCAAATAATTAATGCTGACAGACATGAGCCTGCTGTACTGCTTACTGCCAGGTTCAGAATTCCATCACACTACAGCTTAGCTTCACCAATTACATGCAGGCTTAGTTCTACTGCCATATTGTACGGTACAATTCAATGCATTATATAGTATTTTGAGTCTAAACTGGAACTTCATATGTGTTTCTATATATTTTTCGAACGACATCCATCCGGCCATATGCATGTTGTTCCGTCCTTTACCTTGACCGTGTGTATTTGTCCGTCCGGCAACGCTACTCTCCACATGTGATGTCCCAGCTTCCCCTTCTTTGCCTGTAGCACCCTGTTAGGACGTCCTGTTTGGTAGGCACGTGTTCCGCTATATGTGATCGACTTCACTGCATAGATAATCATCGATGCGGTGGTCCAACGACCCGACTTGTCCACATGTGTACAGTTATGTGCACCGTGTCGTATGCAAACCTATATGGTTTGGACGGGTACATACTACATGCGGGATGTACACATTCTGCTGACACATTCACATGCAGCCATTTACATATCTGTACCTGCGGTGGGTTGGTGACATGTGGGGTACGTATTTGCCCGCGTGGCATTGCCTAACACAAACATCTTACCACATTTCAGGTATGCACATTGTGTGTGGTTGTATAGCTGCACACGGATGCTAGCAGGTTTGGGTGCAGAGGTATACATGGGTGGGACTGACATGTACAATGAGGCTATTGTGTAGTACATCCGAATGCATGGGTTCTGCTTCTGGATATTACACTTCAACATCGCCATCCAGTGTATGCAACAGAGACGTTGCTGGGTGTGGGATATGTTGCTATGCACATGTTTGCCTGTGTTTGAGGTATCTTGCTTCCTTACTGTTGTTATGTCAACACAGCTACCCGGCTATGTACTCTCACTACTGCTTGTGACCATTATGGTTGGCACCTTTTCCAATGCCCATAGTGGGGCATGTTATGTGGAAACTTCGGAATTTGCAGGACTACACATACCCACGGCTAGTGCAGTTGACAGAACTTCACTTATTTGCCATACTATAAGCTTATTCTGTCAGCATTTGGGTTCCTTATTTATTTTCTTATGCCATGTCTGTGTTTCATATAGTAATGTATATGTTTTATGCTACTATTACATGTATATTGCGGGAATTTTCTTAGCAGGGGTTTGGAGGTCATTTTCCATTTTTCTGATTATTGCAGGGACACAACTGTCCAATCAGGGACTGTCCATGGCACATTGGGACAGCAGGTAACCCAGGTGACCATGCCCATGTCGCTACTGGGGTTTCCACCTTTTCCAGTTTCCGATCTGGGATATTTCCGGGACTCACATCTGACTTTACAGGCCGACACATACACACGGTCACTATATAGCATAGAACTTCACTTGTTTGCCTAAATATAAGCTTATTGTTGTGGCAATTTGCTTGCTTATTCTGTTTCTTGTGTCATTTAGGTATTTCTGTTACAGAAATAACCAATTCATGCTACCATTACATTAAATACGGGATATCATTGTGTCCTACAATCGTAGCACATCAGCCATTTCTAATACGTTTTTTCGGGACACAACTGGCCATAGAGAGACTGCCCCAACCAATGTGGGAGAGGTGGTGACCTTAGTCGCTGCTCCTATGTCGGTGCGACGCTGACATGCGGCTGTACACCTTCTCTGAGTGTAAACACTGACGGTGCATTGCGGGACGAACGCGGTCTTATGCGTATCCTTTGCTCCTTGGACGGGTACACTTATGCCTTCATGGCTTGTATTTGCTTCTCCGTTAATTTGGGATGGGTACTATGTTGCATACTGTACGTGCGTTTCATTCTGCACGGGACCTGGCTGCTGCCATTACTATTGTGGGCGGACCGTGGCTGTCAGCACATTAGGTTGCTCACCTCATGCCGGCTTAGACACGCCTCCAGACGCATCCTACCTGGGCTCGCTCACGTACACTACGCACGTGTCTGTGATTCCGGTGCACTCTCATTAATATGTATATGGCGCTACTGCGCCGGCTATTCACTGCACCGCCGGCGCAAGCCTTACGCCGGCCTTGCGCCGAGCTTCATGAATCCCGGGGTGTATTTATTTTTTATTTATTTTATTTTACATTTGTTTACCGGGAAAGTCAGACTGGAACTAGGTCCATTTACAGCAGAGGCCCACGGAGAAAAGCTCCACATCAAACAATTATTATAGTGGTATATAAAATCAAGATATATCATAAATAGTTAGTTGCAGGCAGGCTTACTTTACACATTGTTGGACCCTGGATATTGGTATTTGGTAAAAAAAACCAAACCCATATTGACTGATGCAATCAAAGAGACATATCACAAGACATAATGGTAGCAAACAGTAGGCCCTGTATGGGTGTTACTGAGTTCTGTGTATTGGACATGGTAAGCAGTGATAGAGCGGAGATTAGTGAGAGAGTAGAGGAGACCAGGAAAGCATTTATGTGATGCAAGGACAGAGCCAGGACTGCAAGAGGTGTGGCTTGAGTGACTTTTTGAGCAATGAGATAGTTGTTGCTGGTGAGATGTTTTGGGGGAGGTTATTCCGTACCTTAGCGATGGTATGAGAGAAAAGAGCTTTCCCTGCAGTGTTATTGGCTTTGGATAAACAGAGTAGGGTCTTGTTGGATGAGCATAGAGGATGGTTTGCTGAGTACTGGTTTACTAGTTGGGTTAGGGCTGGAGTTTTATGAGAATTTTGTAGTATATTGAAGGTGATTACTGGTTGATGGTACATAATTTGTTGTGGTAGTTCTAACCATTTTAGCTCCTTTAAGGCAAGACAGTGATGACTTTTAAAAGTGGAGTTATTGGTGAATGTTGCAACTTTATTGTAACATGATTCAGGTTTGCCTAAGTCTGTTTTCCTGATGTGAGTTAGGATTGGTGATGCATATAGTAGGGTAGACAAGAGGTGGGTTTGGGCTAGGGTGATACATGCTTGGTTTGATAGGAATTGCTTGTGTTTGTATAAGGTTCCTAATTTTTTGTGTATTTTTTAATGGTTTGGGAGATATGGACATCAAAGTGAAGATCCTTATCTATTTCAACACCGAGGAGCTTATGGGGAGATGGCGAGCTTGTGGTGCCATTTTTGGAAGTTATGGTGAAGGAAGGAGGTGTGGTTTTGGATTTGTTGAGGGAGAAAAGAAGTAATTTGGTCTTGTTGGGGTTTAGAATAAGTTGGATATCTGTAATCCATTTTTCCATGGAGCAGAAGGATTCTTGGGTAAGCTTTTGAACAGTGGCTAAGGATGGGGATGAGCATATAAGGGTTGAATTGTCTGCGTATTGTATAAGTGATTCATGTAGGATGGAGGTATGTAGCTTGTTTGTGAAAATGGTAAATAGTAAAGGCCCCAGTATTGATCCTTGAGGAACGCCAATGGTAGTTGGTAATAGAGGTGATCGTACACCTTGCCATTTGACTATTAGAGAGATAGTTTCTGAACCAGGAAGTAGTGGAGGGGGCAAAGGACATGGTTGTTAGAGTGTCTATAAGTAAGTTATGCGAGACCATGTCAAATGCCTTTGATAGACCTAAGAATATGGCTGATACAAAGTTGTTGTTGTTTCTAAGTTGATTAACCTGGTTGGTAAAGGAGAGAAGAGCTGTAGTTGTGCTATGGTTTGGGCAGAAGCCATGCTGTGTGGGGGAGAGGAGATTATGTGAGGTTAAAAGTGCATCACCTGGGTGTGAATGCATTTCTCCAAGATCTTGGAAAGGGGGGATAAGATAGCAATGGGGCAGTAGTTTGATAGTTCATAGGAGTTGCCGCCTTTGTGAAGGGGAATGATGTATGACACTTTCCATAGTTGGGGGTTGTAAGCTTCTTGTATGGAGCGGTTTATCAGAATAGAGACCGGGTAGGCTAGGGACTCTGCAGCTAATTTTAGGATAGTAGTGGGTAGACCATCTGCTGTGAGAGTGTTGGGTTTTAGTTTTGAGAGCAGTTTTTTTAACTGTGGAGGTTGATATGGGTGAGTGTAAAGGGGGGTATACTATTGTGGTCTATAGTGGGGGTGAATAGAGAGCTGTTGTGTGATAACTGGGTAGATAATGAGAGGATAGATTCTGTGAAGTGATGCTTAAATTGAAAAGCTACGCTGTCATTATCAGTATTGGTGTTGGGAGCTGGGGTGGGAGTTTTGCCAGGTTTTAGAAGGGACTTGATAGCCTGCCAGAACTTTTGGGGGTTCTTGGAATGTATGTTTTGGATTTCTAGGACGTAGTTTTGTTTATCTGTTTTTGTTTGTCTTTTGGCCTGATTATGAAGTTGTTGATATCTTTATTTATCTTGCCTGGTGTTGTTCTTTTTCCAGCTCTTCCAGGCACTGTCTCTGGCTTTTAGTAAGGCTTTTGTTGTTTTATCTAGCCAAGGGACATAGTTAACTTTAGTCCTACGTTTCCTGATGGGAGCTAGTATATTTAGAGCATTCATAAATGTATTATTGAAATATTCAACTGCCTGGTCTAATGCTGGAGTTTGCGGTGGGTGACAGTTACTTTGTTGTAGCATGCTGTTAAGAATCTTCAGATCTACCTTGTGCTCATCTCTAGTTTCCTTATATAGTATAGGTCTGAGTATGTTTACCTGTCTACGAAGGAGGAATGTGGGGCAGTGGCCACTCAGTACATCAGATAGGTAGCCCACATGATAATTTTCTTTGGGGAGATTAACTAATGTCCAGTCAAGAATGGAGTGTTTTTTGGATTTTTTGTCAACTCTGGTGGGTTCTTGGTTTAATTGTGAGAATCCAAATAAGCTGATGTGATTTGAGGGATTGTTGGAGTTGCAGGTTAGCCAATCTAGGTTTAGGTCTCCTAGTAGGATGGTTTCTTGGTGTAGGTTGTTTGTGGCCCATTGTAACATTTCCTCTATTATAGGTGAGTTATTACCTGGAAGAATATAACTGCAGAGGATGTTAATTCTCTTTTTGTTTTTAAGGGAAATAATCTAGCCTAATGTTTCGCTATTTTGGAATTTGGGAAGTGGTGTTTTCAAAGGCTGGAGCTTAAGTGCATTGTTAAATAAAATTGTAACTCCGCCTCCCTTTTTGGTGTCTCTGCCTTGCCTTAGGATGTTATAACCTGGGGGAAGAATTTCTTCGTTTTGTGTGGTAGGTTTTAGCCAGGTGTCAGTAATGGTTTAATATATCTGGGGAGTAGTGGGCTATGAATGCGTCTAAGTCATGTAGATTATTGGATATACTTCTAGAGTTTAGGTTAATAATAAGTAGGTCTGATTCCTGTTTGTTTGAGAGAATTTTGTTGTGTGGACCTTGGTTGGGGTGTATGTCTCCTGAGATTAGTAGTAATTTTTTGAGGAGTAGTTTGAGTTTGATGGCTCGAGCTAAGTGTGTATATACTCTGGGTGTTGCTTGTCTATTGAGTGGTGATGAGGTGTGTGTTTTGTGTATATAAAATACTGAGTTATTATTGAATAACGTGGAACAGATTAAAATGTTTATATTTGTATGTGTGTGTGTGTTGGTATGTGTTGTGTGGAAGGTGGTATTTATCGGTATGCTAGTGTGTAAGGATGTAGTGTAGGCTAGAGTAGTGAAAGTTAGTAGTAGGAGCGGTAGTATGCCTTGCATGATGTGTCTGAGATTAGGAGAGGTGAGGGCAGTAAGCAGGAGGGTGTGGTATGAAAGGAGGAGAGGTGAGGGCAGTAAGCGGGAGGGTGTGGTATGGAAGTGGATGTGATACCTGAGGGATGGTGATAGGCTGTTGAAGGAGTGGTATGACTAATTGAACTATAAATTTAGGTGTACTGGGAGCAGGTGGGTACTGGGGGCAAGGTAGGGGAGCGGAGTGAGCCCGTAGGACGAACGGAGCAGGCAAGAGCAGGAGAACCGACTACAGCAGAAAAAGTATCAGTAACTGCAGAGATATTAACTAAAGCAAGTAGGTAAGTAGTACTTTAATTTAGAGGAAAGTACTTCAGTAGTTGTAAATGAGGGTAGTTTCACAGGGAGGGAGGTGGGTGTGTAGTAGCTGTAGAATGGGGAATAGGATTTAAATAATTCTACCAGTTTATGGTATAATGGGAAAAGTCTGGAGATAGGTGGTAAGACTAGGTTTACATGGTAAAATGCTGCCACCTAGTGGCAAAGAGAGATAGTGTGAAGTAGGGATAAGCAGTTCCTTTATATAGTAATGTATTCTGGGATTTGAGAGATACCGGAGGGGGAAGAATGGCAAGCGGTCTGCGGTAGGCTGATGAGAACCACACACACGGATGGGCAGCTAGCACATGTGAGTATTAATAGATAGTGCACAAGTAGTTAGTTGTGGGCTACATAATATAGCTCAGATATATCTACTTCTAAGTCTCCTATATGCCTCAGCAATTTTCACTAACCTACTGTCCTTTCAACTAGCTAAACTGGAGAGATCTTGTAATAGAACTGCAAAATTTGCAAATTAACACATTATTCAAACACCTCAGTCCATTAACTGGCTAGAACTATCAACTCTGCTAACTTATTTTCAAATTAAGATTGCCCACAGTCTCCCCTACTGATATGTGGACACTCAAAATGTGGAGTGCCGACACTCTAAAAAAAGGTTCTAAGTACAGGAGAAGAGCGAATCTTTAAAATCACTCTTTTCATTTAAGCTTCTTTTATTGCAAGGAGTCAAGTCTCCCTCTCCAAATCACCGTACCTCAGAGAAAAGGGAATATCCTGAGAAATGGCCATCTCAGACTTGGTATGTGTAAGTTGTTTTTATTTGGCCATTCAGTCTCTGAGTTTTGGGACTTGATCTGGTGGTTCCCAGCATTTCATGCATGGTTACCCTGCCCACCACATTCTATTTACTAAAGACAAATTCCCACAACTAACCAGCAATTAAGATGGTATATCCTCCCAGAAAAGTCTCTAATGTAATACCTAGAAGTCACTCAAAAATCTAAAAATGATAATCATGACTGTCTATACTCTGTATACATTGTTAAACTATGAACTCAATCCCAGCAGACACCAGAAATATCTCATATACAATTTAAAATCTCTTTGAAGATGTATTGCTCAAGAAAACAGTCTTGCACTTGTAGCAATCCCATTTCAAAGACCCCTTCTTATTCTAAATCTAATCTGATCTAAAATCTGCAGTCCCAATGAAATCATACCTATCAATAAAACTGTCCTACCCTTGTGCCATCCCCATTCCTAAGCTTCCCCCTTACAGTTAGATCAAAGTACTATTACAAAATGATTGCACTTTAACTACAGTAAACTCCTGGTTACAGGTCTCAAGTGAACTGTTTGGATGCTTATATTACAGTGCAAGAATGTACATACTCTGTAAAGTAATGCTGAATGTTCTATTAATGTCTATCAGTTTTATATATTGTATATGCTATGTTCAATATATGTGCCTGAGCTTAATGTTCTGTGAATGCTATACAGAGTATGCAAGAAGATAATCAGGTGGTAAGTTACATAGTCCTGAATGTTATATAGTACATTTTACTGTTAGCGCATTCAATGTATGTAATGTGGAGATTTTCTTCCAGGCCCCTGCTGAAAAGGTGCTTTGCCTAGAAGGACTTCCCCGCTAACAAATGAATGTTGTTAATTGATGGTGTTTTGTGCAGTTTATGCAACTTTTTGTCTGTTCATTGTTGTATTCCTCTAATATTGGTGGAGATGGTTCCACTACACCTGGATAAATTCACATTGATTGTAGCTTCAGCCAGATAAAACAAACCTTTTAAAAAACCTTCAATGAGTTTACACCTAATCAAGAATGGGGAAGGTGGAGGTGATGACAATCTCATGTTGCCAAGTTTTTATATTGTTTTAAGTTAACAGAGAAATACTGCCAACATCTAGTGTTTCAATATGTTTTACACTCTGACATATTTGATATTTTATGCTTCAGTCATAGTTGCTGCCAGGTTTTTGGCATTTAGCCTTTTCACTTTAGTCTTTCTGTATTCTTTCTTTTCCCATTTAGCATTTATCAGTGGTCTCTCTGAACTACTACACCTAGAATAATAAGCCTGCTAACTAACCTCTCTCCTATTTTCATTATGTGACTGATTTGTATATTAGCAGTACTTTGTATAACAGTGTTTTACATGTACTTTGTACTGATTGCCTTAACTAGTTATCTTTAGGTAACCATTTGAAATGTCGGGACCTGCTAGAGTGACACCCAAAACATAGAGACTTCTTTTTCTTCTTCTTTCAGCTTTTCCCAGTTAGGGGTCGCCACAGTGGATCACCTGTCCGCTCATGATTGGCAATGGAGTTTTACGGTGTCGAGTTGCCAGCCTGGCGCCCAACTTTCCACGGAAGGCACACACACACACGCATGCACACACTCATGTTTATGTCTTTGGGATGTGGGAGGAAACCAGAGCACCAGGAGGAAACCCACGCGACCACAGGGAGGACATGCAGACTCTGCACAGAACACCCCAGCTGAGGATCAAACCATTAGACCTCTTGCTGTGAGGTGACCCAAAACATAGAGACTGAATGGACAAAAAAATGAATTCATATGTACCAAGCCCAAGATGCCCATTTTCCCGAATATTCCCTTTTTCTCTGAGGTACGGCAGTCTCAGAGTTGGTATATATGAGCCTGGGGTGAGGGCTTGCACCCCACATCATGAGTATAGGGGGATTTGCCCCCATGCAAAAAAGAAGTTAAAAGGATATTTAATGTGTGATCTACTAAGAAAAGGAACCTGGCGCCACCACTGCAGAATAACGCTTCTGTATTGTATCTATTATTTTCTGCAGATGTTTTCCTGGAATGAACTCCTTCACCTGTCTGTATCAGCCTTTCTAAGACTTCAGCCCTGCTAAAGGCCATATTATCTTCTTATCACTTTGGACCTCCAGTTCAACCCTTTTCAAATTTGTGTTGACAATTTAAGTTGTGGGCTTTCTTTCATTTTGTTATTTGTCTAATTTGATTTTGCTTTGTTAAAAGAGCTTGCTTGTGTAATGATTCCTGCAATATATAACAGCAGTCTTTAATCTTTAATAACCTTCATGTTTATTTTAGTTAATTCATTTATCATACTCTAAACTGCATTTATGTAAAACTGTAAAACAACTCTACAAGTTGAAAATATTGTGACTTTATATATCCAAAGCTTTCCAGCGGTGTGTTTCACACTTAATAATTTTCATAAGGTAACCTCTACCCTATAGCATTGACTGGACTGAACTGTACTTAGGGTTTTGTCACGGATTCTGGTGTCGCCCCCAAAAAGACCTTTCCTATCTGAATGGTGGATAGGCTCCAGGTTGCTCATGATCCTGAAATAGATACTGTGGGTTATCCATGGATGAATGAACAAACATAAATAAACCAATAAAAATGAGATTCTGAAATGAGTAAAAGGCTCTGCACTGTACCTTAGTAACAATGACATGCATACCCCCTTTCTAAATGTATTCCTCCAGTCTTATACTAAACTTTTTCAAATTGTAATTCAAAAGGCTACCTAAAAGAATTATATTGTTTAACAAACTGTATAAACGTGTATCTCTGTATTTCTTGTTTTCTGTGGTATTTTATACTAATTGCCTGCTTTCTTTGTTTACTGTGGTAATCTTATAATAGTTGTTTGCCTGTAGCTGTTGTAACCTACACTCCCATATATAAGTTTAGTATCTATGTACTTTTATTTTATCAATTTTTTTTTACTCTGTGGAGCTTTTCTCCATGGGCCTCTGTTGAAAATGGGTTCCTGACCTAGTCAGACTTTCCCAGTCAGCAGGTCACACCTTTCAACTACACAGATTTTCGCAGAATGTACAGATTTTTGCCTCAGATTTTTGGTCCGTTTTTCATAAAATTGTGGTTTTGTGACAAATTAGTGGCGGAAAATCATTAGAGATTGAAGTTAGAAGTTAGAAACTAGTTTTCACAACTAGTTTCATCTGGCCAAAGTATACCTGCATCTGTATTGTTTGGTTTCTGTCCTGTGTTTTAAATCAGATATACCTGTTGCTCAGGCTGCTGCAGAAAGATTGACCTAGTGTCAGCTGTGATATTGAGAAAAGATAAGTGTTTATTCTCATTTTTGTCTGCATTTTGATTTAATATCTCTGTAATCTGTACAACTGTACTTATTCTTCTTCTTGTTTGTCCCCACCCTCCCTGCCTGTTCTTGTTTTGGTGTCAGTGTAGGTGGCTCTTGAATTGCCTGCCCCTCCTGTAAGTCTGTATTTGAACACTCCTCCTGAGTCCATCTCATTTGCTCACTTAACCGAATATAGTGAGATCATATTCTGAGTCTAGTGTTCACTCTACATAATATAGAGAGAAGATTTGAGAAGGCCAACTCACTTAGGTTCTTCCTTCATCTCTCCTTGAACTTTACTAAAAAAAAAAAAAAAAAAAAAGGTATCTGCTTTTACTGTATTTGTGTTTCCTCCTACTTTATTTTGCTTTTGCCTCTTCTTAAAAGTACTCCATTTTATTTATTCTGCTGCACTTATTGCTGTTTGGTAGTAACCTGATTAAATTGTAACTGTTATTCTAAGCCTTTTGGTTTAAGCACTTTGGCTTCAGACCAGTTGTTTTACATTAAGAAGGTTTGTGGCCTGCACTGTGGTGGCAGGACAGGTAGCTTACATCCTTCTAAGTTGGGAATTGCTAATTGAAAGCTCAGTGTCTGCTATTCTAAAAGTGTATTAGTTCTGGTTTAAGCACTTGGGCTTCAGGCCAGTTATTCTACAATAAGAAGGTTTGTGGTCTGCACTCTTGTGGGAGGAGAGGCTGGATTCTGCCCTTCTGAGCTGGGAATTTCTGGTCACAGGCTTATTGTGCTTCTTATTTGAACTGTTTCTTTCTGAAATTGGTGCGCCTTGTTGCTGTAGCATAGGACCAGATTCAGGCCTGCTGAATCTAACTTTGTTTGTATAACTTGAGCACTGATCCAGGTCATCTTTTTTGGAGAAGGTTCCCCTGCACCCTAGTAGCAGGAGTGTGCAGTTAGAACTTGTTTGATTGAAGACTGCTGGAACAGGGCTCAGTTTTGATTTTTTTTTCTGGTTAATTGAGTAACTTGTTTAAATCAGATAGATCATTTTCTATTGTGTTTTATATATATATATATATATATATATATATATATATATATATATATATATATATATATATATAAACAAATTTGCACTTTATTCATCTGCTTTTACTGTATTTCTGTTTCTTCCTACTTTATTACTAGGGTCATTGACTACAACTCTGAACTGAGATATATAACAATAAGCATCTTTTTATGCTCATTTAAAGTGTTTTTTTGATTGTATCTGCTTTATTTTCTGGAAAAAAATATGTATATATATATATATATATATATATATATATATATATATATATATATATATACATGTTTCCCGCCTTTCTAAGCTAGTATAGTGCAGTTTTCAGGTTAGTGCTGAATTGCTGAATTCAGGGCTGTGATACAAATATCTGTGTTTGTCCATACCTTACTTGGATAGAAGGAAGTTTCTCTGTTCACCTGTGAGAGAGCGGAGCTTTGAGCAACCTATCTGTCCCTGGAGGAGTGGTTTCAGACCAGAAAGTAGTAGTTTATTGGCCATTTTGGGCTAATTTCTATCTCTTTGATTTCCCTGGTATAAAAACCGCATTTGCCCAGTTTTGCATGCCGGGCAGCACCGGTTAGCTAGGGTATAACTATTCCCAGCTCCGCAAAGTCTCCTCTTCAATTTTTCCCTTGGAACTAGACAAACTTTCAACTTAAGCACTCAAGCCATTCATTTCTCAGCCCAGCCCTTGCTCAAAACTCATAGCAAGCACTTATAAACCCTAGCACTACAGAAGGACAGGGCTCTCTATTCGGCCTTACCAGCCATTCAGTAAAACAGTTTACTGTACCTATCCAGGCATGTCCAAAGGGCAGTTTCAGGTGTACTCTCCAGTCCAACTGGTGAATCTGGGCATTTTGAGGCAATGTTACAACTGCCTCGTGTACACAGAAAACCCTCTCCTCCTACCACCAAACACTAATACATGCAAGAGATGCAATTATACAGCCAAACTGGAGGCTAAGCTCTCTCAACCCAAGACTGGATTAGGCAGCCAAGAGGAGAAGGGAAATACTGGCATCACACCACCAGTCTCACAAAGACCCATTAAACCAGCACCAACAAAAAACACAAGTAAATACACGAAAACATACTCAGAGGCTCTAAATAAAAATTTGTAAAAGCAACAGAGCCTTCCAAAGCAGACATCCAAGCAACCACCACCCCCCAACACAAACCATGAAACACATACTTCACAAAACCAGTGTGCCACGCAATCACAGCCCTCAAGGAAAAATAACATACCCAACATACTAGTAATAGGTGACTCTATAATAGGTGACTCTATAGTCAGGCACACTGACGTCCTACTCACTAGGCTGAATAAGGAGGTCACTGTTAGCTGCCTGTCAGGTGCCAGGATCCGCCACATAACACAAGCACTCAGGTCACTCTAGAACAAGTACAAATACGACTCTGTCATTGTCCATGTTGGTGCGAATGACCTGAGCCGTACCTCCCTGGATTACATGAAAAGAGACATGGAAGAGCTCTCTGATCACGTAGCCCAGGCGGGTATAGCCCTGACCCTGAGTAGCATCCTGCCCTCACCAAGAATGATACCACAGTATAAAAAAAAAAATTATCAATTTCAACAACTGGCTAAGTTTCTGGTGTCATTCAAAGGGGATCCAGTGTCTGTCTGCCTGGGATGACATGCTTGACAAGCCACACTGCTTTGCTAGAGATGGCTTGCACCTGTCACCCTTAGGCTTTCGAATACTGACCAAGGCTCTTGCCACCCCCATAGTGCCTTTTTTAGGCAAGGCTCAAAAGACAAACCCACTGCTGTAAATAGTACAAGCAACAAAAATCTGAGGGTAATGCTACTCAATGCCAGAAGTCTAAACCTCAAAATGCGCACACTTGAGGCACTCCTCAGTATGGAGAAAATCGATATATGTGCAGTAACAGAAACCTGGTTTAAGGTTCCAAAGAGCACCCCAGCACTACCAGGCTACAACTCATACCATACATTTCAGCCACAGAACCCAGACCAAAATACAAAAGGTGGGAGAGTATCCATATTCATCAAGGATACCCACACATCCAGGTTAGTGGCACAGCACGATGCTTCAGAGATTATCCACATGCAACTAACAATGGGCAAAACTGCAATTCAAATTGTAGCTTGCTACAGATCACCCACCATGTCCCAAGACCCCCATTCCGCATTTCTGGAAACATAGGGTAACATAAAGGTCCTACCATGGGCGACCAGTGTTCCACACAGGAGGTCAACCCCTCGCTGGTTAGATCTGACCATAAACAAATCACTTTGGATATCCACATTCCGCCCCCACCCTCAGACAAGGAAACCAATGTGAAAAACTTTACAAAGGCAAACTTCACTTTACTTAAGATGGAGGTGGAAAGTTTCAAAGCCCCCATGCTAAAGGATAACCCTGTCCAAGCTGCAAAATGCTTTACTAATGCATTCTACAGGCACCTGCAAGAATGCATGGATCATGCTATCCCAAGCAAACCAAGACTCACTCCTCCAAGAAAAGGAAACCAGTCTGGTGGACCCCTGCCATAAACAAGCTATACAATAGGAGGAAACTAATACAGAAAAGAGTAAAATCACAAGAAGGGAAGACATCCCTGATCAGTATCAGCAAGAAACTACGATCCCTCATAAAATCGTCCAAGGCGAGCTTTGAAAGAAATCTTGCCAAGGACTCCAAAGATAACCACAAGGCATTCTTTAGCTATGTCAAGAATCTAAATGGCGATGCTCAGATCTGCTCGGAGTTAGTGCAGAATGGCACAGAATACACTGAACCAACCGATATTGCCAACATCCTGGCAGACAGGTTCAGTGCAAACTTCACCCCCCCTCTCACCCCCAAAAGGGCCCCATAACCATACCAGAAGAATGTAGAGCCCCTGAAATCACAGCCACTCAGGTTAAAACAGCCCTCTCCAAAGCTAAAAACACAGCATCAATGGGACTGGACGGTGTCTCAGGCTGTGTCCTACACAAGCTCAAAGACAAACTAACCCCTCACCTAAACACACTTTTCAAACTCAGCCTCTTCACAGGCTACATACCCATAGAGTGATGCACAGCAACAGTTATTCCACTCCACAAAGGTGGAGCCACAACAGACCCCAGGAACTATTGCCCTATAAGCCTGACTAGCTTGGTCTGCAAGGCTATGGAGCGTATCATCATGGAACTCATTAACAGAGACATTGGAAACCTCCAAACACTGGACCCTCCCCAATTCAGCTTTGTTAAGGGCAGATCATGCCTCCTAAACCTGGTGAACTTCTTTGAGACAGTTACCAAGGTTATAGACGAGGGAAAGGTGGTACACACCACCTACCTAGACCTCGCAAAGGCCTTCGACACCATTCCCCATTCTGGTATTATAGGCAAGCTCACCAGCCTGAACATAAACCCCTATGTCACAAGATGGGTTGCCAATTAGCTCACGGACAGAACTCACATGGTGAGAGTTGTGGGAGCTAGGTCTGACTCTAAACCGGTTACAAGTGGTGTTCCCTATGGCTCAGTCCTAGGACCCCTCCTGTTTGGTATATATTTGTCAGAGGTACAGACAAGCACAGGAGGACTATGGCTGACCAAGTTCGCAGACGACTGCAAACTAGGGGCTATAATTGACTCACCTGCTGACACAGACATCCTCCAAAAGGGTCTCACTGAGACGGATACCTGGTGTCAAAATCATGGCCTCAAGCTAAATGCCAAAAAGTGCATAGTTATTCCTTTGGAAATAACAAAGTACCTACAAACTACCACATAGGTGGTAGTCCCCTAAATACGGAAAACATAGTAAGGGATCTGGGGAGCCAAGTAGTTAGTAATCTCTCCTTTGATAATCACATTTCCAAAGTGGTTAGAAAATCCTTCTATGTGGTCCACCTAATCACAAAAGTGTTTGCATCCAGATCAAAAGTGGTTATTGTGCCCCTCTGCTCATCACTCATCAGACCCATCATAGAGTACAACGCCCCATTTGGGATGTACCTTACAAGACACCTGCAACAACTGGAAAGACCACAGAAGTATCTCACCAAGAGGACCACTGGCCTCAAACAGATGCCCTATGCAGCTCGCCTGAAGAAACTCCAGCTGTACTCAGTTGCATACCGACTGCTCAGAGGTGATCTCTGCCTGACATACAAGGCCATGTCCAACCCAGAATTGATGGACATGCTCCACCTAAAGAAAATTTTATCCCCTCGAGCCACACACTCTAGGGATCTAAACCTCACCACAACAATAAATAGGATGGGCTGGAGAGATAGATTCCTGTCCCAGAGACTTCCCATGCTTTGGAACAAGATTCCAATCTACATTAGGCAGAGCTCCTCGCTAGCACTCTTCAACAGAAACCTTGACGAGTGGATGGGAAACAGAAAGTGTACCCCGGGGATCACTTCAGTGGCTCTGCTGGACAGAGACACAGGGAACTAATCTAAAGGGGTGGGGAAAGCCAACACATTTTGGCTAGGCTTATAAATGCCTTTGGGTAGATAGCTTAGTACCTACCTATGAACCTGAGTTTCAGACTTCATACCCTTCAGAAAATGCATGCAAATGCAAAACCTGTTATTCTATCAACTTTCTGTTTGTAAGAGCAATATTTAAAAATTGTCCCTATTTTGGGGGCTTTGTCCCACTTTTATTTAAGGCTTTGTCCAGATTTCTTGCTCTAAGAGGCTGAGAGGTATGGTTCCCAGATGTACATATATATAGATATATGGAGCTGATGAATGACTTTTTTGAACCTGTAGAGCTAGAACTCACAGATGAAATTGAGTAGTTGTATGTAGAGGTAACAGACACCATAGAACAAATTGCTCAGTCTAACCTGCTCTATGATATACTGGATCGTATTGCCACTTTTGAAAAAAGATCTCATTGACACTAAGAAAAGGAAGCTGCATAGGGTTTAATGGATTTTCAAAAAAGATAATTTTTTTCTTGGAATATTAGTCCAAGACACAGACATAGAGACACACCTAAGACTGGAACTGAGCCTTTCTCAGCTCACAGCACCCCACCTACAGAAATTAACTCCACATGTCACACCCCCAATGCAATCCCAGTCTGTCAGAAACAACTACAAGCAGGAAACAACACCAATTACAGCAAAAATGACTCAGCTTCCTTGCCTATAGCTCCTGCCTCAGATATCAACTCTCAATCAGGCATTGCTCCATTACAAATGCCAATCACAGACTGTACCAATTGGAATGCATCTCATGCATATGCAACAGCAACAGCTTTAAATACAACAGCATCTACTCAGCCTGAAGCCCCTCCCCTTTCTTCTACTTGTGTGTTACTATGGCTTTTCAGTGGGTAACAGTGAATGTTAACAGCACTGGAGCACTAGATCCTATCAGATTGCTTTTTTTATCAGACAAACCTTTTCCTCTTCCACTTCCAAATCTCCAAAGACACAACACTGTCAAACAGAAATGTAAAGGAAGCCAACCTCGAACACACAATCAAACACAGGTTTGAACCTAGTTTTAACTGATCAAGAACTATCAGTTTTAAGTAAAGGGCTGACATTTATACCCCCAGACTGTGGACATTTTCACCACTGTATCTGAATTTAAAGATTTTTGTTAGAACTTTGAATTTAAAGACTGGCAAGGATTCACGAAGCCTCCGTGTAAGAGTTATAACTCTTACACGGAGGCTGCAGTTAAACGGAGTGATGTCAGCATGCTTTGCATATTCATGAGAGCGTGCTGAATCACACCTAAGTCTAACACGGTCCGTGTAAGACAGTAGGGGGTGTGTCCATAGGCCGAGCCCTGCAAGCGGACATGCCTCCAGAAGTGTAAAAGTGCCCAAAGTAAACACCCACAACAGAGTCCACGGAAATGTGAATAAACACAACACAACACATGCCCCCACAGACTATGAACATAAAATATACAAATGAACATGTTATATAGTTTTTTAAATTGTAAAAATGTTTAACCGTGAGTGCGCTCGTTTGCGCGGGCGTGCCCGTAGCGCAGCTACAGTTAGCAGTCAGTGGGAAAGCATATAAGAACTAAATATGCAAAGTAAGCCAAGAAGCAATAGCATAGCGGTAGAGATGTTGGCTGAAGAGTAGGCATTCATGGTTTGAGCCCCCACAACACCAACTCTTATTTTTAGCAAAATAAGCACGAAACAAGTCCCTGACAAACATGTATATAAAATCACATTTAATGTAAAATGTAATGAAATAGTCCATTTATTTTGAAGAAATGTGAGGTAACAAAACAATAAAAAAATGTCACATGTGACTATAGCTAAGCGACAGTTTAACAAGGTGAGTGCATCTGCCTGTAGGTGAGCAGTGGTTTAACAGGTGCAAAATACGTGCCCGTAGCTGAGCAGTGGTTTCACATGCTCAAACTGTGTGCCCCTAGCTGAGCTAAGATGACTATGCGTGCTGTTAGCCAAATGAGGCTTAAACCAGCGCACCCCATTTGCGCGGAGCTACGCACCGCGCCAACAAGCTAACCGGCGGGCAACGTTGAGCAAGCTGTAACAAAACTGCCTTTACACAGACATACCCCCTAGCCTGTCTAGACAGTCAGAAAATATAAAAAGCAGTGGCCAGGTTCGAACCCAGGACACCATGCACCATAGTCAAGGTACTGAACCACTAAGCTACGACACCTGTACTCAGGAATGCAGTAATAGCACATATATAGGAATGAATAGAAAGTGGAGCATGACAAAGCAGGTCTTGTGAAGTGGATACAATTCCAAAATGGCCAATCATGGAGAAGTGCGGGAAAAACGGCATATATAAGCCCCATAGGCGGGAATACACAGCATAAACGATTGTAGAACTGACTTGCAGCCAGAATGTCAGGTGTAGGTGAGGGTAGTTGCTTTCGAGCACAGAGGTGGGGCGTTGAGGAGTCCAGATACATGGTCTGGCTCCTAGTCCACAATCATGAGGCCCAACTCATGCAGGGCCAGGTCCTGTGGGGAGCATATAGGGCTGAGGCGTGGGACCGGTTGGCTCATGATCTTACCAGTGCCACAGGGATTCCAAGGACTGGTGAGCAGGTCCATCACCACCATGCGGACCTGAAGAGTCGCAAGCAGGACCAATTGAACCTTTGGATCCAGGAGGCCCGGCAAATGCCCAACGCCCCACTACTGAGTAAGTTACATTTAATTATGTATGTAAGAAATTAAATTAGCTGATATTATGGAGATGTGTATTCCAATATTACTCCATTTATATTACAGCTGCAGGTGTCCGTTCTGCGAACCGATGAGCCTATGGCGATAGGCTGGTGCGGTTGCGCCACCAGGCAGGTCAGTAATCCACACCCAGTAACTGTAAAGAAATATAAAAGTATGACAGTTAGCAAAAGAATGCAGTGTAGTCACTAACTAATAAAATGTGCAAGTAACAGTGTAAAAGTGTTTGCAAGTATTGCTTGATTACAAACTGTGTTTCAGTCCGAAATCCCAACATAACAGTGAAAATGTATGAAATAAATTCTGAAATAAAGATGCCCCACCTATAATATCATAGTGCATATCATAGCCTAGAAGTAAGTACCATCCTGAATAGTAAAATGAAAACAAGTGAGAGGGTGTGAGAAAGAGTCATGAATCCACCAATAAAGTAGTAATAACCCTGTATAAAGTATACTGTAGTCAGTAAAT
>NC_056729.1:1089953303-1090008667 GCF_019279795.1 Protopterus annectens | reverse complement strand
ACTGTGTGTTTGTTTTTAAAAAAGCTTGCAAAAGGAATGCTAGCAGGTTTGGGTGCAGAGGTATACATGGGTGGGACTGACATGTACAATGAGGCTATTGTGTAGTACATCCGAATGCATGGGTTCTGCTTCTGGATATTACACTTCATCATACGCCATCCAGTGTATGCAACAGAGACGTTGCTGGGTGTGGGATATGTTGCTATGCACATGTTTGCCTGTGTTTGAGGTATCTTGCTTCCTTACTGTTGTTATGTCAACACAGCTACCCGGCTATGTACTGTCACTACTGCTTGTGACCATTATGGTTGGCACCTTTTCCAATGCCCATAGTGGGGCATGTTGTGAAACTGAGAATTTGCAGGACTACACATACCCACGGCTAGTGCAGTTGACAGAACTTCACTTATTTGCCATACTATAAGCTTATTCTGTAAGCATTTGGGTTCCTTATTTATGTTCTTATGCCATGTCTGTGTTTCATATAGTAATGTATATGTTTTATGCTACTATTACATGTATATTGCGGGAATTTTCTTGACAGGGGATCGGAGGTCATTTTCCATTTTTACGATTGTTGCAGGGACACAACTGTCCAATCAGGGACTGTCCATGGCACATTGGGACAGCAGGTAACTCTGGTGACCATGCCCATGTCGCTACTGGGGTTTCCACCTTTTCCAGTTTCCGATCTGGGATATTTCCGGGACTCACATCTGACTTTACAGGCCGACACATACAAACGGTCACTATATAGCATAGAACTTCACTTGTTTGCCTAAATATAAGCTTATTGTTGTGGCAATTTGCTTGCTTATTCTGTTTCTTGAGTCATTTAGGTATTTCTGTTACAGAAATAACCAATTCATGCTACCATTACATTAAATACGGGATATCATTGTGTCCTACAATCGTAGCACATCAGCCATTTCTAATACGTTTTTTCGGGACACAACTGGCCATGGAGAGACTGCCCCAACCAAAGTGGGACAGGTGGTGACCTTAATCGCTGCTCCTATGTCGGTGCGGCGCGCTGACATGCGGCTGTACACCTTCTCTGAGTGTAAACACTGACGGTGCATTGCGGGACGAACGCGCTCTTATGCGTATCCTTTGCTCCTTGGACGGGTACACTTATGCCTTCGTGGCTTGTATTTGCTTCTCCGTTAATTTGGGACGGGTACTATGTTGCATACTGTACGTGCGTTTCATTCTGCACGGGACCTGGCTGCTGCCATTACTATTGTGGGCGGACCGTGGCTGTCAGCACATTAGGTTGCTCACCTCATGCCAGCTTAGACACGCCTCCAGACGCATCCTACCTGGGCTCGCTCACGTACACTACGCACGTGTCTGTGATTCCGGTGCACTCTCATTAATATGTATATGGCACTACTGCGCCGGGTATTCACTGCACCGCCGGCGCAAGCCTTACGCCGGCCTTGCGCCGAGCTTCATGAATCCCGGGGAATATTTTGATGGCTATGTCTTTAATTGTGAGTACATAGTAATTTATGGCAAGGGTGTGACCTATAAAAGTCTTGCTTTAGTGCTTTTTTTGAATTTCTTTCTCTGATGAAGCTGCAGCTTTGACTACAGCAAAAACGCTTGTTTCTTTCAATAAAATTTGCGTTAAGGTTTTACTTATGACTTCAGTTGGTGCTGTTATCTACGACTCGAAAAAGTGGTTTAAAACATTGGCTTCTACTACTGGTACTTGCTACGAATTTATTAGCGAACCAGAGGATTATACCAAAGAATTTCTTCTGGCTTAACGATCTTTTTGGTTTGCCTTTCTTGTTATTTTACCAGTTTCCTGTCTGTTTATTTTATTATCATAGAGAAAGTCACAGATCTGTGTATCATAGGCAGCAGCTTGCCTTTTGTAGGTAATGCTCATGAACAGCTGATTGTCTGTGCACCAATCTGTGACTCAGACTTGCTAATTGCATTGAAAACAGCTGGGTTGCATTTCCTTGTAGGCATTGACCTTTTCCTGACCTGTGAGAAGGACATTATTGAGGTGTGGGGATTACAGCATAACAGAGGATAGGCTGAAATACTGTCCATGTTTTGAATTTATGTGGTATGTCAACAGTTTTGCATGCTATGTTTGGCCATTGTGAACAGACTTTCTGATTATGTGGCAGTTTACTGTTTAACAATGTGGGTTGAGGACAGTAAGGAGACAGATGTGAGTGTCATATGTCATTTGTATCAGAATATGCATGCTGCTGCAATAGCCACTGGTCTATCAGTCGTGTATGTTTGTAGGGGAAGACATTGACACATGTCCCTGTAACTTGACCACTCCCACAACCCTACCCCTTTATGTATAGGTGTTGTGTGGATTCCCTGTTCTAGGTGTTTGGGGTGTACAGTAGGTCTGTAGCAGGTAGCTGAACACACTGATGCATATGTTGCAGGCTGGAGCTGCTGCATTCTGCCCAGAAGTCATAATTGGGGATTGTGAACACATTGTGGGACAGAAAGCTGTATATGTGAGTGAGGCAGCAGTGTCAGCTCTGTTGTCACAGCATAGCCAGGGTGAGGGTATCCATAAAAGTCCAGGTGAGGCATGTGCCTCTGGTACATATGTTATGTAAAAGTGCCATCCAGAGAGTGGTAGATGACATTTATGATACCTCTATGTATATGTGGTGTGTTCCAACCTACAGGCCTCTGAGTTGCTAATATGGGTGGCAGTGACTACAATAGCAGAAAAAAGATCTGCTCAAAATTGCACGGCTCAGTCATTTAATTGTTTCAACAACCATGTACTTGACATGTAACACACTGGAATGGAAGCCAAGAGTGTGGGTGGACAAATGTTCAGTATGCTAGGAATGTAGCAGATTGAGCTACAGAGTCAATACTATCGCAGGTGTATTTGCAAGACATATGTGAATGCATACAGTCTGTAGCACAGGATTGGCATGAACATGTGTGAACTGATGTGCATGGCATGTGACACTGAACTGTCTGTCATGATTTCATAATGCCAATGTGTACTGACTTGTCAGTATGTCAGCACACAGCATAGGTTGCGTGACAACCGTGCCAAATGTAGGTAGCACAACTGTGGACATTCTGCAACAGTCTGCCATTGTCATCTCTACTTGATATTCTAGGCCTCACGTGCATCCATCAAAATGTATTTGTCTATGTACTGGTTAGGTGTCTGTATCACAGTCCCAAGTATGTTGTTATTTGTCCCATTATACGCACAAGCAGTGTGTCACTGTCAAGAAGGATATGTTTACGGAAACAGCTGTTTGTCTTCAAAGCTGAGTGGTTAGTGGGCTATTGTATTGTGCTTTAGTTGAAAGGCTCCTGTGTTTGAAACTTGGCAGTGTCTGAATATTTTTCAGCTGTGCATCACTGATAAACAGGATAAGTTTATGGAAACAGCTACTAGACTTAAAAACTGAGTGACCTACTGGGCTAATGCACTATTTTATAGTTGGCGTGGTCCTGGGTTTGACACTTGCAAGGTGACAATTTTGCTGATGTGCAGAGCAGTGGTAGACAGACAGAAGGTGATTAAAGCAATTTTAAGCAGCTTTAAGTGGGTTTGAGTGGGTTTGCCGGATGCGCTGCTATGCCAAGTGGTGCTTAGTTCCACTTAAACCAATGATTTTCTAAAAAAAGAAAAGAAAAAAGGGGTGATAGAAAAGTGGTGAAATGTGGGCAAGCAGGGGGGAAAAACAATATGAAAGGCAGGTAGGAATGTGCAGGATGTGTGTAGGAAAGGACCATAGCTCTCCATTTCTTGTACAGCAACAGCTGTGTATGTTGTGGACAATTTGGAATTTGGAGCCTCACATCCCATAAGGAGGGGTGTGGGCAACATAACCTTGTTGATTAACTGCTCTGATGACTGAGGGTCTATATCAGTTCAACGAAACAGCACATCATCGAATAAAGCGACCTCAAACTTCTAACCATGAAATATAAAAACATCGAAAGCTCAGAACAGCGAATTTTTTCCCTGGGAAAAAATTCCCTATTCCAAGAAACACACACACATCACAAGCACACCAAAAAAACAGCAATCCACACACATACACTTAAAATCCTATATCTAACCCTACACTAAACTGAACATACAGTACTATCTATCCACTATCCTTAACCCAAACCCTAACCCTAAGGTCCGTCACTATCGCACACTCACCCTAACTCACATACCCCACCCTAACCCTAAAGTCTGTCACTATCGCACACTCACCTCACCCGTGCCCTAACCCTAACTCACATACCCCGCCCTAATGCTAACATCCACACAATCGCACACTTACCTGAACCCAACCAGTCACTTTCCACCACAGTGCTGAAAATAGCGAAGCTGCAGAAGTGGACAACCAAATTCTTTCCTAGGAAAAACTTTGGTTATCTGCAGCTTCGCTGTTTTCAAGTCGATATTAGACCATTCGAAGTATTAACACTTTGATGCTCTAATATAGACCCGATGACTGACTGATGGCAGTGTAGGTGTGGGAAAAATGGACAGCTACGTGTGGGGTGATATTTTTTTTTGTAGGACAGATGGTCTTTTTTTTTTTTTAAAAACAGAGTGGGTTATTGGAGCCTTAAAGGATATAGGTACTTGTGGGGAGGTAGGTTGGGAAGGAGAGGTAGCATTTACAAACAGACAAGACAGCTGATAGGGGCGGTGTATGACACATGAGGGGGGTAAACACCTTGGACAGGGTGGGTCTTGTGGAATTGGAGGGCTAAGGGCCCCCAGATGGTAGCAGTGGGACTGAGCTCCCCACCCATGGCCAGTCACCACTGCTCCTTCACGGCTCCAAAGAAAGTTATTTTCCTGTGTCACTGTCAAGCAGAGACACAGAAGTGATCCCCGCCAGGGCCAGCCTACTCCTCCAGCTGCACCCATCTGCCCTCGATCTGGTGCAGTCAATTGTCCATGTCATGCTGGACAATCCTGTGCACCATCCCTGGGAGCTGTTGCCGGGTGACCACTTCCTCTCCACGTCCATGCCCAGGGGAGAGGACCCGTCCCATGAGATGGTTACACCCATGGGTGGTGTATGACCAACTGAGGGGGCAGCTCCAGGTTGGGTCTCAGACATGCTGGGACCCAGTGCCATGGCCAGATGAGGTGGGTTAGGTGGCTCTGCATGTACTGGCCTACCCTCTCATGCTATGGTGTTGAGGTTTTTGTCACAGTGTATAGGTTTAGTCATGCACAGAACATTTAAATGTTAGTTATAACAGAATGCATGGGTCTTCCAATTAACCCAGAACAATAGAATTGTGTAGCATACAGAACACAACAGTAAATGGGATAACAGTCAGTATTTTAACAGCATGCCAGTAACAGTTATGGCAAAAGGCCAACAGCATGGATATTTCAACAAGGTATGTTATAATGCAACCATGCAACCATTTTAACATGTAACAATAATTAAACACAAGGCCCAACATAAGGTTTTGAGAACAGCATATGTGAAATGGAAACCATATCCATAGTATAACAATAATAATATTGTGATGCAGATAAGGGTTGGTGGGAGAGAGAGCGACATTCCATTAACAACAGTATAGGCTTATATTTATTGCAACAGTACTGTTCTGTACTCTACAGGTCTGCACTCACCTTTATGTCTACAAGTGCCCTATATCTTCTGTAGCATGTACATACTTCTCAAGCTGTCCTCATGGGACAGTATGGGCCAAGCTGTAACACCTATCGATTCACTACTAGAGGGGATTATTACATGTCAGGGGAACATATATGATTGCCATGGTGTACTGTGGACTGATGTTGTTTGAATGTGCTACTGACATATTGTAACTGGATGTTAAATCTGTGTCCAAGGTTTTTGGCAACAGTGATCATTATCCATGACAGTGTGACACATGAGAGACGTGTATCATACATAGTACACATATCCTGCCTTCCTTGGCAGGTGTAGGGTTAGATTATCAGCAGGCATTCACAGATGCACAAGGCATACAGCTGTAACAACAATAAACAGTTTTATTAGTCTTATTAACTTGGAATAGTAGTATATTTGTGGATGTTTAATTTAATGCAGTCTTTTCAACTTGCTGAGCAATGCTGTTTACACACTAGTACATCTGGAGACATGAATTAGTATACCATTGGAAAAGCTAGGACAAACAATTTATTTACCCATAATTCCTGTGAGGATACCATCTGTTAACAATACAAAACTGTTTTGATACATATTCAGTAGTACTTGTCAGTTTCTATAAATATACATTAATACTTGTCCCTGGATTCGAACCCCAATCTGTGTGTGGAAAAAAACTGAACAACATACATATCATTCAGCAAACTGAGCTACTGAGCCACTGCTTTGTGTTGAGTGACTGCTATGTGCCTAGAGCTAACCTAGTAACACATTCTGACCTGGTAATGTAGGTAGAGTGTCACACAAGACTGCAGTGACAACTGAGCACACATGCATGAGATTCATGCATGCCAGACATAGTAGGTGAACTATGTATTACTACTCGGAATGCAGGTGCACACATTTAACCCCTAGTGGATGGGAATATGTGTGATGTGTACAGAACATATTGGGGTGCTGGGTTGGCTAGCTGACCCATTTACAGTTGCAGATGTTATATTTGCAGTCTACAGCTATTACAGTGTCATACTTGCCTGCATCAGCATACCTACATTCAGGAATACATATAGCTGAAATGAAAAGGTTAACCCAAGACATCCCTGAGGGAAACACACTATATTATCTTACACATTACTATTCAAGGTTCAGATCTTATAGTGCAGAACAAATATCACAATGCAGTATATCTTGCAGTACAGCTCCACATCTACACTTTAGCAAAACAGTTCTTTATCAGCCAACCTTCATTCACTTCATGGTACTGTACCCATGTTTACTTCACAGCATTTGTAATACATAATTTTATGATAAACAGCCTAAAATACACACAACATTTGGCACAAGAAACCTTTATTGACGGTGACATAAAACAGTTAAAAGTATTTTTATTCTTGAACATTTTACATAATGCAGGCATTGACTGACACTTGTTATTCCACACTGTATGCATTACTAACTTTATTTCCTTAACAATTTTGACTGCAGGTGTACTTTATTTCCTGAAATTTATGATTGAAGATGATTTATTCCCTTCACATTATGAATCCAGTTGCACTATATTACCAGAGCATCATTATTAATACAGTATACACTCGTTATTCCTTAACATTATTAATGCAGTAGTAAATTACTTTCCTTACATTTTCAGGTTTCATGCTTTCATGTATATTGAACTATACCTGGCATTACTCACTTATATCAGTCCATGTCTATGAACACATTCATTGCAGTACACTCAAAACAGAATATACCTACTGATAATTACTACTGTACTGTTTATTAATTATATTAGTATATATTGCAGGATATATCTGTACTCACCACACTCTCGGTGCAACCTGGCCTGTAGGTTGAGAACTCTATCCTCTGCAGCTATGGGGAGAGAGACACACCATTATGCATACCTGTCTATCAAATATTCATATTAGACTTTGAGAAATCAGTGCTTCCTATACTTACAAACTTGTGGGTCATTGTTGTCCCAGGCATCTTGGATCCACTGGGCCAAAGGTTCCCCCTTCCTATGCTTCTGGTCATCATAGAGGTGATGCACCTGCTCACCAATGTGGGGGATGCCGGTTACAGTGGTGAGGTCACATGCCAGCCAGTCCCAAGCCTCAGATTTGTATTCAGACCTCTGGTACAAGCCCTGGAGTACACAGTTGTCATGGTATTTTATAAGGAGCACAATCATGACCCTGGACTCCAACATGCCCCAACACTGCACACGGATGACACACCCTCTCCAACTCCAGCCGTAGCTCCTGCAGTGATCAAACTCCAACAGGTTCTGGCTGTATTCTCACCTGTTCAGCTTAAATAAGGCTTGTTTCCCGTCCTTTGTTGCCATTGGACCATTTTTTAAAAATCCTAAGCAAAACTTTGCATCATGCAAACCCACTAAGCTTAGCTTAGCAGTGCTTAAACTGGTAATGCTTAGCAATGCTTAGTGGTGCACAAACCATCTTAGCTGAGATGAGGACTGTTTAAATGGGCATTGCTTAGCAGTGCCTAAACCAGCTAAGCAGATCTGCATGTTGCTAAGTACTGCTAAAATTGGTCCTGTTTAAGCATTGCTTAGCTTGGCTTAACTATGGCCAAACCAGATTTTTTTTAAAATAAGCACAAAAACATTGAAAGCAACTGTTCATTAATTATACTTTATTATTATGTGTATCTATTTTAATTATATATCTTCTAATCTTATGCATTTAATTATGTTATTTTGGAGTGTGAGTTTAATGTATTGGACATTTGTGTGTTACTGGGGCTTTTATGCAAATGGGCTTCTGGTTCAGCTGGACTAACCTGGTTAACAAATGTCAGTGTATACATAATAACAAAACATTTTCATTATATTTTCCTATCGCATGTAAAAAATGAATGGCTTTTATTCAAACAGTGCACCTACTGCACACACAGCCGTGACTCTAACCATTCAGCTACAGAGGAATGGTGATTACAGCTCTACATTTCTATACAGCTTTCAATTAAGTTTAAGCAGTATTGAGCACCACGGCATGCCATGCAAACCCGCTTAGCTATGTTTAAACTTGACCTTTCCTAAGTAATTAAATGCATCTGGTTTCTGTTTTTAGATGTCTGGCACGTGTCTATTGCTATGCGCTGTGCCACGCAAACACAAAAAAAATTATTTAAACATCTTTCACTTTATTATTTAAGTGCCATCCCGCACTTTCACAGTGCAGGGGGTGTGTTACTCATCTGCGGATACTGTAACACACCTCCTACAGTGATTCTGTAACCGTGTTACACGGCTCTTTCTCAGCAGTGTGTCTTTATTAATATGCAAGGTGTGCTGCCGAGGGGGAGCTGCAGACACAGCCATAGTACACTCTATGTAGGACTTGCACAATTCCTACATGGAATTTATTAAATCTGTGGGTCCATCTTTAAACAAAAGTTACTAGTTGCTTTACAGACTGATATATCAAGTGAACGATACATCTAATACAAAATATATCTTAACTTGTGCTATATCTTAACTTGTGATAAATTAAAATGTAAATAAATGTTTACAATTTTGTAGTCTCTTTTAATTTTATGTATTATTCATGAACTGCGGAACTTGAGTCTAAACATTTTGTTTTTCTTTTGTTTAATGCAGGACTATCTGGAGATGCTCAGTATGTTTATGATATAGACATCGAGATTAATATAGATAATGATCTAATTCAAAAAGTAATAGAATTCTTTGACAAGGAGATACTTCAAATGGCAATATCTGATGGCTCAGTTGGAATAGGAAAAACTACTTATGCAGCAATTTCCACAGGTGTGTCTTCTGACTTGAATTCTTCCTGCTTGTTTTTATTCACAGCTAAATATCTTACCAGAGAAGATGTCATACTCATGACCAACATAGTAACATAAACTGTAATAATGTAGGATTTTAGTATTATGCCTGCGGTATTAGTAATGGAATATGTATGGTTGGCATAACTATTGTGTCAAGGATAGATTAATAAACATAGCACAATATACAAACTCCTGTTGTTTTAACATGGAATTTAAGTAATAAATGACCAGAACTTAGTGCATATTTTGCAGCATGGGTCTTTGCCACTGAAGTATGCAGTCACACTGTCAGATATCATAGAAATGTTAAAGGGAGTAGCTTGAGCACAGATTGTTGTACAGGAAACATAATGAACCTTAGCTACTGTCTGGAAGTTTCAAAGTTTTCATATTTCCTGAAGATTGTTCTAATCTTGGGGGATTTAGTGACTGCTCCCAGTTTGCAGTCATCTGTGAACTTGGTTAGCCAGATGTCTTCAGCATTGGCTTTGACATCCAAGAAGTAGATGCCAAAGATGAGTAGAGAATAACATGTCAGATAGTGTGATGTTTTATGGCCCAATTTTCTTCTTCTTCTTTCAGCTTTTCCCGGTTAGGGGTTGCCACAGCAGATCACCTATCCGCCAATAAATGGTCAAAAAGACATTATGCAGGAATTGTACTTTTGTGTCTTTCTCGGTCCTGTGAATATTAAGAATTGTGCATGCTCAGTGAAAGCCAGTCTAGGGCTTAGGAAGTCTAGTTACATCACATTACACTTAATAAAGCAGGGGAGTGCTTGAAATATACTGTACTTTCTGCATCAAATTACTTTCTTTAAGGTTAACATAGCATGATAAAAAGACTAGACTATAATGTTAGCAGCCAATAAGGCATTTCACCAAGTGTGACTACTTTAGTTTATTTATGGAAAACACTGCAGCAAACAAGAATCACACCATTAATTGAAATGATATCTGTGTTCAGTCAGCTCTAAGTTAACATTCAGTATGTTAATCCTGGGGAGATATATAGTGTTTTAGTCTTTCCATAATGTCTCTGACTCAATCCTTTCTCCAGACCCCAGGCACATGGCTAAAGTGCAGGGTATACTTACATCACCTTACATAATATCCATTTCAGTAGTCTCATAGAGCCAGACTAAAGTATAGTGACACTACTTTGTTGAATGTCTTACTCTGCACCCATTAGGACATTAGCATAGTCATTGTCGCCCAACTTTCAACAGCTTAAAGAATAAGCTGCATTCTGACCTTGCTTTGTAGATTGCCACATACTGGTGTGGAGCTTAGTAAATGCACTTGATACAATGCAAAACTAGCAACATAGCTGGGAAGAGCTTGAGAAATAAGATGCATATTTATAAGTATGTCTCTTGCTTTGATTAGGTAAGAATATCAAGATGCACACTATACTCCTGAGCAAGCACCTCCAAAGAGTTGTTTATACAATGTGAACAACTTCATGACTTCTTAACTATTTTCTCCCTGACCTCAGTATCTCCATCTTCTCCCTTCAACTCTTGCCTTCCATTCTTAACGGTCCTGTAAGGCATATCAGCTTGGTTGTCAGCAAGGCCATAAGAAGTGTAGCTCTCCTTCTTAGCTGTATCATTTAGACTTGTTCAAGATAGCTAAAATCCCAATTTCTTTCAGTTTCTCTCTCCTGCCTGACTTGGGAGTCATTCTCTGCTTCCACTACCTAAATCTTATATCGGCTGTCCTAACTAGTCTACCCCCTCACGACACACACTCACACACACACTCTGATGAATATCACCCAGTGATGTGAGCATCATGTCAAACCAGTTACAATAAAATGCCCTTCACAATGCCCTTGTGTTGGTGTCAGTAAAGGTCGATGATGGGCATAGTGCATGAGATAATAACCACACGACTAATGAGAACAACAGCTTTGCCATTTTAGAAAAGAATGCATTCTGTGTTGATACTCACTTAGGGTCTTTATCCATATCAGCACTGTCATATAGACATAGGGCAGATTCGTGGTTAGTGTTTAAACACCCATTCTATCATTTCCTTATGGTCCATTCTCAGTGCTAATGTTCTTACCCCTCTCCTCAGCTTGTATAACAACACATTCTCTCTATTGTCTTGTAATCACTTGCTGGTGCAGTGTCCCAGCCTTTACCATTTTACTGCAGGCCAGCTCTGTATCCTTAACATGTCAGTATACTTAGTCCTGTAGTGTCACTCACAGTAATTCAGTGACCAGACTCCTCCCAGCTCCGTCTTTGGTGCTGCCACCAGGTTGTTGCTGATACCTTGTAAATAGTTAGGCTAGAAACTCAACTATGACATAACTTAATCATTAAGGTATATCTTTTTGCCTAGCCCTGACATTCTGTCTCTGTGCTTGTTCACCAGTATGGACTGTGCATACAATTAAGAGAAAAACAACTACAATACACTCTGCATTGCCTTTCTGAAAAGGTTTCCTTAACAATGCATGCAGTTTCTATCCCACCTAATGTTATCTTTTCTTTCTTTCCACCCCTTTATATTACGTAATCAAGCTCTATCTCTTAAATCATAGGTTGTTATCCATATTTCGCTAGGGCAAGGTTCCAGCTAGCTCAGTATCTGAGACAGTCCTTTACTGCATCCAAGGCAACAGCTTTTAAATAGCCTAAAACCCATTAGTCTATGAAACACTATCTCCTGTTTGGAAGTTTTTAATGGTAGCATTTCCTTGATGAAATGAACAATTCTAAATTAAGACATGATATGAAGAATACATTTACAGTATTAGATTGGCCATTATGGTGGTATATCACTTTGCCTCCTTGGCCAGTGTAGACTTACAAGAGCTTTAAAAAAAAAAGAAATCTAATTATAAAACTAAGGAAAATTAAATTCAAGTACTATTTGACATCATCAATGAGTTAGAAATTAAAATTCGGAATAAGGAAAATTCTGCGAACACAATATTTCTGAAAAGGAGTGTATCAGAGCTCTAGCCTTAGGCTACATCTTTCCTTAGTATATTCCATGGATATCTGTATTTCGTATGATGTGAAAATTGTTAAGCATGACGTTGACCTTAAATTTCTGGTTTCAGTAAACTCACTAAATAACATTAGCCTACTACACTGTTCTCTTACCAAAATGTATTAGTTTGTATGAAGGAATAGTCCCCTAAAATGGAAAAAGTGAGTTTTAATAAAATTAAATATGAAGGCAGATATAGTGTGAGAAGGATCAGCTTTACATAAATAGACTAGCGAAATTATTTGGAATTAGTGCAGACATGAGTCTTTAATTCAGAGCACACATTGACCATCTGTGTGAAGAAACATTTTTGGTAAGTGCTTGGATATTGATATTTGTTACCTCAGTGGCACTCACTATCCTGATCTCTCTTTCTTATTCATTAATTTTATATTGGCTCACTTCTTTTCATAGGACAGGATTCCAAGATATTTAGCACGATGCCCAATATAAATTAGAACAGGAAGTTTCAGTGTGCAGGATGTCAGTCATTCAGAAATAGACAAAGCGGTCAATTAAGGAGGAAAAAAGTACAAAATACAGTACATGCATACTGCTACATGATTTATTTAGTTTATTTATCTAGGTTTGCTTGCATAGCTCAGGATATGGTTTATGATATTGAAATGAGATCTCTCATGTAAATGAGGTACATGGATTAAGCAAATGATGACATTAGATATGGCAGAGTGATTCCAAAATATGTAAAATTGGAGCACTGTGCTGCAAGGCAGATGTATTTTGAACACAGAGAGGTTTTGGTGTACACAACAATGGAAGTGTAAGGAATAACAGCTGCTGTTGCAGAGTAGAATGTGTTGGTGGTCACCGCTGGTGCCAGTGCTTGTGATGTTTCACACTGCATGCATCTACTTCATCATAGAATGTACTGCCAGCTCCTGAAATAACACCCCCTCACAGATAAAAAGACAGCATGTCACTATGATGTGCATAAGGCTATATATAACCCAGTCAAACTGTGTCACCCACAAGTGAAATTGAGGCTGATTTCCCATACCTGTAGATACCTGTATGTATAGCACTAACCATCTTAGCTGTAGAGACCTTCCACAGTCACCTCCTGGTGAGCACATCTAGGACAGTACAGGTGACAGCCTCATGCATTCTGTACCATTTCCTTCACAGAAGATGAGAGATCCAACACTGTATAGGAAATTTATATAATAGCCCATCTTTCTGAAGTCCTGTGGGACATAGATTGCACACATCTCACCATCACTACCTTGTCTAAAGGAACTGAGGTGCATTGCATCAACAGGAAGGGATTCAACTCTGAACTGCCAGGTGGTGTGTAATGCCCACAACATTGTATACAGTATGTCTACATGTCAGACAGGCAGTTGCCATGACTCATATACTTGGCAAACAACAAAACTATATCAATTTTTTTGTCTGGGAGACTTTCTACAGGGTGGTTTAGTTGGAAGGTGCACACATAGGTGGGTTATGCATGACATTATACAGATTACCATGCACACAGGGAGCAGCTGACATATAATGGTTTGAATTTGTTGCAGGTAATGCCAGATATGTCTTAGCCATGGATGATGACCTCTATCTGCAACCCTCAGACCACAGCAGAAATAGAGTACATATAGAAACACAGAATGTCAGTCAGTGAGTGTTTGGAAAAAATGAAGGGATGCTTGTGTTGCCTTTACACTTCAGGTGGGATACTGCACAACTTACTTGAGATGTGCATCAAATCATTATTGTGTGTGTCAGGTTGCATACTATAACACTGCTGAAAAAGCCAATGCAGCAGGGAAACATTCCAAAAGCGACCACCAAAACAGTATAAACAGCAGGAGAAGAGTAATGTGTAGAGACTGGGGATGAGCAGGCAGCAACACTTCCATACATGAGGAAGAGGAGGGAACATTACAGTATGGCACTGGCAACGTGGTGGCATCTGGTCCACAACTATAGACCATATCACAGTATAAAATGATACTTGCATTAACATTCTTAGAATATGCATGGAAGTACATGGACTGGCCATGCTGTACATCAGATGTAACCATAGCCAAACAAGACAGGGGTGAATAAGGCACAGTTGTCATCAGTTAAATAACTGGAAATCACACAGTGACAGGTGAGAGCAGCACTATAATATGGAGTAGGAGTCATTGCAGATGGATGTGATAGCTATATACCCCATCTGGAATTTGTGGGAAGGTAAGGGAAGCACATCCTACAGTGTGGCAAGGGTATTCTCTTGTTATGATAATTGCTGATGTCAACAGGGCTTGATTCTGCTTATGGCAAGGAAGTCATAGAACTGCAGGAACATGTATGTGGACCCTGGTGAAATGTCCTATGGTGGGAACGATGACATTGAGGGCCAGGCATTTATAAACTAACTCTGTCCATAAGGGACATGGGTGCCAGGCCCCGTGTAAATTGTCTATTCCCTATCCACTTGTCTAGGTTGCGCTTAAACTGGTTAATAGAAGAATTTAGCTTCACATGGACAGGAAGCCTGCAATAGGAAGGGCAGTCTCTGGGAGACATATCTGTCTCTCTAGCATGTTTTGTTTAAGTCACAGACAAAATTCAGGCCCTTAGACCTTGCATTTCTGGTACAGTACTCTTTGACTTACAAATATGTAGGACATTCATAAGTGTGCGGATGCCAGGTATAGATCATTCCTCAGCACTCTACAAGAGACTGAGAAGAGGGAAAGGGCTTTAAGGCACTCTGCATAAGGCAGGTTTGTTACGCCTTGTATTCTTTTTGTAAGGAACCTTTGAGGTTGCTCTAGTTGCTGCATATGTCTGGTCAGGTACATACCAAAAGGAGCACTGTACTCCATGATTGGTCTGATAAGGGCATAATACAGTGGGATAATTACCTCTTTGGACCTAGATGCCATGGCCTTACTTATAAGTTGTGCAACATAAAAGGATTTTCTCACCACTGTGACCATGTGGTGGTTGAGGATAAGACCACTCAGAGGTGTATTATTACCATGTTAATTATCTGGGATGGTTCATTTCCCAAAGGGTACAATTATGAATTTCTTAGCATTGAGCTTAAGACCTTGGCTTTGGCACCATTTATTAGTCAGAGATAGACCTTCTTGAAGAATGCTAGTGTCTCCAAGGAATTGATGATAACCCCCAGCTTACAATCATCTGCAAACTTAAGTCAGCCATAAACCTGCAGCATTTGCTTCCATTTCAGAAAAATAGATGCATAAAGGGAGTGGGCCCACTACCGAGCCCAGGGGGACACCACTAGTGATTTGCCTCTTGGTGGAGGTGGTCTCACCTATTTTGACCTCTTAGGTCCTATCAATGAGCCAGCTGACTGTCCAGTGGGTGATAAAAGGGTTTATACTTAAATTAGTGAGTTTGTCTATAATACCTGAGAGGAGTGTTGTGTCAAAATCCTTAGCCAGATTGAGGTAAGCTGTGTGCACAGTCTTACCTTCATCTAATGCTTTGATGACCTTCTCAAAAAAGTCCACCAGATTTAATAGGCATGATCTTCCTTTAACAAAGCCGAACTGTGATGGGTCCATCATTTGCAGGTTACCTATGTCCTCATTTATCATGTCCATAATGATTCTTCATACCTCTCAACTGTCCAGATTTTTGTAGAATATCCCAGTTTTTTATTTATATTTTTTGTCTGTTCCTCATTATATTTGTGGATTTCTGGCAAATCATTGAGGAATGAAATCATTAAATAATACCAGGCATTTGAGTTTCAGACTTTATATCTTCCAGAAAATACATGTTAATGCAAAACCTCTTATTCTAGTAACCTTCTGAGTTTATAAGAGCAACATTTAATATCTGTCCCTGTTTTGGGGTCATTGTCCTCCCATTATTTTAGGCTTTGTCCAGAATTCATGTGCAATGAGGTTGAGAGGTATGATTCTTTCCATCGCCATACATATGAGTCTCATAAGACTTATGGGTCTGTAGTTACCATAATCAGTAGTTGGACATCCTCTGTGCAGAGGAATTACCTCAGCCATCTTCCATTCCTTGGTAACAAAACCTTACTGAAGGTTCCAGATGAAAAGTGATTCAAGTGAACCAGAGAGGTCATGTTTCATGCTATTTATTAAAAATCCTGAGATGTTATCAGGGCCCATCGATGCAGTGTTTTTGGCCTTGGAAAGTGCATTAATAACCTGTTCTCTAGTAATGGTTGGGGGAATTTTGTTATATGGTATTTTCTTTGGACTATTGGGGGGGGGGGATTTGAGCTGAACCTGTCAACCAAAAGGTCAGTAATGGCCTCCAGTTCAGTGTGGGTGATGCCATTTACAATACGTTCTGCGCATTGTTGTGTATTTCCTCTGAGGTTATGGACATAGCTGTAGAAAGCTTTGTGATTGTCCTTTGCCTGGGCAGCTCTTTTTTCCTTCAAATTTAGCTTTTGAAGTATTAATTACCTCTTGTTCAGGGGTTTTTAGTATGTATGGTTTTGTACCTCCTGAACACGGCCAAGATTTCTTTTCTTTTGTTGTATAACCAATTGATAGCTTGATTCCACCAGGGTGGCTTGTCATTTGAGTTTGTATTATTCTTAATATGAATGGGTACAGCTCCCTCTATATAGCTTTCAATATGGCTGTACAGAGATTATGTAAATAGCTCAGTGTATTTTGTGGTATTTACTGGGTTTGGGGTGTGTGGAATTTAGCCAAGGTATTGCTTAGTAGAGAGAGGTTAGTCTTGGAATAGTTCCTAATAGTTTTTGTTTTTTCCTGGATCCCTGGATTTAATTTTTATTTCAACTAATACTGGTTTATGGTGAGATCAAATGAGTGAAGATATTATATTGGATGAGGAATATTGGCCCCCATGTTCATGAGTACATGGTCAAGGATGTTTGTACCCCTGGTAGAAGAATGGACCAACTGTTCCGGGATGTTGGTATTAACAAAGTTTAAGAATCACTGGGCTTGTGAATTTGAAGTGGTGTAGGATTCCCAGTCTATAGAGATGTAGTTGAGGTCCCCCATGAATATCATATTGGGTTGAATGGTGAGGGGCACTAGTACATTGAGATAGGTAGTATGTATTTCTTGGGACATGGAGGGGGACCTATATATTGCAAGAATATGGTACGGCACACTGTTTATGGTGAATTGCACATGTATGAGTTCCAGTGGGTCTTACACTTTAACTAGTCTGGATGTGAGATTAGTCTTAATATAGACTGACACTCCTCCTGTGCAGTAGCTGGTCCAAAGGTGTGAAAGGCATTATAACCATGCATTGCTGGAGTACTCTGCACAACTTTAAATCATGTCTCCATTACTATGCAGATGTCTACACTCTCTAGGGAGAGCAAAGCTTGCAGGGAGTAGAGTTCCTTGTTAAGATTCCTAGCATTGAGCAGTATCATGTTCGGATATTCTTTCATAGGCCCAATTAAGTCAGTAGGTTTATCAGTTTGGTATTGCCTAAAAAAGACACTATGGTGGTTGAAAAGGTCTTTGCCAATATCCAAAAGCCTAGAGGGGATAAGTGCAGACCATCCCTGGTAAACAGCATTGTTTGTCAACCATGTCCTCCCAGGCCATCAAATATTGTACACCCTTGGACTGACACCAGAATCTATGCCAATTATTAAAATCAATCATTTTCTGTTGGCAACATGGCATCATCCTTGGAGAAGGTAGTATGCTGCTCGGTGCCAGGCTCATAGGTTCATAGGTGTGTAATATGCTAATGGCCCTGGAGCCTTTACAAGCCTAGTCCAAAAAAATTGCCCAGGCACTGTGCCACCTGATGTTAGTTCACAGTGCCCCTATCCAGTAGGGTGACTGGAATGATCCCTGGAGTGAACATTCTATTACCCATTCATTCGTCAAGATTTTTCTTGAAGAGGGCCAGTGAGGTGCTCTGCTTGACATGAATGGGAAGCTAAGCTTATTCCAGAGTACTGGCAGTCTTTGGGAGATAAACATGTCCCTCCAGCATGTTCTGTTAATTGCGGTAACGAGTTTGTGACTGGTGGGTGTGACATGGGGGATTGGGATTTCTTTAGGTGTAGCATTTCAAGTAGGGCTGGGCTGTACATGGCTTGGTAAGTCAAGAAGAGATCACCTCTAAGTAGATGATAAGAGACTGAGAACAGCTAAAGACAGCTGATGTTTCTTGAATCTGTCCATTTAGGACATGTGTTTAAGGCCTAGGGTCCTTTTTGTGAGGAACATTTGTGACCTCTCCAGCTGTTGTAGGTGTCTGGTCAGGTACATGCTAAATGGGGTGTTATATTCGATGATTGGTCTAATAAGGGATGAGTAGAGAGGGATGATGACCTCTTTCTTCCTGGATGCGAAACCTTTGGTTATAAGATGTGCTACGTAGAAGGAGTTTCTGATCACGGTGGCAATGTGGTGTTCAAAGGTGAGGTGGGTGTCAACCTGGGTGCTCAGATCTCTTATGGTCCCTTCAGTGTTCAGTGGGCTTCCAACAACATGGTAATTTATGAGAACTGAGTTTTTTTCCAAAGGGGATGATAATGCATTTTTTGGCTTTAAGCTTCAGGTCATGGTTCCAACACCAGTCATTGGTCTCAGAGAGGCCCTTTTGTAGGATTTCTGCATCACTTGGGGAGTTGATAATGACTCCTAGCTTGCAGTCATCAGCGAACCTGGTCAGCCAGAATCCTTCTTGTCTTGGCCTGGACTTCTGAGAAGTAGATGCCAAACAGGAGAAGGTCCAGTACTGAGCCCTGTGGGACTCCACTTGTGACTGGTTGACACTCTGACTTAGAATCTGGAACATTCAATCTGTGGGTCCTGTCTGTGAGCCAATTTGCAACCCACCTAGTGATGTAAGGATTGATGCCTAGTTTGGTGAGTTTATCAATGATACCTGAGTGGGAAATGGTATCAAAGGCCTTGGCCAGATCGAGGTAGGCTGTATGCACTGCCTTACCCTCATCAACAGCCTTGGTGACTGCCTCAAAGAAGTCAACTAGGTTCAGCAGACAGGATCTCCCCCTTGACAAAGCCAAACTGTGTGGGGTCAAGAGTTTGGAGAGTGCCTGTATTTTTGTTAAGTAGGTCCATGATGATGCTAGCTTTGCATACCAGACTCATCAGGCTAATGGGACGATAGTTCCCAGGGTCTGTAGTTGCTCCCCCTTTATGGAACTGGAATTGGATACAGTGGTACTATATGTAGCTGTGGGTGGTGTTTTAATGGAGTGATTACATGATGGCTGAGGACCCTTGCTTTGATTGTACTGTGCAGGGGTCTTAGTGTTTTAGGAAGGGGACTGTAGCAGTGCACCATTTGTTAGGGACATAGCCTGAGGTAAGGCTGTGATTGAACAGGGCACACAGATGTGGTGCCAGTTCATTTTGTAGCTCATGTAGGATGCAGCCAAGGATATTATCAGGTCTCATGGATGCTGTATTCTTGGCTTTGGACAATGCAGCTTTCACCTGTGCCACAGAAATGGTGGGTACCAAGCTTTCTTCTGGTATTGTGAAATGGCCCTTGGGGGAGGAGAGGTAAAGATGGCACTGAATCTGTCGGCCAGTGTGTTAGTTATATCTGTTGACTCATTATAGGAGGTGCCATTGTGCAATAACTCAGAGAAAATCTGGGTATTGCCTTTGAGGTTTTTGATATAGCTATAGAAGACTATGTGGTTGTTTTTGGTGTCAGCCGCATACCTGCCTGAAGCACATAATCAGTGAGCTCAATCATTTCTCGATTCATGTAGTCAAAGGAGGTATGTCTCAGGTCATTAACACCCAAATGGACTGTGACAGAGTCATAATCATACCTGTGGTTCAGTGGCCTGAGTGATTGCTCTGTCTGGTAAGGGGGGCATTTGTGTGTCTCACTATAGAATCACCAAAGACCAGGAAATTTTGCTGTGTGCTGGTATGCCCTAAGGGCTTAGCAGTGGAGGAATTGGATACAGTGGTACTATATGTAGCTGTGGGTGGTGTTTTAATGGAGTGATTACATGATGGCTGAGGACCCTTGCTTTGATTGTACTGTGCAGGGGTCTTAGTGTTTTAGGAAGGTTACATGTAAGTGCCTCAGCCTAATTAGTTTTATGTATAGGGTCTTTACTCTGTGCAGTAGGCACAGTGCAAGTGTCACTGTCAGCCTCTTTAAGATTAGTTTTGTTTCTGTGACAGAGTTTTGCCTCCAGTGTTAATGTGTATTTACACCTCTTGCATGCACTATCTGTTTTATTAAGAATAAGTGGGTTGTCAGTGTACATGAGGCAATTCTACTATGCATCAGAATACCCATCTCAATCAGACTGGCCACAGAGAGAGTCAGGAAGTGTAGATCCACAGCCACTGATCTACTTGGGAGGAGTGAGGAAAACTTAAATACTGAAGTCAATAAGACAAGCAACTTGATGAGCAGCACGGTATGAGCAAGCTAGGTGCTCTAGAAGTAAAAAAAAATCTGCCTAGATAGTAATGCCACATGACTGCAGACCACAGAACTGAACAAAGGCAATTAGAATAACAGGCACAATAAGCCTTTACCTGCAATTCCCAGCCCAGAAGGGTGAAGGCTACCCTGTCATCCCACAAGAGTATATTCCACAAACTTTCCTAATGTAAAATAACAGGCTTGGAACTCAAATGCTTAAACCAGAACAAAGGCACTTAGAATAACAGGCACAATAAAGCTTCACCAGCAATTCCCAGCTCAGAAGGTTTGAGGCTACCCTCTCTTCCCACAAGTGTGCAGAACACAAACCTTCTTAATGTAAATAACTGGTTTGGAGCACAGGTGCTTAAACCAGAACTAAGACACTTTCAGAATAACAGACACAATAAACCTTCAACAAGCAATCGCCAGCTTAAAAGTGTGTAGACTATCCTCTCCTGCCACAAAAGTTTAGACCACAAACCTTCCTAATGTATCTTAATGTAAAATGACTGATTAGGAGCCCAACTGCTTAAATCAGAACAAAGAGATTTAGAATAACAGCAACAATAAGCCTTCACCAGCAATTCCTAGTTCAGAAGGGTGGAGTCAACCCTTTCCTCCCATAAAAGTGTAGACCACAAATCTTCTTAATGTAAAATAACTAGCATGAAGCATAAGCTTTTAAACCAGAACTAAGACACGTTTAGAATAACAGACACAATAAACCTTTAACCAGCAATTCCCAACTTAAAAGGGTTTAAGCTACCTCTCCTGCCAAACAGTGTATACTGCAAACCAACCTTCCTTATGTTAGATAACTAGTTTTGAAGCCCAAGTGCTTAAATCAAAACTGAGAAGCTTAGAATAAGTTACAATCTGATCAGGCCACTATCAAGCAGTAACGAATGCAGCAGAATAAATGCAATTGAACGTTTTAAGAACAAGCAGCAAAATGCAAACTTTACTGAGTGCCTACTGCGGCATTATGATGGCCACTTGTTCAAGCTTGATGCTTGGCTTGGCCTTGTCAGGATGTTGACCCTTCTACCAGCATCATGTATGCTGGTAAGCAGTGTTGGCATCAGTACAGTGACCTGTGGTGGTACCACTATGACCTGTTTCAGCTGGTTAGGCAGAGGTTAGGGGTAGAGAGAGAGAGATGGACATATACTATAATTTTTTTCTTACCCCTTCATATTCTATTACCTAGTGTACCTGTGTACTGAGGGGTCTATATTATTTCATCGAAACTACAATTCCACAAATACCTATTCATCAACCCCAGTTCAGTGAACTACCCTTCTGTTGAATGCACAAATCAGCAAGCATTTTCCTAAGTAACAAATTTAGTTGGCCAACATACCGAGCAATACATAACACAGTATAACAAACCCACCAAAGTGGGGGCCTATGCCCCCCACATCCCCCAATGTGGAGGGGCTGCACCACCTACACCCCCCATAGTTATATCTACAAACTCCAAGATTGCACTACAGTGGGGACAAGGGAAATTTCCATATGTTGACCAACTAACTCAGTGCCCTGGGAAAAAGTTCACCAATCTGAATGTTCAGTAAAAAGAAGTTCACTGAACAGGGGTCATGGAATCTGAATTTTGATGAACTAATACAGACCCATACTGAGATGTGCATACTTGCTTTAACACCAGCTGAGAGCAACATCTCAAGTGCCGGATTTTGCAGGTTGTAGGAATGTCTCTGCTAACAACAAAGTGCATATGCCACGTGTACCATTCTACTGTGTACCTGCACATCTATTTGTGCCATCTTTGTAGTAGAGGGTTAATTTTTTCTCATTTTTCTGCATATCCAGTTGTGGCAGATGTGTGCAGCAGCAGTGGCCACCTAAGACTGTACCAGCTGAAGCATCTGCTGATGTAATACCAGTAATTGTCCAGCCTGTTTTTCAGCAAAGAGATGGAGATCACCCTAATGAAAGTGATCTGGAAGGGTTGCTATTGGTCTTCATGGGACAATTCTCTGAAGCAAGATATAGGATTCTCTTCTGAAAGCGGCCCTGAGAGGTTTCCAGTCATTTCTAGAATCTGTTCTGGAGAATGACATCTACCAAAGTACACTATAAACTGGATGTGCATTTTTACATTATGAAGCACCTACTTGTTTAGCTTGTTCAGTTTTGCTGCTGGCAGTCACTAACCACTAGGCCAAGAAATATGTAGTCTTCCTTTTATGACAGCTACAGATGTGACTGATGCCTGAATCTCCATCCTGGTTTTTCCACCCTAGTATGTAATTCTTCATTCCTTGTTTGTTGTCCAACCCTTCCCAACATAAGCTGCCCACCCTCTGTCTTTGTCAATTTATTGTCACTCCCATATTTTATCTGCATGCCACCCTTGCCTGAATGGTCTTTGTTTGTCTGCCCCAACCCCTTTGTCTGCTCCACCTCTATCTATTCCACAGTGACTCCTTCCTTCATCCCCACCTTCCATTCTTTTTTATGTATTGAGGATGGACCTTAATGATTAAGGTGTTTACCTCACAACCAAGAGGTGCACGGTTTGATTGCCACTAAGGGAAATTGGATAAGCTTAATAATGGTTCATAAATGCACCTAAACTGTTACATACCTACAAACATTTGCCTTATTTCCTTGTTCCCTCTCTTTATTGACCTTTGAACAACCCAATCACATTCTGTTCTTCTGCAACTTACCTTCAGATCTCCTGAGTTACCTGATATCAGTTTACATCATACTAGTAAACAGCAAACACAAATGTAAGTACTTGGCTGGGACCCTTTATAAAGAAATTCTAGCAAAGCTCAGTGAACAAATTCAAAGAAATTTCACAAAGAAAAGTGGTCTCTTTAATGTGTTTACACTAATTTTTTTAGCATCCTGAAAAATCAAGTTATCCACAACATATTGTAAAAATAATTGCTTTCAGTGTTTCCTCTTTTTATATAATCTAGAAATGTAAGGCTATTCTTCTCAGGTTCCCCTCTCATCACAATTTCCTCTTTACAAATGAAAGGAAATCTACTTTTCCATGTTATATTTGCTATAATTTCTCTGTGCTGTTCCAGCACTATTATTATATTTTGGCATATCACATTAATCTAGCCCTACCTTTTGTGTTAACCTTCCATTTGCTTGCCATCTCCTTCAAACTACCTTCCTTCCAATTTTACCAAGAAAATTAAACACATGAAATGATTAGCATGCAATGAACGAATGAAACAATGAATTGCCTTCTAGCTGTACCATAGAAGGAAAAGAGATATATCTTGTTTCATAGAAGGTGGGTTACATGGTTAGTTATGCATCTCAAATATGCAGTTAAGTGCAAAAAGACATATTTCAGATGCATATTTAGTCACATTCTGTGAAAACAGTTAAGAAAAACAACACTGGCTTATATTAATTAGTTCTTCACATAAACATGTTTTCTGAGTACTCACCTCCTTATCTTGTGAAACCCATCAACATTCAATTATGTACAAATTTCAAAACTTAATGAAAGAAAATGTCAGATAAACAAAAAATTTGAACTTTCTTCCACACTTGTACAATGAACTAGGTTGGCAATTTAATGTGCTGTAGGGATGACTGTAAGAAACAGCTATGTGATATTTAATTGCAAACATGCTCATATGAAGTGTGTCGCCCCAAACATTTGTAAATGTAATTTAAAACAACCCATTAGTCATAAAATAGGATGATATTCTACAATAACATGAGGGCTGTCAGAACATCAATTATTTCACATCTGACAGTAAGGGAATCCAGCTCAATAAAGTTATTTAAAAACTGCAAGAATGTTTTATGGGAATGAACTTGCTTGATGTTGGGATATCTGGAAATCAATTTGGAAATCAGGTTACTTCCCCTGAAGTGTAATAAAAACGAAATGAAATAAGTTTGTGTAACCTTACCAATAACATATGCTTTGCATACTAGACTGGAATGTGCTAAATTAATATTGATTTCAGTTTGCAGCTGTTCGCTCTAGCCATCATTTGTTAATTCTGAATTGAAATGACCTGGCACCTAAAAAAATTTACATATATGCTTGCCGTTGTAAATGTACTTATGCATCTTGAAATTGATATAATTTCTACTTCTTGCACAGATATGCAATAAACTTATCATGTTGTCCTTATGCATATCCTGAAAGCTCTATTGCATTCTATATAAGCAGTGTTTATCTTCAGCAGTGGTTAGCCTATTCATGTTCCCAAAATATTTAGAGGTTTCTGTATAGCTGTTAGTTATTTATAAATTTATTATTAGTACACTAATGCTTGCTGTTCACATTTGTAACCAATGTAAATATGCATTTTATGGTCAATAGAGTTTTGCAGCTGAAGTTGTCTTTATACTGCTCTTTATTAATTTAAGCAGTTATAACTTAAGCATGTCTATCAAACTGGATGAAAAAGGATGTAGCCAATGCTAGCTCACCCATCCAATTGTGGGTGGAGGAGGCTGCATAGGCTTGCTGCATTTCATTAAAAAGCTGGTAAGCTCCACAATGGTCAGAAAGTTTCACATATGTAGAAGCATGCCAGCACCTCCTGATGCAAGCTTCTTCTTCCAGCTTTTCCCGGTTAGAGGTCACCACTGTGGATCACCAGTCCGCTCATGATTGGCAGTGGAGTTTTACGGTGTCAGGTTGCCAGCCCGGTGCCCAACCTTCCACAGAAGGCACACACACACACACACACACACACACACATGCACTCACATCTAGGGCCAATTTAGAGTATACAATCCACCTACAGCATGTCTTTGGGATGTGGGAGGAAACCCCACGCGACCACAGTGAGGACATGCAGACTCTGCACAGGAAGCACCCCAGCTGAGAATCAAACTGGAGAACCTCTTGCTGTGAGGCAGCAATGCTAACCGCTGCACCACCGTGGCCACCCCACATCCTTCTGCAGGCAACAGCAGAAATTGCAAGTCTGCCATCTAGTGGTAGAGTGTTAGAACATACTACCCAACAGTAATATGATGCTGTACCAGTGACCACAACCTCCTCTTAGGCCATAGTCATGAATGAAGTTCAGACCAGGGGCTAAAGCATGTCCAGTAGACCCAGTGAATGAAGAGGGAAGCTGGTGGAAGATGATGGTCACCTGTGGTAAGGGAAAACAAAAAAACTGCATAAAACAGTAAATGAACACTAAGTAGCAGATAAAAACAATAATACAATGCAGCTAATATATTACATCATCAAAAAAAAAAAATCTGTGGAAGACAAACATAAATCTCCGTTAAGATTTTACATTTGTTTCCTAAAAAGATTATGCCTAAGATACCTCTGGAATTGACTAATTACAATGCCCTGGACCAGCTCATTCTTCCCCCACTAGAGGTAGCAACATCCTTGACCTGGTCATTACTAACATAGGTCACCGTTGCTCTGTACCAATAGTCAACTCCTCCCTGGTTAGATCTGACCACAGACTAATCACCTTAAAAATCCACCCCCCCCCCGCAAATGTAACCACCATGAAAAACTTCTCCAAAGCTAACTTTGGGCTCCTGAAAACAGAGGTGGCTAACGTCACGGCATCCATGCAATTGGAGAACAGCTGCATGACTGCCGAATCGTACACTGATGCCCTGTACGAACACGTACACAAATGCATGGATCTCGCCATACCCAATAGAACCAAGATGCTCTCCTCCAAAAAAAGGAAGCCAATCTGGTGGTCCCCTGCCATAAACAAACTCTACAACAGAAGGAGGAAATTGATGAGAAATAAGATGAAGTCCCAAGACTGGAAAAACTCCCTTATCAGCCTCAGCAAAAAGTTGAGATCCCTTATCAAATCCTCTAAAGCTAGCTATGAAAACAGAATTGCAGAAGATAGTAAAGACAACCACAAGGCCTTCGATAGTTATGTAAAGAATCTCCACGGCAATACTCAGATTTGCTCGGAGCTGTTGCACAATGGCACCTCCTATACTGAGCCAACAGATATTGCCAATATACTGGCGACAGATTCAGTGCCAGTTTTACCCCTCTGTCCCCCACCAAGGGACCAATCACAATACCAGTAGATTTCCAGGCATCCAGTATTATTGCTGCACAGGTTAAAACAACACTGTCCAAGGCCAAGAATACAACTTTTATGGGACCTGACAATATCCCTGGCTGTGTTCTACATGAACTCCAGAGTGAACTAGCACCTCACCTGTGTGCCCTGTTCAATCACAGGCTCACCTCAGGCTTTGTTCCTACCAAATGGCGCACTGCTACAGTCATCCCTCTCCACAAAGGAGGAGTGACTATAGACCCTGGGGTCTATCACCCCATTAGCCTGACAAGTCTGATATGCAAAGCTATGGAACGCATCATCATGGACCTAATAAACAGAAATATAGGGAACCTCCAAACTCTGGATCTCACACAGTTTGGTTTTATGAAGGGTAGATCATGCCTGCTCAGCCTGGTCGGTCACCAGAGATGTGGATGAAGGGAAGGTGGTTCATACAGACTACCTTGATCTGGCCAAGGCCTTTGATATCATTCCCCACTCAGGAATCATAGAAAAACTCACTAAGCTAGGCATGAACCCCTATATCACTAGGTGGGTTGCAAACTGTCTCACAGATAGAGCACACAGTGTGAAAGTAGCTGACTCCAAGTCCGACTGTTGACCAGTCATGAGTTGAGTCCCACAGGGTTCGGTCCTGGGTCCTCTCCTGTTTAGTATCTACTTCTCTGAAGTTCAGACCAACACGAAGAGACTGTGGCTGACAAAGTTCGCAGACAATTGCAAGTTGGGAGCAAAAATTAACTCCCCAAGTGATGTTGACATCCTACAGAAAGGCCTCACTGAGACCAATGACTGGTGTCAGAACCATGGTCTTAAGCTCAATGCCAAAAAATGTGTCATCATCCCCTTTGGGAAAAACCCAGTTCCCCTGAAGTATCACATTGATGGTAGTCCACTGAACACAGAAGGCATCATAAGAGATCTGGGAACACAGGTTGACAGCAACCTCTCTTTTGACCACCACATTGCCACTGTGGTCAGAAAGTCCTTCTATGTGGCACATCTCATTACTAAGGGTTTTGCATCCAGGAAGAAAGAGGTCATTGTCTCCCACTACTCTTCCCTCATTAGGCCAATCATCGAGTATAATGCCCCATTTGGTATGTATCTCACTAGACACCTACAACAACTAGAGAGGCTGCAAAAATACCTCACAAAGATGATCTTAGGCCTTAAACACTTGTCCTATATGGACAGACTAAAAAAACTCCCAACTATTCTCTGTCTCATATCGCCTACTTAGAGGCGATCTCTGCTTCACTTACAAAGCCATGTCTGACCCAACTTTGTTAGAAATACTACATCTAAAGAAATCCCAATCCCTCCACACTACACACTCCAGAGACCTCAACCTCATTACCTCAATCAACAGAACAAGGGACAGGTATATAACCCAGAGACTGCCCATGCTTTGGAATAGACTTCCCATACATGTCAAGCCGAGCACCTCACTGGCCCTCTTCAAGAGAAATCTTGATGAGTGGATGGGAAATAGAAAATTCACCCCGGGGATCACTCCAGTGGCTCTACTTGACAGAGACACTGGGAACTAAGGTTGGGTGGCACAATGCAAGGGTAATCCTATGGGCTAGGCTTGTAAAGGCTCCAGGGCCATTAGCCTAGAACACATCTATGAACCTATGAAAGAGTTCTCAGTATTACATGACAATAACAATGAAGTTAGTATTTTTGATAGTCACAGTGTTAGAAATCAAATAAGCATTGGTCAGATGTCCCCATGGGCAGTGGGAGTCACTGGCAGACCCTCACTTAATTATTTAAGTGGCCAGACTAGAGTACGATGTGCCAATAAGTTTGTTACTCAGATAGACCTCAAGTCATTTAAGTCATCGAATGTTAGCACCACAATCTTAAACAAAGACATTGTTACTAACACAAAGTGGTACAAATTCCATAGCTTAGAAGTCATAATGACTAACCGGAATACAGCAGTCAAAATCCAGGGTGCAAAATTTTACATTTGCTGCATGTGAGAAGCATTGCTAAACAATATGCAGCAGTCTAAGCAGGATAAAACTAGTAAATGGACAAGAACACTTAGGTCTGCAGTTCGTTTTAGGTATTTAATCTGGACAGTACTTCTAAGATGGAAATGAGAAGAACTAACAACGGTTGACACTTACCTCTCCCAGATTTCACGCCCTCCTAAGACACTCCAACCAACTCCAATGGAAAACGTTTGGGCAGACAGGTACAACACATGTAATGGTCAGACCACAACATACATTAGCTATCTGATTGATTTTAAGATTATTATTACCCACAAATTCCTGGATGGAGTCCAAGTAATCTTCCTGGAAAGTAAAGTTAGATATCAGCTCTTGAGTAAAAGAGAGGTACAACTTGAAATCATCTAACAAACAGGGATATTGACTGCCTCTACCATGCATTGCTTTATTTACTGCATATGTGCCATGAATAACAAATGAGTGAATGCAGGTTCCCAAGACAGTGAAGTCAAATGAGCATGTCATGAAAGTGTATGCATGTCTGCTTTCTATGTGCGCACAAGTGGATTTAAAAGATTTAGCTTTCTGTTTTCATCTCTGATATTATGATTTGACAATTAAGTATGGAAATAAAGATTGTTTGCAGGAAATCAATGAATGTGACTGATGTTAAAAAGAAATAACTTTTGGTCCCATCAAGTCCTTGTATACTATGAATATCAAGACTAACATCATTTGAGTTATAGTGTATCATCTGTTATGATGCTTAACTGAGCTTTTACTGCTATTAACTAACCCATGTATGCAAACAACCAGAATTATAAACACTATGTTAGAGGAATATACTGAGTTCAATAAATGTTTTACTACAGGTGCTTTTTTGCAGAGTATTGCAGAAAAACTATTTAACATAATATTTTAAATTTATGTTTGTCTAGTCTGTAATGATACTACGTGTACTTGTACTAATGGTTACCTATGGGGAGATGCAATCTGCAGTACTCAAGCTTGCTACAACACATCTCACTCAAGCTGTGACTGTATCACAAATACCACAACAGATGAGGTCTGTGAACCTAAAATAACCACAACTACTGCTGCATCGATTCCATCTACAACTGCTTATATTATGTCAGCAGCTACAACAAAAATGATACCACCAAAAGGTAAGAACCTGAAGCAGATTGAATGAGTTGCAAAATTAGGCATGCACATTAAGCATTTGATCAAAGATTGTTTGTTTTCTAAACTAATATGGGAAATTTTACAATCTGTATTTTACTAAACTTCAAGTTCAGATTTTTAGGTGCTAGTGAAAGAGCAGTTTTTTATGTTCATTTCCTGTTTGTTGTATTTTGGCTGGTATTTAATACTACAAAATTGTGTAGAAAACATAATATTTTAACTCATTCACTCCAATAGAGCTCAGGAAGTTTACAATGTAACTTCCAATGGGCGGAGCCAAAGCCCAGGAGTGGCCTTAGGTCAACTGGTGCCCTAGGCGAAAGGGCTCCATGGTGCCCCCCACCACACCACCCGGTGCCCCCATCCTGGTCTACCTGCACCATCCAATTATTGGAAAAGTGCCCCTGCTAGAGCGGCACCCTAGGCGGTCACCTAGTTGGCCTATGCCTAAGGCCGGCAATGCCAAAGCCTTTTGACAGAATCAAATTATTTTCTCATACTTCAAACAAATGTTCATATCTCTGGAACCATAGGGGTTATGAAAGAAGTATAAATGGCAAATCTTTCAGCACAAACTATTTTTACAGTGGTAGTATTCTTTAGGTTCTAGGTCTTAAACTGAATTTTATAAGTCCCAGTAAATACAGCAACTAGTAAGTTTGTAATATTTTGCAAACAACTTACAATATCTCAGCAACCGCTAAAGTTACACACATACTGTCAGCAGCATTTTATTCAGCTAGCTGAGAGCTTTCATATGAGGCTAAGGAGTTCTGTTTGTATTACATGGTTGTTGAAATATTTAAAAAAATGTGAAAATTATACCTATATGAATTAATATCTTAAAAACAACAGTTGATATCTCTTTACCTGCACTAGAAAGAGGTCAAATATTAATGAAGTTAAGTTTGCCATTGTGTAAGCTTTAAGATGAAATATTTTAAAATATTGTACATAGCATGGTTTTGGAATTATTGATGCAAATATGAACAAGCAATATTTGACGCCTACAGGCGTCAGAAGGAGTTAACTGCAGATGCACCTGGAGGCGTCACTTTGATGTAATGAGTTAAGAAAGGTGTTTTTTTAATTGTGATGTAACACATTTTATAATGTAGATACAACATTTAATTACTCAGAGCTTCAAACAATATGAGGCTAAAGTTATACAAAATGGAAGTTTCTATGCTGATGTTCTGCTAAATAGGCAGAACATGTGCTGTTAAAACTAATTGCTGGGCTTTAAGAAGGCCACCCAGAGATAGAAATGAAGTCTTTGATTACATGATTTATCTTGCTGTTGGGAGCACTGTATTTCAGAGGTATATATCTTATTAAAGAAGCTACAGTGGAAATGTGTGTCCTAACAGGAGACACCTATTTCCAGATGCCTGCACCTCATGAAGGGCTGTGTCAGTGGTGTAAAGGGAAAATTATTAAAAAAGACGTCTGGCCAATATAAAATGCCGAACATTTACAAGTGGCCAGATAAATAATCCAATCAGTTCGACAATTCCCATAGGGGAAGAGATGTCAATTTTCATTTAGGAAAGGCAAAACTTTGGGTTTCCACTTCTCTCATTTCAAGCATACCAGCAGTGGGGATGCCATATACCAACAACTTACTTTGTTTGGGGATTCTCTTTTTGGTACTTTTCCTTGTGGACACGGCTCTTCATGCCGTTATGTCAGCAAACTCAAACAATTTACCAGTAAAAACACCAGTAAAGTGTATGATATAAAATTCTGTGGGAATTGTGGAACCGATTGAATTATTTATCTGGCCACTTGTAAATGTTCGGCCTTTTATATTGGCCAGACGTCTCATCCACTGAGAGTACGTATGTCAGAACATCAGAGTGACATACGTAATAAATGAGAAACCAATGCTCTCTACAGACACTGCAAGATACATAACAGTGCGGATTTTCATTTTTTAATAATTGATAGAATTGCTGGTAATAGAAATAATATGCAGGGCTGGCACAGTATTTTAAATAAGAAAGAAAAATATTGGATTATCAAGCTAAGGGGACTTTTCCCACCAGGATTAACTGATCATTTGTAGCAATATATTGCTTTTTCTGTATACTGTTTTATAATATATGTCCTATCTGCATGTTAATCATTTGATTGAAGGAAGTGATGCTGATGGGGGGCTGTTTTTTCTATTGGTGGATGGGTCTATTTATGGAAGGATGATATTATCTGTTTTTTTGTATTCCACTGATGAAGGCGGTTATGCTGAAACTGGTATGGAGGTTTAAACTTTAAATTGCCTACCATATGGCAGTATTTTGAGTCTTTTTTGCCATTTACACCTCAGTGCTGATCATTTGTGTTTTGTACTGAAGAGTATCCCTGGGGTTTACGAACGAATATTTTCTGTGCAGGAACAGTGATCCAGGTATGTGCCATTTTGACATCCATGAGCGCTCTAGCACTGTTCCTTCACGGAAACCCATGCAGGATGCTAATCACCTCATTTGCTGGTGAAAACCATGCAAATGGGGTGAATTAGTGATTTACCAACATGCCAGGTCTCCGTGCAGGAACAGTGTTACTTGAAAAAATGTATTCAGTTATTAACCAAATACATTTCTGCAAAAAAACACAATGGAGGCATGTCATCTCTCAGTAAAGAATGTATTAGAGCGGTTATGACTGCCAATAGCCAAATATATGGCCATTGGCATGCAAAACTGCTCCCTATGAATAAAAAATAAACTTTTATTTTTGTTGACAGACCTCAGCCATTGAATGTGTGGGAAGTGGCACGCAAACGGGAAGGGGCAGAAAATTTTAAAAAAGTGCGAAAACAGGAGTATTACAGAAAACTGCATTCTGCCATTATAGTCAATGGCATGCAGAAAGTAAACAATGGTAGGGAACATTGGCTGCTAGGGGAGAAGGCTCGTGTGTAGTGCAGTAACTAAGGGAGTGGGGTGTGTTAATAAGGGGACTTAAACTGAATCACAAATTTCTTCTAAGTGTCACACTGCACCTAACCGTGTAGTTGCACTAACACAACCGTGTAGACAGGAGGAGCAACTAACATGAAAAGGGGGTGTGTCATACTTGCTGTAAGCACATTGGAGCTCTGGCCAGGTTTGTGCTTAGCTAAGCACAGCTAAACAAGGGGATTGTGTCTGAGGTTGTATAATCTTATTCCATGAACTGAGGAGCATGTTCGGGGCTAGGGGAGGGCCATTTCTTGCTGTTTACACTAGCTAAACTGGTCTGGGTGGCATGCCAGGGATTAAACAGGAAGGACATAGGAAAAGAAAATGAAATAGCAGAACAAGGGAAACACAGTACAAACAGCAATACAGGATACTGCAACACACAATGGGCCATTGAAAGCACTCATTAATACAGCTGGCAGGTGGCTGCATAGCTGAAAATTGAAGGAGATATAAAAAAAAAATAAAGGGCAACAGCACAATAAAGGAGAAATGAAGTAGAAATCACTATTATGGGACTCTTGCAACTCACAATGGGGCAGGTAAAGCACACAATAATACAGCTGGCAGGTGGCTGCATAGCTGAAAGTGGGAGGAGATGTAAGTAAAAAAAAAATAAAAAAAGTAACAGCGTAATAAAGGCAAACATGCACAAATTACCATTTAATGCCTCTCACACTCATAGTGGCCAATTCAAAGCCATGAGTAATATAGCCGACAGCTGGAATGTATCATAGACAGCCAATCATACAAGCAGCAGTTGCAGGACAACAGTATAAAGTATGCGTACACCCCTCTGTCTGGTTTTTCTCACAAACTCTGCACCTCTGGGGTAAACCTGGGAATTTTAACTGACAAAATGCCAGGGGCTGCCATCTCTTTGATACATCAGTATGTGCTGGAGGCTGATGGTGGTGAGGAGGATAATGCTGTCAACCGCCACAGACTCAGGAGGAGGAGAAGAGTGTTCAGAACCAGGATAACCTACCAGGGGCTACATGACCTGTAGATAGTAGAGCATTACAGGGTGGACAGGGACATGCTTCAGCAAATTGTGGAACTGTGCCAGCCTCGCCTCACATCCAAAACAAACAGAGGGGAACCCATCCCAATGGATGCTAAGGTATGTGTAGCCTTAAGAATACTAACTACAGGTGCTTTCCAAATACCTACTGGGGATATCATGGGGGTGTCACAGGCATCTGCATCCAGAGTACTCCACCAATTCCTGGATGCCATGCTACCAAATGCCTGTGACCACATATACTTCCCCAACACCCATGAGGAATTGATCAGCAATATGCTTCTCTTCCACCATGTAGCTGAATATCCAGAGGTACTGGGTGCCATAGACAGCATGCACATCCACATCAAAGCACCACTCAGTGAGCAGGGTAGGGTCCACATAAAATGCAAGGGCTTCCCCTCCATCACCTGCCAGGTCGTGTGCAATACCCAGGGCATTATCATGAATGTGTGTGCTGGCAGCTCTAGAAGCAATCATGACTCTCACATATGGCATTCCTCACAGCTGTATCAGGGATTTGCCAAGGGGGACATCCCATATGGCCATCTGGTGGGGGATGCTGGCTATGCACTGGAGCCGTGGATGATGACACCCATCAGAAATGCACACACACCCATGGAAGAATGCCATAATGAAGCCCATCACAAACCAGAATCATTATAGAGCATGTGTTTGGGAATGCTCAAGTCACGGTTCCACTGCCTGGACATATCTGGTGGAGCCTTGCAGTACTCTCCAGTCACATAACCACACATGTTCATAGTATGTGCCATGCTACACAATATGATCCTGCAGAAACAGCTGCAGCAGGAAGAGGATGGGTAATGGCCACACAGCCCCCCACCATTGCCAAGGTCCCCACAGGCACAGAGGGACTCAGAAAAGGAACCCCCTGAGTCAGCCCCTGTAGGCAGACAGAGATGTGCCCAGTATGGCCTGGTCTTGGCAAAGAGGCAATGCATAGCACACACACTGACACTGTAGGCACCCAGGGACTGACATCTGTCTCTACTCGCACACACAGTAAAAAGGGATAACACACAAATTACACTACCTGTAACTTACCATGTATAGGCAGTGTACTGTGTGCTTCCAGTATAGGCAGCCCTCAAGCTCTGTACACACAATTGCCACAGGCACAAGGTAAGTCAGTTGCCTTAACAGTAAATTAATGTATCAGTGTATTCTGCTAGCATATATATGGTATTGTTGAATGCATGCAAGGGAATGGGGTGCACTACTGGAATAGTAGCAGACAACTGACAGCTATGTGGGACACCAGGAAATGTCTGCCCAATATTGGCCTCCCAACACTATGCAGTAGTACCCAAGGTGGCAAATCCTACTGCAGTATATGTATGTGGCCAACTAACTGCGGGGGGCGGGTCATAGCTCACAGCCATAGATGTCGGTGTGGGGTCCCATACCCACCCGCAAGACCCACACAGCAAGTCAACTGTAGAAAACCAGAGAGAAATGTCTGTCAAAGCTCCACAAATGGCAGCAATGTTGAATCACCCCCTACAGACCCACACAGTCATTGCACAGCAGGTCTCGCAGTTGCAGTAAGGCTCTGAAGGGTAATAAGTCTGACATGCAAATGTATGCCATTACAATCTCACCTGTGCTCTTTACTGATATGCCTGTAGTCCCCATGATAGGGCACAGTAGTATGATAAATGGAATCAAAATGTAAAGTAAATATCAGCACAGTCTCTGCAAATGTCTACAGTTGACAGGTGTGCCACCTTCCCATATACCCAGATAAATGCAGTAACATGTATGTTTGCTGGGAAACAGTAGCATAACACAGATTGGGAGGGCTGTCCTAATACATGAAAACATGCTGCATGTGCTCAATATGCAGGGTTCAGTAAGCTATGTCCATGTGTGGTCAATACTGTCAGGATCTGGCCAGCATGTTCTTCTGGCTGTCATCTCGTAGTGCCCTTGCTATAGGCTGTCTGTCACAGGGCCATGTGCAGATAACTACAGTGCCAACAATTATGCATGTCAGTGATACATATTGCTCTGCCACTAACACACCTGAAAGTCACAGTGCTATGTGGAATATACTACACATATAACGGACTTCTTGAGGGCTTTTGTGAATAATCATGCTTCTTGGTATTGTTGCCAGTGGTCATTGTCAGTATGGCTTTTTCCTTGTTTTATGTCTGCTTTTATATATAATGGACATGCCTGCACAGTACAATGCAGTCTGTACCCACACCCATAACACCAAACCTCTGAGAGCAACATGTCTGAACAAGAGCAGAAGGAAATGTGGAACAAAAGCACAATGATAGGCATGTGTAGTAAATATTGCCCTGACATACTGAGAACGTTGGTAGGGTGAGGGGTTTGCCGTAGCAGGAATTGTCTGAAGGCTATGTAGGCTGACACAGTAATGTCTGTCAATATTTTGTGACATCACTCTTCAATTATACTGAATTAACTTGCCATAAAAACACATTTATGCAGATTGGACAAAACCTCTAGCCAAACACCCGGACAATCTGCCAAAAAATGTACAGCAGACAGGTATGGCCACATCAGGTTATCCTATCTCAGGTTACACAGATACCACAGAAGCAAAAGATCCCCAGCCAGTATATCAACAAGTTGTTGAACTATCACTCAACTCACTGTAGCCACACCTCCCGACTGGCCTTGTTGGGCAAGAATCTACATAGCTGCCATTATAATATCAGTCTACACATCATACGACTAGTATTCCTCTAGTAAAGCACTGAGATTATTTGAGGATATCTGACACTAGGTAATGACACAATACATTGCACTGTCAGAATACAGATATGTCAGAAAATGTCTACCAAAAAAAACATTACCCCGAGGAAAGTACTCTGTACTTCTGAGAGGTATGTCTGTAGCACACAAAACCCTGGACGAGAGTACACTTATCTCTGGAATGGAGTCCCACTCTAACTGTACAGGGTCACACTGGGCATGCTCCTACACTTAGAAAAGCACAGGACATGTTGGAACCTACATTGGTCTATATGACTATATTGTGTAGATATATCTGTGCATATAGACAGCTATGTACACCTTAACTGTCCCTACACACACACACACACACACACACACACACACACACACACACACACACACACACACACACACACACACACACACACATCAGACAAGATTACCCCCAGCTAGCTGTAGGTGGCCCATATGTGATATATCAACATCTGTTGTGTGTGAAACACATGCCGACATATATGGCCAACAGATAACTATATATGTCAAGCATACATACACATAGATGTGGTGAAGTGAGAGACGGACATTAGTAGCCAGAGAGACACAGGGGGACTGACACAGCAGCATGTGTCACACACATGGGTACCCTGAATGGCATACAGTGATGTCCTGTTGTGGACAGTGACATACTGGTTTTAAGCAGTGGTACATGCAAGCAAAAAAGGTGAGCCCCAGTGTGTAATAGTACTGATGTTGGGGTGTTAATATCACATCACGTGTGTGTGTGTGTGTGTGTGTGTGTGTGTGTGTGTGTGTGTGTGTGTGTGTGTGTGTGTGTGTGTCTGTGTGTGAGATAGTTGTGTGTTTCTTCATTTGTAGGTGAAACAGTTTTATGCCATTCCCACCCACAACACTTCCCACTGCCCCATTTTATCAGTCCTGATGATGTAATTCCCTTTATCAGCAACCTTGGCCAGCTGTTGGCCCAGTAAGCTCAGTAGTGCATGTGATAAATGCCTAATGTTGTAGTAGGAATAGCTAGTTAGGCTGGGGTTTGACTCTTGTTTCTGGCAAATATTTGTGTTTGTAGGCAGAAGTATTTTGATATGTTTCCCACCCACTGCCCTACTTTAGTAGTCCTGCTGATGTAATTCCCCATATCAGTTCCTTTGGCCAGCTTTCAACCCAGTAAGCTCTGTAGTGTGTGCAATAACTGCATAACACTATGGCACAAATAACTAGTTATGTAGGTGTTCTACTCTTACATCTGGTAAGTGTGTCTGTTTGTAGGACAAAGTATTTTGATATGTTTAACACCCACTGCCCTACTTTATCAGTCCTGCTGATGTCATTCCCCATATCAGTACCTTTGGCCAGCCGTCAACCGAGTAAGCTCTGGAGCATGTGTGATAACTGCCTAACACTATAGTGAAAATAACTACTTAGCCAGGGGTTCTACTCTTGTATCTGGCAAATGTGTGTATGTTTGTAGGCAAAAGTATTTTGTTATGTTTCCCTCCCACTAACCTACTTTATCAGTCCTGCTGATGTTATCCCTCTTATAGGTTCATAAGTGTGTGGTAGGCTAATGGCCCAGGAGCCTTTACAAGCCCAGCCCATAGAAGGACCCTGTCATTGTGCCACCCAATGTTACTTCTCAGTGCCTGTATTAAGTAGAGCCACTGCAGTGATCCTTGGGGTGAACTATCTATTACCCATCCACTCAAGATTTATGTGAAACAGGGTCAACTAGGTGCTCTGCATGTATGGGAAGTGTATTCCAGGGCATGTGCTGTCTCTTGGTGAGGGACCTATTCCACTAGCATGTTGTGTCGACTGTGGTAATGAGGTGGAAGTCTCTGCAATGTGTGGTGTGGAGGGATTGGGATGTCTTCATATGTAACATTTCTAAAAGAGCTGGTTCAGACATGGCTTTGTAAGTCAAGCACAGATAGCCTCTAACTAAGTGATATGGCATAGAGAATAGCTGGAGTCTCCTACGTCTGTCTGTGTAGGGCATGTGTTTCATGCCTAGGAACCTCTTTGTGAGGTACTTCTGTGGCCTCCCCAACTGTTGCAGGTGTCTAGTGAGGTGCATGACAAATGGGCCATAATAATTGATGAGTGGTCTTATTAGGAAAGAGTAGACAGAGATGATTATCTCTGTCTTCCTGGATGCAAAACCCTAGGTAATGCAATGTGCCACATAGAAGGACTTCCTGAGCACAGCAGCAATGTTGTGGTTGAAGGAGAAGTTGTTGTCAACTTGTGTCCCCAGATCTCTTATAACACCTACAGTGTTCATTGGGCTCCCATCAATGTGGTACTTAATGGGAACTGAGTGCTTTACCAAAGGGGATGATGATGCATTTTGTGGTGTTAAGCTTCTGGCTATGGTTTTCACACCATTCATTGGTCTCAGTGAGGCTTTTCTGTAGGATGTCTGCATCACTTGTGGAGTTAATGATGGCTCCCAGCTCGCAGTCCTCTGTAAACTTGGTCAGCCACAGTTCCTCTGTGTTGGGCTGGACTCCTGAGAAGTAGATGCTGGACAGGAAACTACCCAGTACTGATCCCTGTGGGGCTTCACTTGTGACTGCTTACCAGTCTGACTTGGAGTTTGCCACTGTCACACTGTGTGTTCTGTGAACCAATCTGCAACCCACCTACTGATATAGGGGTTGATGCCTAGTTTGTTGGATTTATCAATAATTCCTGACTAGGAATGGTATCAAAAGCCTTGGCCAGATCAAGGTAGGTTGTATGCAGCGCCTTACCATCATACACAGCCCTGTTGACTGACTGAAAGAAGTCAACCAGGTTGAGCAGGTATGGGGTCCAGAGTTAGAAGATTACCTATATCTTTGTCAATCAGGTCCCTGATGATGCAAGCCATACCTGTACATAGTAGACTTGTCAGGCTAATAGGCCAATAATCCCCAGGTCTATAAATGCTACCCCTTTATGGAGAGGGATGACTGCAGCAATGTGCCATTTTGGAGGGACAAAGCCTGAGGTGAGGCTGTGACTGAACAGGGCACACAGATGTGGTGCCAGGTCTATCTGTACATCATGTAGAACACAGCCACATATATGTTTGGGTCCCATGGAAGCTGAATTCTTTCCTGTGGACAATGCAGGTCTAACCTGGGCTGCAGTAATGCTGGGTGCCTGTCATTCATCTGCCATTGTGATTGTTCCCCTAGGGCAAGTGAGGGGTAAAGCTTTCACTGAATGTGTTGGCAAGACTGTTGCCAATATCTGTTGGCTCAGGATAGGAGTTAACATTGCACAGTAACTCACAGCACTCATGGGTGTTGCCATGGAGGTTCTTGATATAACTATCAAAGGCGTTTGTGATTTTTGTCACTGTCTGCTGCAATTCTGCCTTCATAGCTGGCTGTAGATGATTCCATGAGGCATCTCATGCTGTTGTTGAGGCTAAGGGCGTCTTCCAGTCTTAGGCCACCACCTTTTTCTGCAACAGTGTCTTCCTTCTGTTGTGCACTTTAGTAATGGCAGGGGACCATCACATTGGCTTCCAGTGTTTGGAGGACAGCATCTTGGTTCTGTTGGCTATGGCTAGTACCATGCATTCATGTACATGTTTGTACAGTGCATTTGTGTATGAGGCAACAGTCATGCAGCTATTTTCCATTGGCATGGGTACAGTGAAGTCATCCACTCCTGTTTTTATATCTCCAAAGTCAGCTTTGGAGAAGTTTTTCAAGGAAGTTACCATTGTGGGGGGTGTGAGTGAGATGTGTATTGCCATGATGATTACATCATGTTTGGATCTGACCAGGTAGGGATTGTCTACTGTTGTTGAGCAACAGTCCCATATGTAAGTAATCAACACAGGTCAAGGTTGTTGCATCCTCTACTGGGGGCCAGTATGAGCCAGTCCAGGGCACTGGAACTGATGAATTTTAGGAAGCATTGGGCCAGTCCATAGATGCTTGACTACTTTTCCCAGCTGACACAGGGGTAGTTGAAATCTCCTACTATGTCAGTGTTGGGTTGGAACTTGATAGATGCCATGGTGTTGAGGAATGTGGATTGACAGTCTAGTGACATGGATGTGGACCCATAGCAGGCTGTGACCTGGATTGCACTATTACCCAAAGTCAGTTGTACCTGAAGTATCTCAGATGCATTATGCTGGGATACTAGTCTGGAGGTGTGCATATCTGTTATGAATATGGAGACATCCCCACCTGTGGAGCTGTTGTCCATGTTTTGAGGCTGACAGCTGTGGAATGTTTCATAGCCCGTTAGTGCAGGGCTGCTATCTGCTGCTGTAAACCAGGTCTCCATTACAGCACAACTGTCAGTGTTGTCCATTTCTGAGGAGTGCTTTGAGTGACTGCATCTTGAGAGTTAGATGTCTACTATTGAGCAGCATGACCTCAGATTGCATTCATGTCTAGCTGTTACAGTGGTAACGCGATTTGGAACACTGCTTAAAAAGGCACTATAGCGGTGGCAAGAGACTTATCCAGTACCAGGAACCCCAGGGGGTGACAGATGCAGGCCATCTCTGGCAAGGCATTGAGGTCTGTCAATCATATTATCATAAGCAGAGAGAGACTGGATCCCCTGAAAATGACAAACAACATGTAAGCCAATGTTGAAGTCAATCATTTGTTGATAGCACTGCAGCATCATTCTGGGTGAAGGTAGTATACTGCTCAGAGCTACTGTCATACCTGCCTGGACCCCATAATCTGAGAGCTCAACCATGTCTCTTGTCATGTAGTCCAGGGAGGTGCATCTCAGGTCATTCACACTCACATGGATGATGACAGAGTGATACTTGTAGATTTTGTGGAGTGACCTGACTGGGTGTGTCATGTGTTGGATGCTGGCATGTGATAGACAGCTGTCTGTTACCTTCTCCTTATTCAGCCTAGTGAGTTGGACAATGTGTGCCTCAGGATCAGGTCACCCATGATTACTGTATTGGGCAAGGTGGTTAGCCTTACAGGCTTAGGTTGAGGGGCACACTGTGCATGTAACATATGCCTCCTTTGGCATGTGCTGTGTTGTGGTGACCAAGTGGGTGTCTGTCTTGCCAGTCTGTGCTGATTGGGTAAATGTCCATGGAGTGCCTCTGTGAAGGTGGGTGCATGGTTTGTGAGTGTATGTCAGAGCTGTGATAGTGGGTATTGTGGCAAGCTATCCATTCTACATGGTGTGGTGCAGGTGTTGACCTCATCCTCTTGACCATTTAGTCCAGTCTTTGCTAGAGAGTGCATATTTCCAAATTTGGTGATATAGGGGTAACTATCACAAGTCTGAGTGTTTGGAGTTTAGAGGAGAGGGTTGTTTGTGTACATAGAACACTTACAACAGTCCCTCAGAATTGCCAAGTGCACCAGGTCAATGGGCAAAAGCACAGAAAACTGCACTTCAATCATGCCAGGAGGGGTGGTCATAACTACTAAGTACTGTGGCTAATTCTGTGAGGAATGAGTACTGCTGATGACTCCCAGGTGTAATACACTTATTGATACAATAACCTGTTGAAGTGCAAAGCTATTAAGCTATTTGAAGTGCAAGAGAGAAGGAACTAGCAAGATCCAAGGGAAAACTGAAGGCAGACTTTCTGCTACCTGTGATACTTTACCTCAGCTGTGCAGTTATCAGCACCTTTGGCCATTTGTCAACCCAGTAAGCTCTGTAGTGGGTGTGGTAACTACGTAACACTGTAATACAAATAGCTAGATAAGCTGGAGTTCTAATCCCAATACTTAAGTGTTTGTGTGTGTGTGAGAATCATATACTGTGTGGTTTATACCATTTTCAGTTGTGTACCACCCTCTACACTTCCGCTCACCCTAATTTACGAGTCATGTTGCTGACATTCACCTTAGAAGTACCTCTGGATAAGGTGAAACTGGATAAGGTGAAACTGTGAGTCCTGTGGCGTGTCTGATAACTGTTTCTCACTCTGGTAGAAATAACTAGTCAGGCATTCTAATCTTAATACTGGCAAGTAAGTGTGTGTGTGTGTGTGTGTGTGTGTGTGTGTGTGTGTGTGTGTGTGTGTGTGTGTGTGTGTGTGTGTGTGTGTGGCTTATACCATTTTGATGTGTGTACCATACATGGCTGGTTATCACCTCCTGATGGCATTACTTTATATAGTGTGGTAATGGCATCTGCCTCACATGCAGCATGTTAAACCATTGTACAGGCCATACCAGTTTCTGTACAGATATGTCCGGAATATCCAGATGTTTGCAACCTATAAGTGGTCTGTGTCCCTTAATGCCCATATATGTAATATTGTTGCCAAACAGGCCACAGTGAGTATACTGACACATATGGCAGCATCAGGCATCATATTTGACTGAAACATCATGGTGATACAACACCTGCTACCCTAACACTTGTCCAGGCTTGTTGGAGCAATACATGAGTCCAGATGCTATTTCTGGTGGGTTAACTCACCATTCATGAGGCATTCACAACAGTACATGTTGTAACAGGTACTGGGTAATGTCCCATGCATATCATCTATGTGGGGCATGTCAAGTATGTATTAGTACAGTACATTAAAGTGGATATGTACCTTTAATAATCTGTCTATTGCCAACAGTATTTGTGTTGCTGTATGCACATCCCCTGTGTCAGTCCTGACTGTATGTATGCAAAAGATATACCATTTTGTTTCCATGTTCCACCCTGTGAACTCAGGAATACATAGCACAAACCTGTCATGCACATTTCATGCATGCCCTCACCAACTGCATCAGGGCTGAGTGTATGGGAAAGAAATGACAAGGCCAACAGGTGTTGTCAGGTGAATCTGTTGTGGTTAACGTAATGGCTATGTTTGTGAGGGGCCTGCTGACACTGCTGTAGTAACTTGTTCTGTATGTATGAGCCTGTGGTAGTACACAACACTGAGGTGACATGTATGAAGGCTACCTGTCTGTGACAGGGGTATATATGGAAGATCACACTGTTGCATGCATACACACCTGGTAGATGTACATATAAAGGTGTACTTTATCAATGACATGGGTGTTGTATTTCCACTCTGCCATACTCCCTCTTGGTCATGTCTGTAGGGCCACAGCCTGCAGACGCACAGACACCTGGAAGACAAACAGAATACAGCATGTCAAACTACAGGCAGTCAGTGGTACTAACAGCAATAATGCATTATGGCTAGTAAGGTACACACACCTATATGTGCACCCAAACAGATGCAAGCAGGCAGCAGCTTACACAGTATTACATAGCTACACTGTACTACATCCACCCTGTGCATCAGACCCATATTAGCATGTTCCTGCATCGATGGTATGGATGACAGGGATGTGGCACAGGTGTCATCATAGGCACAGGGTGTGGTGTGGGTTTGCCAAAGGCCTAGGCTGGGCCATACGGTTGACATCATTTGTGTTTGTGGAGGGGTATGCAGTAGATGGCCTGTGAAGAAGTGCTGTGTGTGAGGGTGACCTGTGTGTGATACAGATGTGTGTGTGTGTGTGTGTGTGTGTGTGTGTGTGTGTGTGTGTGTGTGTGTGTGTGTGTGTGTATATGCACACAGTCATGCCATCCGGCTGCCCTATACAGGGGTATGTTGGACAGCGGTGGACTGTACAAGCTCAAGGCCAGATGCAGTACTGCTTCCTGAGGGTGACTGTTGTCTGCTGGATACATGTCCCTGTTGGGACCGGCTAGGACCATGTGCCCATTGCCTTCTCCAGTGTGATGTGGACAGCAATGATGTAGACAGCACTCCCTCCCTCCAGTAGTGCTGGTGTCATTGCCAATACAGGAGTGTGAAGGGGCATTGCCCCATAGACTGTCAGCTGATGTGATTGCTGACCTACATCCACACGGCCAATGCCCATCACCAACCACATTCTCTATCACTGACATAGCACAGTCCAGGATTGCCAGCATCTTACCCCACTGTGTAGTCATGACCTCAGTATTTTGACGCATGACCTCAATTAGGTCATGTATGTCACCACGTAAAGCAGGAAGAGTTTCATCCACCACCCTGAGTATGTGTCTAGTGTTGCGTTCACTATGTGCCTGTGCATCCATTACAGCCTGAAACATGTGTCTGGTGACAGTTGCTGTGGCACTTAAGACAGCATCTTGATGGGCAGCAGTCCTCCTTTGGGCACCCTTGTCCATCTGCCTGTGTGGGACCTCACCAGCACTCTGGCTATGGCTAGTGGCTGCAGTCACACTTGCCATAGATACCACACTAGCCTGTTCCATGCCACCACTTGTCAACTATCCATTATCTGCGGCTACTGGGGAAGAGATGTGTGTGGGCATTGTGACTGTGTGTGGGGACAGTGTTGAGTACTATTAGATGTTAACCCATGGCACAGATTCAGCCTCTGACAAAACCACCTGTGCCTGACTATGACTATCATTGTCAGAGTCTGCAGAGACACTAACATCAGATTCTGGTGGGAGGGACCACAACCACTATGACCACCTGTGGGGGGAAGACAACATATGTAAATTACTACCTGCACTACAACATTTGCTGCTACACATGCTCACACACACACACACACACACACACACACACACACACACACACACACACACACACACACACACAAAACAGGTGAGGTGGCAGTAAGGCATTACACAGACCTTACAACTGCCAAACGGTGACATTCACAACACAGGCAGACCACTACATACACACCCTGGATAGGCCCTTTACATAACGCAGTGCAGCTTTTTTCAGTTAATGTCATTACTTATTTACACCTCTGTGATACATGTGTACTGTTAGTAGGTGAAGAGCCTTCAAGTGGCACACACTGCATCCATGTACACATAATTGCATTTCACCTGTATAGCACAATGGCAACTCCTACAGACCATAGCTCTCAACTGTGTATAGTGTTGCTGAATGTGTACATGTGTGGCTCATATTTCTGGTCTGTTCCTCATAAATCCTTTGTTAGATTGACACATTACTTGGATGATCTGAGGACTGGTGTCACTAATTAATGACATATTTTGGGTTTCATACTAAAACCTACAGTACATGTATGTTACAATGGAACAAGTTACAACAACAACCTCCCAAACTTACAGTGGGTATCAGAAGTGTAGACACCCCCGTTAACATGCCAGGTTTGTCTGATACATGACATGAGACCACAGAAATCATGTGATAACAATTCTCACCTTTACTATGATCTATAACCTTTGCAATCCAACAGAAGAACAAGCACATTTGTTAGGGGTAACATATAGAATTTGAAATACACACTATAGGTCGGTTGCATGATTGTGCACACTCTTAAAGTGCTACTTTGTTAAAGCACCTTTGAATATCATAACAGCAGTCAGTCCCCTTGGGAAGGTGTGTATCAGCATGGTACATCTCGACTTAACAATATTTCTACACTCTCCCTACAAAAGCCCTCCAACTCTATCAGATTGCAAGGGCATGTCTTCTGCACAGTCTTCTGCAGGGCACCCCATGGATTTTCTATTGGATGTAGGTGTGGACTGTGGCATTCCAAACCATGTATTGTCTTGTGGTGAACACATCTGTTTGGATATGGATGTATGGTGTGGGTCATTGTTGTGTGGAAAGGTGTAAGTCCTCCAAAGGTACAGCTTCCTAGCAGACACAGGAAGATTTTAGGCCAAAAGGGACTGGTATTTGGCACTGTTTGTAATCCCCTCCACCTTGGCTAAAGGTGCAGTTCTAGTTTATGAACAGCAACCCCAAAGCAGGATACTGCCATCACCATGCTTTACCATGGGGAGGGTGTTCTTTTGCTGATGCACAGTGATGTTAATGTGCCAAACAAACCTGTTTGTATTGTGGCCAAAATGTGCAACCTTGGTCTCATTCCACCATTAGACATTTCCCCACATGTTTGGGAGGCCTGATGTGTTGTTCTTGAGACGTTTCCCAGACCAGGATGTTGTTCTGTGTGTGACAAGGCTTCCATCTTCCAACCCTACCCCATAGGCCAGACATGTGGAGAATACAGGCGATTGTTGTCATATGTAGTACACAAGCAGTACTTGGCAGAGTTCCAGCAAATCCTTTACTGTTGCTGTAGGTGTCCTGGCAGCTACTCTGACAAGTGTGGGTGTTGTCTTTCCATACATTTGGAGTGATGTCCATTTCATTGCAATGTCACTGTTGGCCCATATTTAACCACTGTTTGATGACTGTCTTCACTGTATTCCATGGTATATGCAATGTTGTTGAAATGTGTGTGTACCCTTCTCTGGGCTGATACCTCTGACAGATTTGATCCCTTGCTGCTTTGTAAGCTTTATGCAAACTATGGCTGTTGCTGTTGCAGGCAACTGAGTAAATGTTACCATTATCCTGGTAGGTCTATATGCTGTTAATCAAAGAGTCTCTGTCAGTGATGGCGGATGTGTACCCAAGAAGATTTAATGATGTCAACATATGCAAAGCTAATTCAACACAGTAGTACCTTCAGCCTGGTCACACATTTGCATCCAGCTTATTGTACGTTTTACATGTGTCATGATGGTTCCCCTAACATATTTGTCTGTTTAACAATGGAACTGTATAGATTATAGGTCACATGAAAGTTTGGAAGGGTTTGGAATTGTGTTCTTCTGCTCTCATTTTTATATTTCACAAATACCTTCCATTGAAACAGGTGTGTGTACACTTTTTATATGCACTGTATAGCACTAAGTTATAAAATATGCCCCTAGTTTTGGCCCTTTGTACCCCCACATTGTCAGTCTTTGTTCACATTTCATGCAATGACAGGTTGTGAGGTATGCTACAAGGGTCTATATTATATAATCAAAGTTTTATAACTTCGAATACCATAGGATCGACACCATATGGTCGAAGTTATAAAACTTCAAATATATAAAAAAAAAAATAATAAAATGACGAAACAAAAAGCTAAGGGTTGTAAGCAGGGAAGCAAGCCCCCATGCACCCCACTCTTTAAATATATCAACTCTGAGATTGCACTACAGTGCTGTAGTGCAATCTCAGAGTTGGTATATTTAAAGAGTGGGGGGGGTGCATGGGGGCTTGCCCTCCTACTTTAAAGTGTCAGATAACTTTTTTTTTAAATATTTTTTTATATATATTCGAAGTTTTATAACTTCAACCATATGGTGTAGATCATATGGCATTCAAAGTTATAAAACTTCAGTTATATAATATAGACCCATGCTACAGATATGTGACATCTTCTGCAAGTAGTCTCCTGTGATGATCACTGTGATGCACTGCAGTTAACTCCACCACAAGTGAATATGCAGATATTGCAGAATAGCTGAGAGTAACAGGTGTGTGCATGGTCACATGCATGACCTCAACATTACTGAGGTACTGCTGATCCACAACAGGAAAATAACATACTCACCGGCTTCAGGCTGCTGTCCTACATGCAGACCAGAGTTACCTATGTAGTTGTGGGGAGAGGTATTGTTAGCAGACTCACATTTGGCAGTGTTACAAGATGAATGCTACTTTTCTGCACATGTACATCACAAGCTGTGATAGTACACAATTTGCTATCCTTCACCATAGATGTGCACTTGTGTGCATTACTAAACCCCAGCCACAAATGTAGTTTTATCTGAAATATGCATCTAGATATTCTATAGCAGACAGTATTAGTGCAACAATATTAAAATTATGTGTACTGTGGCCTTACCTGGACACTTCTCACCTGTTCCCTGGGTGCCACCCTCCTCCACGACTGGTGTTACATGTGATGGTTGTTGTGTGGGGGGTACCCCAATGTTGGCAAGAAGCTCCTCCATTGGTGTAAGTGGGGCCTGTGTAGGTGGGCCCCCACCTGTCATGGAATGGTCCCTGGCCATGCCAGCAGCCCTCTGCCAGGCATGACATAGCAGGTCAGTTGCACGATGCCTGACCTGCTCATATGTGCAGCCATTGTGGCCCATGGTGTTGACTCTGTGGAAAAGTTCATCCCACAGGGTAGCCTGCTCCCCGCATAATTTGGCGGCTCCAGCCAAACAGCACTGCATAGTGTTGCAGGATGTCTTCAATTATTGCTGCATTCTCCTGAGCAGTGTAAGACGGTTGTCTTTGCTTGGCACCTGGAAGACATAAATGGGAAAACACATAACAGGACCTCAGACATTGGCCAGAGTCATTTACAGAGTCACCACAACAGCATTGCCTATCATCAGCCACCACATACCACCACATCATACCCCCTTTCTATCAGCACAATATGAACCTGCATTGCACTCCTGGTCCTGATGTGTCATGTTCCCCCCAATGAAGGCCAGTACATTGCATAAACCACCATTCATCATTCATGTTTGTGTAGCAAGATGACAGTGGATATCTTCCTTGCAGAAGGGATGTCAATGGAGCTCAAGCTTTGCTTGCATACAATGTGTAATGGAGCTGGAAGCATATGCCTGAGTTCATGTAGGATGCAGACAGGAATGTTTTCAGGTCCCATAGAGACCTGCTTTTGTTCACTATGATTAGGCAGTATGCACCTGCTCCCATATGATGAGGGGAGGGGTGCAGGTGCTGTGCATATCCACCTACACTGATGGTGATTCAGGGGGGTTGATGTTTTCCCTAAACCTGTCTTCATCAGGTTGCCTATAGCTATGGTGTGTGTATGTGGTGTGATTGACCACCATTACAGGATGGGTTGTGTTGTCGCCCCTGAGATTGTAGACGTATGTGAAGACTGCCTTGTGATTGCCCTTGGTGGATGTGTCCAGTTTGTATTCATAGTTGGCCTTACAGTAATCCACCTAGGACCTCATATGGTCATTCGGACAAAAGTTGACTCACTGCCAAGTTGGTGCCTGCACCTACTCTGACCTGTACAGCTGACATAGCAACCGATCTTGTGTTCTGTGTATTGCTGCTGTCCAGCAAAGGGGATTACTGTACTTTGGTGGACACAGGTTTTACAGGTAAGGTATTGCTGAGTCCATACAGCTATGTCGGTGGTCATATGGCTGTATGCAGTAGGCGGGAACAAAATCTCATAACATGGTTGGACACCTCTAACATGTCAACATGATACTCATGCTTATTCTACTACCCATGTCTTTGTCAGGGCAATGCAACAACCAGTAGCTGTAGAAATCTAACTCTTTTGGATAAACACTAACTAACATTACACACATACAACATGTACAGCTTATTTAACTGACATTTTGCATCCCATGTCTGTTGTTATGAGGCAGCCAGATACACCTACTCATACTAACAATTGCACAGATAATACCTGATATACATTTCTGTTCTATGTCATTATGGCACACTGTATTCACTCCCTTGATGCCCACTCATCCCTCTCCACCAGTTACAGCAGAACATCTGTAGAATGCCACACATACATGGGGGCCTATGGGACAAAATTAGTGATACTGTCTTCATACTGCTGTAACACACCTGAGTCATTCAATAGCACAGTAGCCTTTGCATTGACATACATACCCTGGACGATGTCCAACACTCATATGGCAGAAAGGGAGGAGAAAGGCTAGGAGTGTGGTAGTGAGGATAGTAACCTTTAATGTTGACAGTATGACTGGTATAGGGACAGAGCTAGCTGATATGATGGCCAGAAGGAAGGTTGATAGACTGTGTGTGCAAGACACCAGATTGAAGGGGAGTATGGCTAGGTGTATCGGAGGCAGGTCAGACTTGTGCTATCATGGTGTGGATGGGAGGAGAAAGGGGGTAGGGGTTGTCCTGCAAGAACAGTATGCCAAGAGTGTTTTTGGAGGTTGACAGGACTGTCTGACAGAGTCATGTTTATGAAGCTGGAAACTGATTTTGTAATGATGAATGTTGTTAGTAAATATGCTACACAAGTTGGTTGTGCGATGGATGAGTAAGAGGAATGTGAAGTCGGATGACGTGGTGATGACTGTACCCAAGTGTGAGAGAGTGGTGATTGCAGAAGATTTTAATGAGCATGTTGAAGGGAATAGAAGGGATGAGGAAGTGATGGGTATGTATGGTGTTAAGAAAAGGAATGCAGATGGTGAGATGGTAGTGGATTATGCAAAAAGGATGGACATGGCTGTGGTGAATACATACAACAAGAGGGAGGTGCATAGGGTGACATACATGAGTGGATGGCGATACACCCAGATGGGATATAGCCAATGTAGGAGGGCCAGTTTGAAGGAGATTGGAAACTGTAAAGTGGTTACAGGGGACAGTGTAGTTAGGCAGCAGAGACTGTTGGTCTGAAAATGATGTTGATGATCAAGAAGAGGAGGAGTGTGAGGGCAGCACCAAGCATCAAATGGTGGGAACTGGAAAAGGGTGATTGTGAGGTGGAGTTTAGGGAAAAGTTAAGACAGGCACTGGGTGGCAGTGATGATTTACCAAACATCTGGGTAAGTACAGCAGAGTTAGTAAGGGAGACAATTAGAAAGGTGCTTGGTGTGACATGGGGATGAAGGAGTGGGATTGTCGGAGAGATGAGGAAAGTAGACAGGAGTATAAGGTGATGAGGTGCATGGCAAAGAGACAGGTGGCAATGGCTAAGGATGAGGCATATGATGACTTGTATGAAAGGTTGGACACTAAGGAGGGAATGAAAGGACTTGTAATGGTTGGCTAGACAGAGGGAAAGATGTGCAGCAGATAAGGGTGATAAAGGATAATGAGGGAAATGTACTCACAAGTGAGGAGAGTGTATTGAGCAGATGGACAGAGTACTTTGAGAGGCTGATGAATGGAGAGAATGATAGAGAGATGGTTGGAATATGTGGGTATGGTGAATCAGGAAGTGCAATGGCTTATCAAGGAGGAAGTAAAGATCGCTATGAAGAGGATGAATACTGGAAAGCCTGTTGGTCCACATGACATACCTGTGGTAGCATGGAGGTGTTTAGGGGAAATGGCAGTAGGTGTTTTTCACCAGATTGTTTAATGATATCTTGGAAAGTGAGAGGTTGCATGTGGAGTGGAGAGAAAGTGTTTGAATACCATTTTAGGAATAAGGTTGATGTGCAGAGTTGTAGTAACTACAGAGGGCTAACATCAGTCACTGCATGAATTCATGGGAAAGAGTAGTGGAAGCTAGGTTAAGCAAGGCGGTGATGAGTAGTGGTCAGCAGTATGTTGTCATGCCAAGTAGGAACACTACAGATGTGATGTTTGCTCTGAGAATGTTGCTGGAGTAGTACAGAGAAGGTCAGGAGTTTCTTTGTGTCTTTCTGGATGTAAAGAAAGCATATGATAGGGTGTCTAGAGGGGAGTTGTGGTATTGCATGAGGAAGTCATAAGTGGCAGAGATATATGTAAGACTGGCACAGAATATGTACAAGGGTGGTGTGACACTGGTGTGGTCTGCAGCAGGAGTGACGGATGCATTTAAGGTGGAGGTGAGATGACATCAGGGATCAGCTGTGAGCTCTTTTTTATTTGCAATGGTGATGGACAGGTTGACAGACAAGATCACGCAGGAGTTCCCATTGACTATAATGTTTGCAGATGACTTTGTGATCTGTACTGAGAGTAGGGTACATATGTAGAAGACTCTGTAGAGGTGAAGATATGCTCTAGACAGGAGAAGAATGAAGGTCAGCAGGACTATGACAGAATATCTGTGTGTGAATGAGAGGGTGGGTAGTGGAATGTTGAGGATGCAGGGAGTAGGGCTGACAAAGGTGGATGACAATAAATGATTGGGATCAATATTTCAGAGTAATGCCGACTGTGAAGGACAGGTGAAGATAAGAGTACAGGCAAGATGGAGAGGGTGGAGAAGAGTGTCAGTACTGATTTGTGACAGACGAGTACCAGTAAAAGTGAAAGTGAAGGTCTATAACAGGGTAGTGAGAACAGCTATGTTATATGGTTTGGAGACAGTGTCATCGACAAAATGACAGGAGTCAGAGTTGGACATGGCAGAGTTACAGATGTTAGGATTTGCACTGGTTGTGATGAGAGTGGACAGGAGTAGCAATGTGTATATGACAGGGTCAGCCCATGTTGGACAGTTTTGAGACAAAGCCAGAGAGGCTAGATTACATCAGTTTAGATGTGCTGCAGAGGGATGCTGAGTATATTGGGAAAAGGATGGTAAGGATGATGCTGCCAGGTGAGAGGAAAAGAGGAAGGCCTCAGATAAGGTTCTTGGATGTGATGAGAGAGGACATGCAGGTGGTTGGTGTGACAGAGCAGGACGCAGAGGACAGGCAGAAATTGCAACAGATGATCCACTTTGGCGACCCCTAATGGGAGCAGCCAGAAGAAAAAGGAGATGTTGTAATGTCAGTCTTCACAGATTTGCCAATGATCTGCCAGATGTAACACAACTGTATGAGTTAAGGACTACAAATATGAGGCACACATATGGTCAGTGTGCATAACACTGGACAGTGTAATAGTATGAGCTCAGTATATCAGTATTGCAGTTCAACACACACATGTGAAACAATACTTTACTATGCAAAGACCATGTATAGGTCTCTCACATTTCTGAGACAACCAAGTATATCATAGTTGTATTCACAAGTAAGAGATGGATATGTACAACATCCCAGTAGCTGGCCTAGCATTGTCACAGTCAGTATTGTTCAACACACACTGCAGTAGTAGTTATATGTGAGCCATCCTTTCCTGGGGTGACTCAGGGGCCTGACCTATGATCTATGTCACTGCAGACAGACCCAGATGCTATGGCCATAGATTCTGATCAGCAATATATCAGTAGGGCAAGTCTTGTTGAGATATATATGTTAGAGTTCCTATTTCCCCTTCTTATGTACCCCCTACTGCAGTCCATTGCATGCTTACTTGTTTGACATACCTGTTTGTTTTATTAAAGTGTAGGTGGCTATGTCTTGCTTGGCGTTTATTTTTCTTTTCACTGTTTTTCTCTCTCTCTCTCAAGGATGTAGGGTGTACATCTGTTCTACATAGGCAGCAGCTTGCCCTTTGTAGGTAATGCTCATGAGCAGCTGATGGCCTGTGCACCAATTGGTGTCCCCCACTTGATAACTGCATGCAGGACAGCTGTGTTGTTATTCATATAGCCAATGGCATGACAACACACTCCTATCATTGAGTATATCATGTGAGTGTTGGCCCTTTACTTTGCCAGTGAGGGGAACTTCATGGAGGTGTGTGAACAACAGCATCACAGAGGGCATTTGGAAATACCTTGTACAACCAAATCTGTGGAGACAGGCCAACAGACTGGGGGAGGATGTTCCAGACATAGGGACAGAATGTAAGTATTGCTGTTATACATTTGGATTAGTGCTAGTGTAACAGGGTTTGTGTGGACATGGAGTTCCTGTGTGATTTTAACTCTGACAGTGTTATGTGTTTGACATAACTGTCACCTGTAGGGCTACCTGCAGAATGGCCAGAATTTGGAATCCTATGTTTGGTGTGTTCCTCAGACATTTTTTGTCTTTGGAAAATCAGTAGCATACTCTGGGGATTGCAGTCAGTAACTGCTAACATCAATTGTGTTTCTGACCTCATATTCTTCAGAAAAGATATGTTACAACTAACCTCATTACAACAGCAACAGTCACAGTTTATAGCAGCAATATTTCAAATAGGGTCCTGTTTTGGGGCTTCTGTCTCACAATTATTTCAGGCTTTGTCCAGATGTCATGCAGTAAGAGGTTGATAGGTATGGTATATGATTATTTAGTGGCTACATTCATGACATTATCCCAGTGATATATCAGACTGCCAGACACGTTATCTGGAAGAGCCCTTATATATGAGGGGAATGCCTGGACATTCTGTGGGACTCTGCACAGTTGAGAGGTCTGTGTATTTCTGGCAATGGTTGACAGACTGTCTGGACTGTGTAGCAGTGTGTTGTGTCAATGTTATTTGGCCTGTGTAGTGAGGGGTGTGGATGTATGTGTTATGGCTCCTTTTCTATTTGCCTTTGCATGCTGCTCCTGTTTCTGATGGTCTATTGGCTGTATCTGTTTGTAGGGGCAGACTGAGACATGTCCCATACCACAGTCAGGCATCATATTACACTGTGAATTGGACCAGTATATGTGGGGGTAGTCTGTGAGTGGCAAACATGTTGAGATATTTTCGTTCACACAGTCCTTATACTGTACCATTCCTTTGGCTTACTGGTATGTCACTGTGACTGTTGTTGAATTGGTTGTGGGTATGCACTTTCATAGTGGTTTCTGTTTTTCTGTGCCTTGACATCCCTGTAGTGCCTGATATATTTGCCAGTACATGTGTAATTCCCCCTAGCATATTTGGGTTAGTGTTGTGTCAAGTATGACTGTAGTTTGGACTGTGGTTAGTGACATGCTTAGCAGCTGAGTGTAGTTTCCGTAATGTGATGTTACGTCCAGATATTTGTAGGATGTAGTGCTGCTTGGCCTCCTTACGTGTTGTGTATTTCTGACACATCAGTGGGCTGATGTGAGGATTTCAGTCACTAACTATTGGGAAGTAATTGAGTGTTGGACTTGTGCTATTTCATTCAATATATGTTAAGACAGACATGAGGGTGTTACTGTAGCAACTGTGTCAGCTTATCTACTCCAGTATTTCAGATATGTCCCTATTTCCATGGCTTTCTCCCCCAC
>NC_056729.1:1089943303-1089950803 GCF_019279795.1 Protopterus annectens | reverse complement strand
GTGCAGTGGTATTTTGCTGTGATTATAGAGGGCAGCATCCTGGGTTTGAGACTTGGCAGCATTGATTATTTTGTTGCTGAGCAGAACAACGTCTGATGGATACAGACTGATTAAGGCACATTTAAGCATATTATACTTATAATGTTATATTTAAGCAATAACCCACAGCTGGATGTGGGTAATGCTGGATTTACCTATGGTTGGTGTGGCTTGGTCACGAGGCGAAGCCCGAGTGATCAAACAAAGCCAACAGTGGGTAGATCCAGCATTGCTCACAACCAGCCGTGGGTTATTGCTATTATACAATGACATTATTTAAGAAAAACAATACTTACCTTTCTTAAATTATGTCATTGTATAGTGCCTCCATGCTGCCCTTCAGCGGTTTTCCGGTATCCTGGGGCATTTCTGAAGTACTGCACATGCGTAAGGGACATATTCCCACACTTACGTAGTACATCAATGCTGTGCAGAGATAGGAAGATCTCCGTTGCTTTTTTTGACATATCCCAGTATGTTATACGAGTTGAGGAACTCGTATAACATAGTGAGATATATTAAAAAAAGCAATGGAGATCTTCTTTACTCTGTTGAAAGGAAGAGATCTTCTTTACTCTGTTGAAAGGAAGATCTCTGTTGCATTTTTTTATGATATCTTGCTATGTTATATGAGTTCTTCAACTCGTACAACATAGTGAGATATGTTAAAAAATGCAAAAGAGATCTTTGTTTCTCCATTGCTATCTCTGCAGAAAAAAAAAACAAAGAACAGGAGATATACAAATGGAAAAAGTCTGGGCAACCAGACCTTTTTCCATTAGTATACTCTTGGATTTGCAATGGGCACAGTGGTTGGCCTGGCCAATTAGCGGACTCGTTTTTGTATGTTAATGACCAGTTATATATTATAAAATACTATTTACATACACATTATAATTTTATGTTTACCTTCCATGACATCCTCCTATGTGCTTTCATTACATTATATTCTTGTGTGACTGTACTGTATGGGGCATGTGTGTTTATATGGGGGTTTCACATCTTTTCTACACTGACATCTTACTTTTGGAACTGCTACACTACCCTGGTTGACAAAATAATAGTTGCTACATAATTTAAGTTTACTAAAATAATTTTAACCCTACTTTCACATGGGAAAATAAGTTGACTGGCTTGGAACTCAAACCACGAATACCTGCATGTAAAGCTGCAACTCTAACCACTACACTATTGTGGCTTAGAAATTTCACTTGTCTATTTTCATTTAGCTCCTATGGGATGTTTAAGCTATGTTAAGGGGATGACCATAATGCACACACCCACTTAGCTACACTTAAACATTCCTTAGGGTATTACGAATAAGTATATATTATTATTAGATTTGTAGGTTATATGGGTGTGTATTGTGGTGTTCTGACAAATACTTGGGACTGTATTCATGAAATACTGGCATTGATTGGGCTTTCCAGCTTCTGTGTGTGTTTCATGCTGATGCATGACATGTTCTCTAACAACTTTGTGTGTTTGTGGGGTTGTTCATGTGCTTTTTAACTGCTTTTTAATTGTTGGGGGATTTATCCCGTTATGTGTGCTTTTGCACACATTTCCTGCTTTTACAGGATACAGAAGTGCCGTACAGCATGTTAGCAATACAGGGAGTATGTCACAGAAGTTGTGACATACCCCCTGAATTGCTTTACTCTTGTCGTTTTAATTTCAGTGTCTGTGGAAACTTAAATGATCAATTTTATATTTCAATGTCCGCGGACACTGAAATACTGGCATAATATTAGAGCAAAGCTCTAATATTATGCCAGTATGGCTTAGAAAGTACCATACGGCACTTTCTGAGTGCAGGGGGTGTGTTTAGTGTCTGTGCACTGCTCAGACACACCCCCTGCACTCATACATGGATCCGTGTAGAGAATACAGCAGCATGCCTTCATGAATATGCAAGGTGCGCTGCTGTTCTACACGGGCATGATCTGTCCAATGCAGGAATAGCACTATTCCGGCACAGAGTTTAATTAATCCAGGGGTATGTCTTAGTCACCTATGTATCCTCAGTTTTGATGCTTGAAACTATAAGTGCTATTTTGCCCTGGCCTTTCTTCAACAGAAATAAAAATGCAAATCAAATGAGAAAGGAGATTCTGCTGATAGAGATGACTGCAATTAGTGTTAAAGAGAATAGGTAAGAGAGGCCTGGAATTTACTGGAGAAAACCATCAAAGGAACCTATGTATTGGGAGTAAATAATTTGAGAGGGAAAGGTAACAGAATTGGAAGAGGGTAAGAATACATTTGGACTGCAGGCTAAAGATTGCCTTCTCTACTAAGAATATATATCAGACCATAGGCAAAGAGAAAAGACACAGGGAGATCCTAAGTGGAAGACCAGCACTGGTAGAGTTTTTAGTAGAATCTACAACAGAAGCTCCTGTTAGAAAAGGAATACTGATTAGGACATATAAAATATTGCATAACTATAAGAATTAACCAGAGAAAGTTAGGAAAGATTAGGAAGAGAGACTGGACATGCAATTCACAAAGAAACAATAGGGCAATATAACTATGCCTCCCAGATATGCAATAAAGTCTAGAAGATTAAGAATTTTGCTTGCAAGTGTTTGCATAGGTATTTTATGCCCCGAGCAGACTCTGAAGAATTTTTCTTCAGAGGGATTGCAAATGTTAGAGGTTTGATGGGAAGGAATGAGGTAATATGGAACATATGTGTGGAGTGTCATGAGTTGGCAAACTTTAAAAATTATCTGAAGACTACTCTGACAGGAATACTGGATGAGAAATGTGGTGTAACTAAGAAAATGATTTTTGAACTGTGATACAGAATCAGAACTGCATAGACATTAGAAGGCCTTATTGAGTTTAATTCTGGTGGCTGCCAAAAAGGCAATTACTAGAAAATGGAAATCAAAGTCTAAAGCAACCATCGTAGATGTAGTGAATATAGTAATTGAGATAAAAGAACTGAAAGTGGGATCTTTAGAAAAGGGCAGGAGCAAATTACATAGAAAAATAGGAATTGTGGGAATAATACATGCAGAATAATGATTTGGAGAGACCCCTACTGGGAAAAGCCGAAAGGAAAGAAGAAGGATTAATGAGGTTTAAGGGAAGGTAGGAACTGAATGAGCTATGTAATGTTCAATTAAGAATGACTGTATAGAAGATTATATGTGATAAATAATATTTGCAACTGAAAATATTGTTTTCATTTATATAACTGTATGATTGCCTATGCCATAAGTGATAATTCAATAAACATGTTTCTTGTTTAAAAACATGAAAATAACATTTCTTATATAGAGAGTATCTCACTGTCCTACAGTGTGTCATGATCCCTCATTAGGTTGAATCCTTTCTAGGCCCAAAATATCTTTTTTCTGATGAAGCCTCCATAACAGAAGGCAGTGTTGAATGTGTTAGCTGAACAGTCTAATACATGAGCCTGTTTCTTGTATGAGACCTCTGTAGTAAGTCTTATCAGCAAATAAATAGAGGGGCATGCAATATGAAGGCATAATGTCAGTATAGATAGTCACAAGGATCATCAGTTGTTCACTCTGTGAAGAAACTAAAACTGCTGTAATCAGGATATATTATTCTTCTCATTCCTCTTGTACACACCAGCTTTATCTCTCCCATACTACCACAGCTGATCCCATCAACTCTATGGCTGGTGTTCATGCATGCGCAATTTATTTGAAAATACTTGCTAACTACCAGCTTCACTCAATCAAGAAGCTGGGCTACCATTTAGGTGGCCATTAGGAAAGCATATGCTGTAAAGTCCCACATTGCAGCTCTCCTTTCACATCATATGTCATATATTCCTTGGTGGGTGTCAGTACCCAGCCCTTGTGCTGTATCTGCTAAGACATCACATCTCCAGCAGGTGTATCCTGCGGAAGACTGAGTTGATACCCCTTTCACAGCATGTATGAGCCTTTCTTTCACATATTCCCATCCTCCCTCACAAGCTCCTTCAATGTTAAGGCAGCTAGTCAGTCCTAAGCTGTCTAGATTGCAGTTAGCACTTTACATCTCTGAGCCACAAAGTTCAAACTATTCCTGCCTGTAAGGATTTTGTCCTGTATTATGTCACTGATGTGACTAGTCCTCCTGTAATAAATACTATACTCAGAGTACACACCAGTTTTCATTTCATTCTTTTTCTCTTTTTTAACAGAACAATGACCTCATACTTTCTAATGTTCATGCTTTTACCTGAATAATTCAGCATCTGCCTAGCTTTTTTTTTACTGTGCTCCAGTAGTAGTCACCTTTGCTAGACATATCAAATAAGTACTTCAAATTACTATTCAAGGTTTGTTGTTGAAAATACTTCACATCAGTAATTCATTTTTTTCACTGGATTTTTCAATCCATTTTGCAGCACTTTGTATTTAATTTAAGCATATCTCTTAATCCCTAAGTGCAAGAAATCTGGACAAAACTAAAAATAACGGGGAGCCCAAAATCAGAGGCAATTTTTAAATATTGCTTATATGAAATTAGAAAGTTGCTAGAATAATAGGTTTTGCATGGATTTTCTGAAGGATATGAATTCTGAAACTCCAGTGTCTGTCTTAATTCAGTGATGTTAATCATTAATGATTTGCAGAAAAAAACACAAAATCTAGAAGGAAAATAGCAAAAATATGAGGCAAAAATGTGGATATTTTGTGAAAACCTGAACATTTGAGAGGCATGCATCTAAGTTACCATTGTTTAATCTATTCCTGAATTTCTGCAGTCAGCAGATTTAGGATGAATCCAGAAAATGGGATATCCTGGGTATTAGCCAGGGAATATACATCTCAATATCATCCTATGGGAAAGAGTTGTCGTTAGACACACATACATACAGCAACAACTACTATGTGTGTTTTATAATATTATTTCAGTAATGTATAATAATATGTTTAGCCACAAGATGGCAGTGTTTTCTGGTGGACACTTAGGTAATATACTTGATGTATTTTCTTGTTCGTTACGCAGTGTGTTTCATGACATGAAAAAAAGTAGAATAAACATACCTCATTTTAGACTGCAATCAGGCTGTAAGCATCCATTTGCTGTGCCCAGAATATATTTTTAAACAGGTTATGGTCCCAGACACCTAGACCCAGGCACCCAGATAAAACCAACCACAGCAAATACGTGCAAAATACAGCAACAGATAAAGTAAGGAGAAAAACGGTAAAGATGGCTGCTGACACTTCTTTAACAAAGCTGTCAGTAAACCACTGTCTCTCACTAGCAGCACTGGGCTGGCTAGAGCTCCCCCACCTCCTTCAATGGTACCAACTCGCACTCGCCCACAAACTAATAAACCAACCACTAAAAGTCCCATCCCTCCAGAATCTACTCCAACCCTACATAACCATGAGACCACTAAGATCCAGCCACAAAAACCTCCTACAGGTCACAAGAGCCATTAACTCTGCTGGAGAAGCATTATTCTCCTGCACTATAGCCAAACTCTGGAACTCCCTCCCATCCTCAATTACCTCTGTAACGTCTTGCACTCACTTTAAATCCTTACTAAAAATCACACTTCAAAACTTGTCAGATATGCCCTTGCAACCCCCCCTCTAATACCATCCACTCCCCCCACCCACTACATCTCTCAGCCCCCTATCAACAACCTACTCTTAGCAAGCGTGTCTACTCATTTTCCCAGCTACCTACCACATAATACTAACTTCTTGTAGCAACAACTGCTAATGGCTGTTATGTACCTCAAAAACAGATTATATCAATTGTTCACTGATGAATCTCAACTACATTTGTAACCATGTTTAGTATATGTCACCATATTTTAAAATTGTACTATGTTCTACAGCTGTTTTACATCTGTTTTCTTCTTGTCTTACGTCCTTAACTGGACTAATGTCTATATTAAAATGCTATGTTTTAAAACTGTATAATGCAAATAATACTTAATGTGGAGCTTTTCTCCCTGGGCCTCCGCTGAAAATGGACCTGTGTCCAGTCAGACTCTCCCGGTCAACAAATGTAAATACACACATAAATAAATAAATAATCTGACAAACCAGTACTACAAGTCTTGGAAATTCAAGATGAGGATGTTTCTAATAAGAGAAAGTACATGGAAATGTATAAAGTCAGACTGTAGAACCCATGGATGAGTGGATAGAAAAGGATCAAAAAGTTCAGAGCACAATCTCCCTTTGCATACATGATGATTCAATTATACATATATGCAAATATGAACCCTCTAAAGAAATGTGGGAGGAACTGCAAACGTACATGAAAGAGCTTGGGCAGGATTCACGAAGGCTTGCACGGAGTGTAAGAGACGTGCAACACTCCATGCAAGCCTCGCGATCCAGGAACAGCCCTAAGCTCCGTGTAAGAGACCAGCTAAAACGTCTCTTACACGGACTGGCGGACATGCTAAATACCTCACTTGCATCCGAAAGGTATGCAAATGAGGTATATTAGTGATCCACGAAGCAGAAATCAGTCTGTGTAGGAGACGTTTTAGCTGCAGAAATGTACTCAGTTGACAACTGAGTACATTTCTGCAAATTCCACAACGGAGCGATGTCAGCTCCAAAAAAAGGTTGCATATGACTCAGGCAGCATGCCAATGGCCAAATATGTGGCCATTGGCAATACAACCCGATGCCAAAATAATAAAACTGGCTGCGCTGTATAAAAACATAAAAAAGAAGGTTATAAACCCACAAATGTGGGTTTCATGCAATACAATACAATGCAATACATGGAATGACAATGCAGGGACCAGCAGACCAAAAACAACATGGCCACAGTGTAGTGGTTGCTAAGGGGGGAAGCTGAGTCTAAGACATGTAACTAAGCATTAGTAGGCAATCTCATGTAAATGAGGGTTCGGATACTGAATCTCACAGTCACATAGCAAATGAGCACAGTCTGAGTAGTGTAAGAGATACAAAAGGGGGAGGAATAGAGTAAGAGATAGGTGACATCACAGGGGGGGAATGGTAGAAAGAAATGCAGTTCATTGGAGGCCAGTGTAACATGACAGATGACAGGCACAGATCATGGAAAGAGGTGTGCCATGAGATAAGTCATGGAAAGTCAAGAAATGGAAGGTGTACACTGTTACTTACACCAAAGTTTCTTGCTGTGCGTGCATGCACACGTGTGCACACCATGAAGCGCGAGTAGGACAGTTTGCGCGTGTGTAAGACAGTGTGAGCATGTGGGAGCATGTTGGGAGATGTTTAACACTGTTTACGTGGGTGTGCGCGCGTGTAGGGCAGGCTGAGCATGTTAGAGGCTGTTGGCAGACGTGTAACAGTGTTTGCGCGGGTGTACGCGCGTTTAAACCGAATAAGTCGATTCTGAACCGTGTAAGCACATGTGCGCGTGTGTAAGCCACTGTGAGCATGTTTCAGATAGTATGCACGTTGCTCCCCCCTGAGGAAACAGAGAGGAAAAAGGAAGCAACAGAATTAATAG
>NC_056729.1:1089850041-1089942803 GCF_019279795.1 Protopterus annectens | reverse complement strand
ATCACATCTTAACAGCAACAACTAGGTATTTGTTTAAAACATTTTTCTGACAGGGCCATACAAAACACATTGATCAATACACAGAACAACTAGGTATTGTTACAGTCTTGATAAAATGGATAGCTGCATGGCTTGCATATAGGACATGGAAATTATCATACAGCAATTGGACAAGTGATATTTTTGGTTACAGTCAGGGTGCCCCACAGGGCTCTGTCCTAGGCCCAAACTTGTTTAGATTTGTTTGTAAACCTATCTTTTTTATCTGAATTGTTCTACAGTCTGTATGCAGATGACTTGAAAGTGGGTATACTGATTAAATGTGTTACAGATGGGCATGTCTGCACAACAACTTGACCACAGGAGCATAATATGTTGTTAAATTCATCAAAAAGTAAGCATATGATATTTGGAAGACATAAATATAAAAGTGACTATTAAATACAGCACACAGTGATTGAAACTATAGATTAATGTAAAAAACTGAGTATATAGGTAGATACAGCTTGGAGTTTTCCTAATCATATCATAATCCCAGCCTGGAGTGCCATTAGGTATGGGCTGGAGTCAGTTTATGCAACAGTAAGTCTTAGGTGTAAGCAGTGTGCCTCCTATTTGCACACTGCTTAGCAATGCGCAAACTAGACAAAATGCCACAGTGCATGCTCATGCACTAAGTTAAGTAAAGGGCAAATGCATTGCTCCTTGTGCAATTTTGTTTAGGAAAAAATATATATGTATATATATATATATATATATATATATATATATATATATATATATATATATATATATATATACACACATATACATACATATATATATATATATATATATATATATATATATATATATGTATATATATGTGTGTGTGTGTGTGTGTGTGTGTGTGTATGTGTGTTGGTGAGGGGCAGCAGTACAGGGTGGGGCAGTGTTGGTGCAGTGTGTGCATGTATGTGGTTGCCCTAGGTGTTAACATTTCGCATGTGTGTATGCACGCACACAGTTCCACCTCATGGCTGCCATATGCAGGGGTTTGTGGACAGCCACAGACTGCACCTGGCAGGTCATACAGATCAGTGTCTGTGGGCACGGATACGGTACCTGTGCCTGGCAGGGGTGCTACGGACCATATCCAGTACTAAGCCAGACTGGGTACTGTCATCAGAAGCGGGTGTGTGTTGACTGGACACAGGTCCCTGTTGGGACTGTCCAGAGCCACGTGCACGTGGTCTCCTGGGGCGTTCCGATGACTGCACAGACCCAGCATTGCTGGGGCTGCTGCTGGCACTATGGGGCGTCTCTTGAGCCTGTTTGTCGTCGCGCTGACTGCCAGCTGCTGCTGTTGCCAGCAAACGGCCACGTCGATGCCGCAAACGCCCACCATTGCCCTGGCTCATGGACATCTGGTTGTGGAACTGCTGTAATATGTCCCCACAATGTCTGTCTATGACATCGGTGAAATTACGGATAGCATCCGCAATGTCATGCATACTGTCTGTCATGGCTGTGCGACATGCTCTCAGCTCCCTCAGACCCTGTCTGGTGTACCTTTTCATATGCGACTGTGCCTGCATGACAGTCCGAAACATAGCTGAGGTTGACAGACCTCTTTGGGCACGTCGGCCAGAGGCAGTACGCCCACGGATGCTCCCATGAGAACCCGGGCAACTGTCTGTGTGGTACCATCGAGGACCCGCCCATGGCTGCTGTGTGGGGACACATGTGCCACAGGTACCACATTACCCTGGTCTATGCCCACTGTATCCTGTCCATCACCTAGGGACAATGGTGACAAAGATGTACTGGCAGGATGACTGTGCGCAATGATGGGGTTGACAGCTATGTACTGTCAACTGGCTGACCAATGGCGGACCCTGACACACCTTCCTGTACCATTACACAAATATCATCATTACCAGTACCCGTGGCACAAGATTTAGGTTCCCTGCTGCAGGTCACCGGAGCAGCACCAGAACCTGTGGGAGGAAGACAGGAAACACAGTTTACAGTCTCCAGACATTGTTACCAGTGATGCACTTCTACACACATGCACACATGCACACATGGACACATGCACACATGCACACATGGACACAGGCACACATGCAGACATGCACACGTGGACACATGCACACAGGCACACATGCACAGATGCACACATGCACACATGCAGACATGCACACGTGAACACATGCACATGTGGACACATGCGCACATGCACACATGCAAACGTGGAAACATGCACACATGGACACATGTACACATGCACACGTGGTCACGTGTACACATGCACACATGCACACGTGAACACAGGAGCACATGCACACATGCACACATGCACACATGGACACAGGCACACATGCACACATGCACACGTTGGCACAGGCACACCTGCACACATGCACACATGCACACATGGGCGCAGGCACACCTGCACACATGCACACCCCGCAGTATACGCACAGAGCACTACTGAGTTACACTACTGTTACTAGCATTATCAGGACTATTATAGGTTATGTTAAACACAGTCACCAGCATGGATGGCCTGCCTTGCTGTAACCCCAGACAGACCTGCAGAAATGATGAGATTAATGTCAGTGGGCACAACTGTGCCATTGATATTGCATATGATACAGTGTACAGAACAGTCAAGTGTACATATGGCATATTACCTGCACGCTCCATGTCGTGCTGCTGTGTGGAACCAGCCTCCATCATAATGCAGGTGTACTGCTGTTGCTGTTCCGGGGCTGGAGCCACAACACTTAGGAGTAGCCCCTCCAGTCTGGTGAGGGGATGTGTGGCCACCCACCTCCTGTGGCAACCTGTTGCCTGTGGATATCTGATGCACGCTGATGGACGCCGATTAAATCACTGCAGTGATGTCGTACCTGCTCATATGTCCTGTTATGCGTGCCAATATCATTTACCCTACGGACAAGGTCTTGCCACAGTGCAGCCCTCTCATGCTGATTCTGACTGGTGCGGGAAAACAGGATGTCATACTCCCGCACCAGGCTCTGGTGGAGCTCCTCGTCTTCCGCTACAGAGTAGGTGGGATTATGCTGACGCCACCATCTCCTGGAAGAGAACACAAACAGGATATCAGCAGACTATGTCAGCAATATATGGCACACATACTATACATGATACTCATGTGTAGTGATATACTACTACTCCCATGTTGCATGTGTGTGTGTCATGGTGGATACACAGGTACATGGCCAGATATCAGTGCTCAGCCAACACCTGTGCAACAATACCTGCCACATTCCACACAACATAGTAGCATGCCCCATCGGTCAGCACACACTGACAGGTCCAATGCACGACCTCACTCTGGGGGTTCATCCCAAGGTACTGTATGTGGGACGCCATCCACTACTGTGATGTGGACAGAAGTTACTCGGCCTGAATATACATATCCCACCACCACCACCAGCACAGTAGACTACTTTGATATGTATGTGATTAGACAGTTATTCACTTGCTGGGACTGAGATGGTATCCATGCACCACACTGGGCCAGTGGAAGCCACAAACCACACTGCTGAACCCTTTGCAAATGCTTACCACGGACATGCCACAGATTGCATGGAACTTGCACACATTCTAACCCAGACCCTATGCACAAAGGTTAGGCATCCTGTCCGGTGGACCCCAGACAGAGGCAGATTGTATAACAATAGCAGGAGGCTACTGCAGGACAGAGCACATTCACATTAAGGGAAGGCATCTGTGGTCAGCACTGGTACTACGCTATGGTCCATCATAACAACGGCCACAGCCTACTCTGGGAGGGAAATGGCCACAAACACTATGGATGACCACAAGACCTTCTTCAGTTATGCTACACATATGGACCACATCCCTCAGATATGCTCTGTGTTAATACACACCTACTTAACATTCACCAAACACACGGATATTGGCAACAGTCTTGCAGACAGGTTCGGTGCATGTATCCCCCCCTCCTTCTCCCCCACCAGTTGAAATATTTATCACAGCTGTATGTAGCCTCCCTATCATCTCACATGTCCAGGTGAGGGCCGCCCTCAGCAGAGCAGTACACACAGCATCACTGTGACCTCATGGTATCCCTGGATGTGTGCTACCTGCACTCCGAGAGGACATACAACCGCATATAACACTGATAATTTATCTTGGCCATACTACAGGATATGTACCTGGACAGTGGCATACAGTGACAGTGGTCCCACACCACTAAGGAGGCACCTCGACTGACCCTGGGAACTACCACATCATATGCATAACCGGCCTGGTCTGCGAAGCTATGGAATTATGCAGTATGGGATGCATATGCAGTGATATTGGGTACCTGCAGACACTTGTTCCCAGCCAGTGTGCCTTTGTGATGGGCTGATCCTGCCTTTTGAACCTGGCTGACCTTTCAAAGCAGTCACTACAGCCATTGCTGGGGGCAACGCACAGACAACTGCTGCCAGGATCATGGCCTAAGACTGATTGACATGTAATGTATGGTCATCCACTTTTGGTGGAACTACACACAACATATCACATGGACATACCTATAGATACAGACCTATGACACATTTGGAGGGTTCACAGTATGCACACTATTAACCTGCTACTTTGCATTACCTGTGTTTGCAGCTGGTTACGTTACCACAGCTTCTGCTTGCTGCTGCTACTATCACTGCTGACAGCTTCGGGTGACAGAGTCACAGTGTATAATTTTTTTTTTTTGTTCTCTCTCTCTCTCTCTCTCTCTCTCTCTCTCTCACTTTTCTCGCTCCCTCTGTCTGCTTCCAGACAGTGCAATGAATGTATTGCATGTGTGGAGTGTTAGTAGTGGATGCTTTTGTAGGTATCTGCATAGGTCCATGTGATGGCCTCTGCACCAATTGTAAGCCAGAATTTGCTAATTGCATACAGCCAGTTGTGTACTGATTGTAGTTCTCACTGTGATTTCAGGTCAGTGCTATAAAAGGGTATGTGGGATAGGCGTTGCCCTTTCAGATTGTAAGGGCGGGGACCATGCTGGTATGCTGTGGACAGTGTTCTGTGAGTGTAAAGGTAAGTATCTCTCTCATGATTCAGGCTGTGTTGTAGATTCACATTTCTCCATTTCTCTCTCATGTTCCCTGTAGTAAGTGTGTATGCACAATGACTCCTACAACTATATATAGATATATATTTAGATATATATATATATATATCAGCAGGAAAAAAGGCAATGAGTGCACCATGAGCTGAAGTCAAAAGTAAAATATCAAGTAAATCCAAAAGGTCTTCTTTATATATTAAATCCTCGTTTATTACAAAAGATAAAACTGCAGGAGATAGCTGCTCATATGTCCTGTTATGCGTGCCAATATCATTTACCCTACGGACAAGGTCTTGCCACAGTGCAGCCCTCTCATGCTGATTCTGACTGGTGCGGGAAAACAGGATGTCATACTCCCGCACCAGGCTCTGGTGGAGCTCCTCATCTTCCGCTACAGAGTAGGTGGGATTATGCTGACGCGCCATCTCCCTGGAAGAGAACACAAACAGGATATCAGCAGACTATGTCAGCAATATATGGCACACATACTATACATGATACTCATGTGTAGTGATATACTACTACTCCCATGTTGCATGTGTGTGTGTCATGGTGGATACACAGGTACATGGCCAGATATCAGTGCTCAGCCAACACCTGTTCAACAATACCTGCCACATTCCACACAACATAGTAGCATGCCCCATCGGTCAGCACACACTGACAGGTCCAATGCACGACCTCACTCTGGGGGTTCATCCCAAGGTACTGTATGTGGGACGCCATCCACTACTGTGATGTGGACAGAAGTTACTCGGCCTGAATATACATATCCCACCACCACCACCAGCACAGTAGACTACTTTGATATGTATGTGATTAGACAGTTATTCACTTGCTGGGACTGAGATGGTATCCATGCACCACACTGGGCCAGTGGAAGCCACAAACCACACTGCTGAACCCTTTGCAAATGCTTACCACGGACATGCCACAGATTGCATGGAACTTGCACACACATTCCTAACCCAGACCCTATGCACAAAGGTTAGGCATCCTGTCCGGTGGACCCCAGACAGAGGCAGATTGTATAACAATAGCAGGAGGCTACTGCAGGACAGAGCACATTCACATTAAGGGAAGGCATCTGTGGTCAGCACTGGTACTACGCTATGGTCCATCATAACAACGGCCACAGCCTACTCTGGGAGGGAAATGGCCACAAACACTATGGATGACCACAAGACCTTCTTCAGTTATGCTACACATATGGACCACATCCCTCAGATATGCTCTGTGTTAATACACACCTACTTAACATTCACCAAACACACGGATATTGGCAACAGTCTTGCAGACAGGTTCGTGCATGTCCCCCTCCTTCTCCCCACCAGTTGAAATATTTATCACAGCTGTATGTAGCCTCCCTATCATCTCACATGTCCAGGTGAGGGCCCTCAGCAGAGCAGTACACACAGCATCACTGTGACCTCATGGTATCCCTGGATGTGTGCTACCTGCACTCGAGAGGACATACAACCGCATATAACACTGATAATTTATCTTGGCCATACTACAGGATATGTACCTGGACAGTGGCATACAGTGACAGTGGTCCCACACCACTAAGGAGGCACCTCGACTGACCCTGGGAACTACCACATCATATGCATAACCGGCCTGGTCTGCTAAGCTATGGAATTATGCAGTATGGGATGCATATGCAGTGATATTGGGTACCTGCAGACACTTGTTCCCAGCCAGTGTGCCTTTGTGATGGGCTGATCCTGCCTTTTGAACCTGGCTGACCTTTCAAAGCAGTCACTACAGCCATTGCTGGGGCAACGCACAGACAACTGCTGCCAGGATCATGGCCTAAGACTGATTGACATGTAATGTATGGTCATCCACTTTTGGTGGAACTACGTACACACAACATATCACATGGACATACCTATAGATACAGACCTATGACACATTTGGAGGGTTCACAGTATGCACACTATTAACCTGCTACTTTGCATTACCTGTGTTTGTCGTAGCTGGTTACGTTACCACTGCTTCTGCTTGCTGCTGCTACTATCACTGCTGACAGCTTCGGGTGACAGAGTCACAGTGTATAATTTTTTTTTTTGCTCTCTCTCTCTCTCTCTCTCTCTCTCTCACTTTTCTCTCTCCCTCTGTCTGCTTCCAGACAGTGCAATGAATGTATTGCATGTGTGGAGTGTTAGTAGTGGATGCTTTTGTAGGTATCTGCATAGGTCCATGTGATGGCCTCTGCACCAATTGTAAGCCAGCATTTGCTAATTGCATACAGCCAGTTGTGTACTGATTGTAGTTCTCACTGTGATTTCAGGTCAGTGCTATAAAAGGGTATGTGGGATAGGCGTTGCCCTTTCAGATTGTAAGGGCGGGGACCATGCTGGTATGCTGTGGACAGTGTTCTGTGAGTGTAAAGATTAGTATCTCTCTCATGATTCAGGCTGTGTTGTAGATTCACATTTCTCCATTTCTCTCTCATGTTCCCTGTAGTAAGTGTGTATGCATAATGACTCCTACAACTATATATAGATATATATTTAGATATATATATATATATATATATATATATATATATATATATATATATATATGTACATATACATACATTTATATATGTACTTTAACTGACATTATTACCTACAAGCTACCAACTAGCATGGCTGTTTGTGTTCACACAGTACTATTGTGGGAATCCAGTAGTTTTGACAGTAATTCTACATGACATGCTTTGGGTACTACACATCCTATATTCCCTTTACATTCATCCTTACTATTACATGTTATATTTATTTTAGCACAATGTTCTTGTATAAGAGTCATGGCTTAGTGGTAGGTCATACAGACTAGTGTTTCCAAGGTCCTGGGTTTGGGACTGACAGTGGGATTTTATTTTGCTTTTGAACTGAGTACAGGACCTGTCAATCAAAGTGACTAAGGCACTTTTAAGCAGTTGTAACCGGGTTAGCGCTGGTTTGCGCGGAGCTCACGCATGCGCACTGGCGGTTAGCTCTGCGCACACACGCGCACACCTGCTTACAACAGCTTAACAGTGCTTACTCTGGCGCACACCCGCGCTATTTTCTTTGAAAGAAATGAAAATGGGGAGACAGGAAAGTGGTGAAAAAGGGGTCACAAAGAGGGTAAGACAGTAGGGAAACAAGCTTGGGATTTGCAGGAGGGATGTAGGTAAGGCCCATAGCTGCCCATTTCTTCATCAGCAACAGCTGTGCATATGTATGTAATTTGGTGTGACATTTGAAACCTTCCACCCCTGAGATAGGTGTCAGGACAACAATAATACTTGTTGTACAGCCAATTGTAATTGATAGATTCCATGTCCAGCAGACATGTGTACGGAATGGGCAGCTATGTATGGGGCATAATTTTTTTGTGGGTACAGAGTGCCCTTTTTTTTTCAGGTGAGAGTGGTATGTCAGGTGAAGGAAGTCGGTACAGCTGGGGAGGTAGGTTGGGTAGGTAAACAGACAAGACAAACAAGATGCATACAGGGGTGGTGTATGACACATGTGGGGGGTTACACAATTGACGGGGATGGAGGTTTGGATATCCAGAGCCCATGAGCCCACAGATGGCAACAGTGGAACTGATATCCCCACCCATAGGCAGTTGCCACTGTTCCTTCACTGCCCAGGATGGGGCTGTGCTGGGGGCTGTGTAGGCCGGGCAACAGGCATGTCCGTTAGTTGTGCCACCTGTGCCTCAAGCTGGCGTAGGGGCTCAAGAACAGAGTCCCGAATCTCCCTACGCACTACAGTCCGGACGCTATGGAGGGGGAGTGGTGGTTCTCCTCTGGCCACACTTGCAGAGGGGGGGTGAGCCCCATCCCCTGCAGCACTTCCACCCACTGGTGGCACAGGGCCACCGGAGGAGGGTCTGGACTCAGCACTAGTGCCAGGTGCACTCGCCAGCTGAGGTGGGAGAGGTGTGTCCACTGGAACCCGCCTTCCCTGTCGTCCTATGTTTTGCATTATGTCATGACAGTTTGGGTTAGTGACATATAATACCATTCACAATTAGTTGTAACAGCATGCATTAGTATTCCCATTAACCAAACACCCAGATATTCACACCATTGAACAGCGTGCATAACACATGCATAATTTGAACAGCAGTACACAGTCCAACAACATGCAGGGTTAATTGATGGCAACAGGCCATCAGGTTTGGATGTATGAACAGGGCAGATGCATCAACGGACATGCAAATATATATGACCCAACAGGACAAATGTCCAGGGGTGTTAATTGTGATTGCACATACCATTTTCATGTGGAATGGGTTATATGTGGTTATAGGGTGGGGTGAAGAAAATAATATTAACACCTTCAAATACCAATACATGTGCTGTACATTTCTAATAGTTACAGATATATACACACTACTGTTCTAACTACAGTTTCCTATATGATAACTATTTCAACTTGGTGATAGGACTGTTACTGCAACATCAATATACATTTTATTGTTCTTCATACACATTCATATCTAGTTTTGTTCAGCTACATCATCCTGCTACATTTGCTTTATATAGCTGTAGACAAGTGTGGATGTTTGGTATATCAGACAATCATCCTATCTGCATATTGCAGACTGAGAGCAACATATCCAGATTTTGGGATACACATTCCAGATGCAGCAACACTTTGAACAGATTTCGCTGTTTGGTTTTGATTCTCACATGCATTTCATTCTGTCTTGACAGCAGTATACTTTATTCAGGGGTTATTACTACTGTATTGCTGGATTCATGACACTTTCTCACACTCTCTCACGTGCTTTCATTTTACTATTCAGGATGGTACTTACTTCTAGGCTTTATTGACATGTTTTACCTGTAGTTTTTACAATCCTTTCCAGCAGTCTCACTTCTGTCATGTTTCAGTATTTCAACAGGGATATATTTCACACATGTGATTTCATCATCTTCTGCAGCTATACTTTTCAGCCTGCTGCAGGTTGTGTACTATTTTCTTACAGGTGGGGCATTTTATTTCAGAATTTATGTCAGACATTTTCATTTTTCGGTTTAACTTACAGGCTGAAACACACTTTTGTAATCAAGCAATACTTGCAGACACTTTCACACTGTTACTTGCACATTTTATTCCTTAGTGACTACACTGCACTCTTTTGCTGACTGTCATACTTTTATATTTCTTTACAGTTACTGGTAGTGGATTACTGACCTGCCTGGTGGTGCAATCAAGACCAACCTATCGCCATAGGCTCAGTTCGCAGAACGGACACCTGCAGCTGTAATATAAATGAAGTAATATTGGAATACACATCTCCATAATATCAGCTAGTTTAATTTCTTACATACATAATTAAATGTAACTTACTCAGTAGTGGGGCATTGGGCATTTGCCGGGCCTCCTGGATCCAAAGGTTCAGTTGGTCCTGCTTGCATCTCTTCAGGTCTGCATGGTGGTGACGGACCTGCTCACCAGTCCTTGGAATCCCTGTGGCACTGGTGAGATCATGAGCCAACCGGTCCCACGCCTCAGCCCTGTATGCTCCCCAGTGGACCTGGCCCTGCATGAGTTGGGCCTCATGATTGTGGACTAGGAGCCAGACCATGTACCTGGACTCCTCAATGCCCCACCTCTGTGCTTGAAAGCAACTACCCTCTCCTACTCCTGTCATTCTGCCTGCAGTTCAGTTCTACAATCGTTTATGCTGTGTATTCCCGCCTATGGGGCTTATATAGTCTGTTTTTCCCACACATATCTGTGATTGGCCATTTTGGAATTGTATCAACTTCAGTAAACCTGCATTGTCATGCTCCAGTTTGTATTCATTCCTATATATTAGCTATTATTGCATTTCTAGGTACTGCTGTCATGACTTAGTAGTTTGGTACCTTGACTATGGTGTATAGTATCCTGGGTTCGAACCTGGCCACTGCTTTTTATTTTTCATGACTGTCTAAACATGCTGAGGGGTGTGTCTGTGTAAAGGCAGTTTTGATACGGCTTGCTCAACACTGCCCGTCAGTTAGCTTGTTTGCGCGGTGTGCAGCTCGCAAGCGGGCACGCTGGTTTAAGCCTCATTTGGCTATCAGCACGCATATTACGCTCAGCTCAGTTAGGGGCACATAGATTTAGCATGTTAAACCACTGCTCAGCTACGGGCACTCATTTTGCACCAGTTAAACCACTGATCACCTACGGGCAGATGCACTAACCCTGTTAAACTGTAGCTCAGCTATGGGCACATCTGGCATTTTTTATTCTTTTGTTACCTCACATTTCTTCAATATAAATGGGCTATTTCATTACATTTTACATAAAATGTGGTTTTATGTGCACATATTTGTCAGGGACTTGTTTCGTGCTTATTTTGCTAAAAATAAAAATTGGTGTTGTGGGGGCTCGAACCATGAATGCCTGCTCTTCAGCCAACATCTCTACCACTACGCTATTGCTTCCTGGCTTACTTTGCATATTTAGTTCATATATGCTTTCCCACTGACTGCTAACTGTAGCTGCACTACGGGCACGCCCGCGCAAATGAGCGCACTCACTGTTAAACATTTTTACAATTTAAAAAAAATATATAACATGTTATTTATATGTTTTCTGTTCATAGTCTGTGGGGGCATGTGTTGTGTTCTGTTTATTCACATTTCCGTGGACTCTGTCGTGGGTGTTTACTTTGGGCACTTTTCCTCTTCTGGGGGTGTGTCCGCTTACAGGTCTCAGCCTACGGACACGCCCCCTACTGTCTTACACAGACCGTGTTAGCCTTAGGTGTGATTCAGCATGCTCTCATGAATATGCAAAGCATGCTGACATCACTCCGTTTAACTGCAGCCTCTGTGTATGAGTTATAACTCTTACACGGAGGCTTCGTGAATCCTGCCCTTTATGTTTTATATTTTTCTTTGTGACATAAGCACATTTGACTGCATTATCTGAGTACATGTTCTCCTTAAACCCACCAATCTTACTTATGTCTGCACTAATACCATTGTATTCTGTCTACATTCTCCCCAGTTAATGTCCCTTGCATCTTAATTCGTGAAATCAACCTGCCCTTACTTTATATAAGCTGTCTGCACATGCTCACATAATAGGTTTGCTTACAGGCAAGCTGTTTTGTTTACATTGTTTACTCATGCTTCCTAGGACATGTTCATGGCCACCAACACTCATGCTGGCCATGAAAAGGTGAAACGAGAGGCATGCTTATTTAATGAGTGCCATTGTTTGCCAAGAAAACTTTTTATTGCTACCGCACAATGATTTATGTAAGTGGAGTACATATTTACTTAAATTGGAGGCCACCATCTCACCTTAGAACATGTTCTGTAAGCACAGTACACATACATGGGTAGCACAGCACACTGCCACTAAATCAGCTTATGATGAGGTTGTTAACAGAACACTTTTTCTAAGTCTCCCAAGCTAAACATTAAGAAACCTCAGACATTAGTTCACACAACACATCCAACTTCACCCAATTTCACCCCTCACACCAACAGTCAGTACACATACCTCAAAGACTCACAAGCATGCAGATAAGCCCTTACAGCCCACTGAGACTGCATCTCACTATAGAACTGTTTAGCCCTAGGTGACTCAATTGTGAGATATAAAGACATCACCCTCATTAGGCAAGATAAGAATAGGGTGACAGCTAACTGTCTATCTGCAACCAGGATCTGTGATGTAACAAGGGCTCTTCAACTCTACCATCCTGGCAAATATGATTATTACCTTTTAATGGTCCATGTGGGGGTGAATGACCCTAGGCAGTCTACACAGGACTTTTAAAGCTATATGACTGAACTTGTTATGCATGTGTCTGAGGCAGGAAGGACAGCAGTTTTTGAGTGGTATTTTGCTATCATCCAGAATGATGCCAAAATTCAATGGTAAGACAACTGGCTTTAATAAGTGTCTATGAATTGAGTGTCATTCTCAGATGATCCAGTATGTGTCAACTTGGAATGAGATGGCTGAACAAATGTTTTGCTTTGTCCGGGGTTATGTGCATCTCTGTTGCCAAGGTATTCTCATTCTTGATAAAGCTTTTGCTGTCCCTATTGAGCTTTTTTAGGCCGACTCCATCTGATGGACATTTCGACCTAGTAAATTCTAGTTTTGAACACACCTCTCAACCTTTCAGTCAAAAAATCTTTACAAAGCCTGACATAATGGGGGTACAAAGGCACAAAGATAGGTACAAATTTTAAATATCCTTATAAACTTAGAGATTTGCTAGAACAACAGGCTATGAATTAAAATGCATTTTCTGAAGGATATGAAGTCTGAAACTCAGATGTATGACATTATTTACTAACTTAATTCCTCAGATCATCCCAATGATATGCCATAAAACCAAAAATGTTATGAAGAACAGATCAACATTTTGAGGCAGTGAGCTGGACATTCTGCAAAAATCTGGACAGTTGACAGGTATGGTTTGGAACACATTAATGAGGCTTTACTCAGTGTCAAGAGTCTTAACACAAAAATGCCTGAACTGAAATTGAACACATTTATGTATCTGTAGTTATAGACACATGGTTTTAAACCATAAAACAAAAAAAAAAAAAAAACCTCGTCTGTGCCTGGGTATAGCACATATCATGTCTTCAGACCCACTAGCAATTGTGGTGAAGTATCAATCCCCAGGATTCTGCAAGCCTTGTACAGCGTGCAGGACTCTAGCAGGAAATATGTCTGCTGTGCGATCCAGGAGTAGCCTGTAGGGGCGTGCATGAGCGCTCCTGCACTAGTCCTGCACGGACTCAGCCCCTTTATGCAAATTACCCCATTTGAAGGAGAAATCCATACAAATAAGGTGAATTTGTGATCCAGGATGCTCGAAACCGGCCGTGCAGAACTAATGTAATCTGCAGAAATGTACTCAGTTAGTAACCGAGTACATCTTTGCAAATTCTAAAACGGAGCTGTGACAGCTCCAAATAAAGGGTGCATATCATTCAGAAAGCATGCCATCAGCATTGAAAACAATTTAAAAAATAAAAAAATCAACTTTTATTTTTTTAGCCGATCCCGGCTGCTTAAGCATAGGGCAGTGGTGTGCAAAAGGGATTGGGGGGAAAATAAACCTAAAATAAGCATTCTAACTAAAATCACTATTCTGCCATTAAAGTCAATGGCAGGCAGAAGACAACATGGCCAGTTAGTAGTGGTTGCTAAGGGGGGAGGCTCAGTGTAACTATGCATTAGCAGGCAATCCTATGCAAATGAGGGGAATGATAGTGAATCCCAGATTTCCCCAGCATGCTAGTCAGCTCCCAACAGTGTTAGAGCAGGAATAGCTTTGTGCAAGCCTAGGAGTTAGCTGACATCATAGGGGGTGTGTCAGGCATATTGTAAGCAGACTGGAGCCCTGTGGCTCAGGTTAGCTCCTAGCTTAGCACAGCTAAGCAAGGGGGTATGTCTGAGTCTGCCTAGCACTCTTTACATTGCTTAAGCAGGTGTGCATGCCATGCACCAGGTTTTAAAGAAAAAAAAAAGGTAAACCAGGAAATAGCAGCTCTGTGCACATTTGAGCACTGTGTTTGCATGGCACACCCCTGGGCTTAAACAGGAAGGCAATGGGAAGGGAAAACAGTAGGAGGAAGGTAATCAAGGAGAACTAGCATAGCTGGCAGGTGAAATGTATCATCAGAATCAGCCAATTACACAGGCAGCAGACCAGCCCAGCCCAGAACACTACTATAAACTATGCAAACACCTTCGCCTCTGGTTTTTCCCATACTCTACACCACCGGTGTATACAAGCAGGGAACTTTTAACAAACAAAACTACAAAATGATAGGGGCTGCAGCAGCCATCATACAACAACATGTGCAAGAGGCTGATGGTGGTGATGATGTGAATGCTGTCGATCAACCCACAGTAAGGAGACAGAGAAGAGTGTACAGACCCAGAGTAACCTACCAGGGGCTACATGAGCTGGAGATAGTGGAGCACTATAGTGTGGGCAGGGACCTCCTCAGCAAATGGTTGAGCTGTGCTGGCCACACCTGACACACCGAACCGACCGAGGGGAACCCATCCCAGTGGATACCAAGGTATGTGAAGGCCTAGGAATACTAGCCACAGCTACCTCCCAAAGCTCAATTGGGGATATCTTGGGGATCTCACAGGCATCAGCATCCAGAGTATTCCACCAGTTCCTGGATGCCATGACAGCACATGCCAGTGAGTATGTATAGTTCCTCAACACCTGTGAGGTCTTGGCCAGCAATATACGTGTCTTCCATCAAATAGCAGTATACCCTCAGGTAGTGCGTGCTACAGACTGTATGCACATACGCATCAAAGAACCACCCAGTGATCACAGTAGGGCCTACATCAACCGCAAGGGCCTCCCCTCCATCAACTGCCAGGTCGTGTGCGATGCCCAAGGCATTATAATGAATATGTGTGCTGGCTGCCCTGGAAGCTAGCATGATTCCCACATCTGGCATCTGATGTAGCTGTACCAGAGATTTGCCAATAGGGACATCCCCTACTGTCACCTAGTGGGGGATGCTGGTTACACACTGGAGCCGTGGCTGATGACACCCATCAGAAATGCACATACACCTGAACAAGAATGCCATAATGAGGCACACGCACAGATCAGGCTTGAAATAGAGCATGTGTTTGGGATGCTCAAGTCATGGTTCCAGTGCCTGGACACATCCGGTGGAGCCTTGCAGTACTCACCATCTGCATGTACCCAAATTGTCATTGTATGTGCCATACTACACAATATGATCCTGCGGAAACAGCTGCAGCAGGAACAGCACGGGGCAGGGACACACAGCCCCCCACCATTGCCAGGGCCTGCACAGGCACAGAGTGACTCAGAGGAGGAACAACCTGAGCCTGCCCCAGTAGGCAGATGGAGGCATGTCCAATATGCCCTGGCCTTGTTAAAGAAGCAACGCATAGCACATACATTGACACAGTAGGGACCCAGGGAATTACACCTCTCTCTGACTCGCACATACAGTAAAAGGGATGCCAAACATGACACTACCTATGCTCAACCATGTATGGGGAGTATACTATGTGCATCCGACATAGGCAGCCCTCCAGCACCATCCTCAATCCTGGCACACCCACAAGGTAAGTCAATCAACCTACCAATTGCCAAGTGGAGTAGAATGTGTCATTACCTGTATCTATGGTATGGATGTGAGCATGCAAGGGAACTGGTTGGCTGAATGGTATGGCAGCAGATAGTAGACACCCATAGTGGCACCATGACATCTGTAACACATTCTGGAGTCACCATGGTAGCCAGTACTAAACAGAGTGATAAAACCCACTGCAGGACATGTGCTGGGTGACATGTGTGTCCATATGATTCATACATGCCAGTCTGGGAGATTCAAATACCCAACAACAGTCTCAGCCAGCAGGACAGGTCTACATAAACACAAACAGAGCCTGTGCTATGGCCTCTGAGTGATGTGTGAGTTCTGTGTTAGTTCTGAAGAAGGGAAGGTCAGACATGTAGGCAAGGGCAACCAAAGCTATGAGGACATGTAGACTGGATAGTCAGTTAGTATATGATAGGTTAGAATACAGAATGAAAATGTACCTGACATAGTAGTAGTACAGTACAGCAATGTGTGTGTGTGGCCAGCCCCCCCCCATCCTATGTAGACATGTAGAAACAGTAAGGTGTGCCCCCCCAATCACGTGTAGAAATGTATAAACAGTCAGGTGTGTCCCCCCAATCCTGTTTAGAAATGTAGTAACAGTCAGGTGTGCCCCCCAACTCCATTGTAGAGATACAGAAACAGTCAGGTGTGCCCCTACCCCCAATTCAGTATAGAAATGTAGTAAAAGTCAGGTGTGTCCTCCCAATCCGGGGTAGAAATGTTGAAACAGTCAGGTGTGTCCCCCCATAATCCTATGTAGAAATGTAGAAACAGTCAGGTATGTCCCCTCCAATCCTGTGTAGAAATGTAGTAACAGTCAGGTGTGTGTCCCCCCAATCCTGTGTAGAAATGTAAAAACAGTCAGGTGTGTCTCCCCACAACCCTATGTAAAAATGTAGTAACAGTCAGGTGTGCCCTCCCACTCCCATGCAGACATGTAGAAACAGTCAGGTGTGCCCCTCCCCCCAATCCAGCGTAGAAATGTAGTAACAGACAGGTGTGCCCCCTAATCCGGTGTAGAAATGTAGAAACAGTCAGGTGTGCCCCCCCCACACTCCTATGTAGACATGTGAAAACAGACAGGTCTGCCCCTTCCCCCATTCCAGTGTAGAAATGTAGTGACACTCAGGTGTGCCCCCCCAATCCTGTGTAGAAATGTAGTAACATGTATGAGTAGGTATAATACGAGTGGAGCGCAGATGCCCAGATGGGGCCAAGGTAGCAGGATAGGTTGTAGCATTTGTACAATATGCAGGTATGGGTGTGATAGGATGGTGTGTGTTTCATAATGTGTGAGAGAGGTCAGTATGTATGCATGTTGAAGTAAGACCTGGTGGCCATTGCCCACTACTGCTGATGACAGGGACAAGCCCTCACAAATGCAGGGCCAAAGACAATCCCCACCAGTATAACACATGTTAGCAGTAAGCCATTGTAAATGTATGGTGATAATATGTGTCACCATCTGAAAGACTGACATGGCAAGGCTGTTGGCCTAAATATACAAGCAGTACACAGGGGAAAGTACCCCAGACATACAGTATATATTGTGTCACTGTGAAATAGACACCCTTGGATTTGTACGTACAGGTATGCATCACAGTAACTGGACATGTAGTAGGGGATACCAACAATGTCTGCCTGAACACTTGCAGATCACAAAGGAGGTAGGACTGATGTATTGTGAATCAGCTTCTGTACCTGCACATGCCAGCATAACTGTAATCCATAGCACACATGCACCCAGCTCACACAAACACCACCCACAGGCACCTCTCTGGTCATATCCCTGTTGTGGGGAATGGTACAGTAAGACCCTACCTGCATATGGCAATATCTGAAGACTGCAGCATGCACTGCAGGTGTGTCCCCAGCTGTAGGTAGCGCCCTGCCAGAATCCACACCACCTGATCAAGACTGATAGAAGGTATTGGCATGAACATCTATCACACCTACCCTGTCACCCCAGGGTAATATGCTATATAGTTGTCTGGGACTGTAGGACTAACAGAATGCAATGGCCTGCCACATCTGGCCTGCAGCAACACATAATCCCAAGAGGCTTCTGCCAAAAACCTGTGTCTCACACGTACTGTCAATGCATGTTATGTCATGGACAACCAAATAACAACATAATACATTCCACATAAACCATATGAAAGGCCATGTGGACAAACCACAGTAGCATGCCCACCATCTCCCACTGCATGAACTGTGGACCAACACTAACACACACCTGTGATGGGGTGATTCCTTTAGGGAAAGTATCAGAGAATGTATGCATAATGTATGGAAGAGGTTAGAATAACAGTGGGCGGGAGCATGAGCAGCATGGAATATGTAGGGTCTGACACCAAGCTGTGTGTACACACTATCCCTGGCTGAAAACACATAAATGGGTGGCTACACACCTGCCCGTACATCACAATAGGGTAAATGTCCTGACCCATGGCCCCTGCCTCTGGCTAACCTGTGAGAATCTGTACAGCTGTGAGGCATTGCCACAGCATGATAAGCCCATACTGTCATGATGATGGGCGGACAAGTATGGGATCCTCTCCCAGCACTGTACCAAGGTGCTGAACTGCATACACAAACCCAGCACCAAGTGTCTGCAGCTCCCCCTCCAGAATGGCATAACTTACCGTGAATACGTAGGTGTCTGCCCACAATACTGAACACAGCTGCAGTCACCCTTGTCTCCCCAAGTCATCGCTGTGAGCAAGAATGTCCACCTGACAGTATATGAGGACAGAAAACATCACTGTGTAAAACAGTACACATGTCTGAATATCTCTGTTAAAAGCAGTACCATGCAGCTGGAGCAGCACAGACACAATCACCTACTGTACACACTATCCCCTGCACAGTTTGTCCCCATATTGCCAAATGATCGATGGATACTCTGCAGAAACAGTATGTTACCTGTAGGTGTACAACACAAAGTTCTGCACTGAAGAACAAACTACCTGGAATCAATCCACACATTCAATACAGAAGGGCATACTGGGCATGCTCACACAAACAAATGAAGGCCATGTCTGCAAACAACAGTGGACCAGACATATCTGGCAGTTGCAGATGTTAGTGCAGACACTCCACAGTATGCACCACTCATGCTTTTCACACAGACTAGGTAGGAATACAGGCATGTATCCAAGGACAACACACTATAATAAGCCAAAGGCAGACATTCATGGATGTGTGGAAGAGAGTTACTGTCACAAGGGACCGTCCATTATGAGGCCTGTCCCACCCAGCACACAGCCAAATGGCTACAACCGCATGAGGTTCAGATGTCACTCACTGCAGACCTTAGCCACTGGTATCTGTCAGCATTACGGACTATGTGGTGCAAGTGCTAGCTGTGCAACATGACTATACATGGAAGTAGTCATTTAGCAGCTGTATACACGTATCTGTGAAATATAACCCTGCGTGTGCCCACATGTGGTGTGTCAACATCTAGATGAATGGGTTATGGCTCATGCACACACACTGCCCTCCCCATAGCCCTACTATGAGAAGCCTGCTGAGGTCATCCGCTTTGAAATACACCCTTGTGAAAGGTGTAGACCAGTAATCTCCGTGACGCTTTCTATAACTGCGTACTGCTGTAGTGTGATAAACTAGTTAGGTAGGAGTTCTAATTCCAGACATGGCATATGTGTGTGTGTGTGTGTGTGTGTGTGTGTGTGTGTGTGTGTGTGTGTGTGTGTGTGTGTGTGTGTGTCTGTCTATGTAAAGAGCAATTCTTTTTAGGCTAGTCACACTCACTACAATTCAAATGCCCAACTTTGGCAAGGCTGCTGACATCATACACTGTGAAATACACCTTTTGGAAAATTGTAGCCCAGTAATCTCCATGGCACGTCCTATAACTGCATACTGCTGTAGTGTGATAAACTAGTTAGGTAGGAGCTCTAAACCCAGACATGGCAACTGTGTGTGTGTGTGTCTGTCTGTGTAGGCAGCAATGCATTTTATGCTAGTTACACACACAATGATTCAAATGCTCTATATTGGCAATCCTGATGGGGTCATTCACTGTAAAATACACCTTTGAGGAAGGAGTACTCCAGTAAACCCCATGGTGCATCCTGTAACACCTTCATGCTATAGTGTGATATAGAACTCTGGTAGGGGTTCTATTCCCACACATGGCAGTTGTAGATGTTTTGTGTGTGTTTCTATGTCTGTGTAGGGAGCAATGCATTTTAGGCTAGCCACACTCAGTACAATCCAAATGCCCTACTTTGGCAATCCTGCTGATGTCATTCATTGTGAAATACACCTTTGGGGAAGGATTACTCCAGTAATCTCTGTGGTGTGCCCTATAACTGCATAGTACTGTAAACTAGTTAGGTAGGAGTTCTAATCCCAGACATAACAGGTGTGTGTGTGTGTGTGTGTGTGTGTGTGTGTGTGTGTGTGTGTGTGTGTGTGTGTGTGTGTGTGTGTGTGTATGTGTGTGTGTCCTGTGTTGAGGTGGTTGTGAGTGTGTAACAACTGGACTCAATGTGGAGCGGGATTTGCATATTTCTTATATGGTGGACCTAGTATAATATATCACAATGTTCACTGTGCAGGGATAACAGGTGTGAAATAGCTGAGAGGCTGGCCTGCAAATCCATATCCCTACATGTGACATCAAGGCAAGGCAAACAAAGTCAGCAACCCTAATATCATCCAGAAAACATTCTCAACCCATGTCTCATACAAACGCACACTTGCCTAGGCAACAGCTACTATGTTGGTAGTACCCTGCATGTTGCCCAATGATAGTAACCGTGGTGTGATTGCAGTGAGCTACAGAGAGCATGGCACCCTGTCCATCTGTCCAATAGGCACATACATGCCGACAGTGCACCTTCCCCATGTTCCCCAATGGACACCTGCAACATCTGTGGTGCCATCAAATGTGACCCAACAAAGGACATACCATGCCTGAAAAACATGCCCTCTATGGACAGATGCCACTGACACCAGGGAATGCCGGTATTATGCTATCAATGTAGGTGCAGGGTAAACCTGCTGTCCATTTATTGTTGTTGGAGTGTGGTCATGGGTTAAGGTGTTGCTACAAACACAACACAAGGTGCTGGGTTTGAGTCTCACAAGGGATAATTGGCTAGGCTTAAAATGGCTCGCAAGGGCAGTTTGCCTAGTACTAACCTATGCACCTATGCACCTATGCACCTATTAGCAGTTACCGCCACATGAGGGCAGGGCTGGCACATCTGATGATAGCAATCTGTGTACACAACATGGGCCAGATACCCCAGGTACAGTTCCACATGTTACTGTACATGCATGTGGGAGGTATGCACATCCCAGACACCATCCATGTCATGGACTAAGGAACACATACATGGCAAGCAATGAACAGCACTGGCCACACGCAGTAGTCACCCAGGTGACTGGATGGTGAATACAATTCCCACCTGTGTGGGAAAATCCAGAAACTACACCCCTGAGCCACAATGCAGACCATTGTCATGTGGGCTGAAGCCAAGGCATACCCATCACCTAGCCTTGTATAGCTGGCTGGCTCAGTTGACCACTACACACCCATGAAGCAATGCACACATGCATGTCAGTACTGACACTCTGTGTGGGTGTGTGTGTGTTTGATGGGTATGATCACATTCACACTCACTACAACCCCCATTGGCATACCAAACCATGCTGTCCAATGTCAGACACCTCCACATACCCTTTGCCCATATAACCTCTGTACAACCCCTGTGGTGCATAGGATGCCTGCACAGTAATGTGTTGTGGCAATCTCACTAGTGATGGGTTGTATTCCTGGCCCTGCCAAGTCTGTCAATGTGTGTGCATCCCTGTGAGTGTATGGCTGTGTTAATACTGGCATCTGTTCATGCGGACAGGCACATGTACTACACTTACCATATAGCTACCATATCCCTGTTACAGATGTCACTCACCATCGCATATAAGTTTTGAGGGATCCTCAACATGTAACCTATGTGGCACATCCAATAACTGCATAGAAATGTAATAGCACTACATAGATGTCAGGGGTTTGATACCCTGTGCTGGCAGGTGTTTGACACAAACATGCTTATGTTTTACACTCCCACCCCTCCCTAACTTTACTTTGCCTCTGTCTGCCTCTCTCACTCCCTCTCTGGTGGATGTGGAGACCTACACCTGCTTTATTTAGGCAGCAGCATGTGTATTTTAAGTGATGCTCATGATCAGCTGATGGCCTTTGCATGAATTGCAGCCCTTCTCTAGCTGATTGCATGTGGAACAGCTGTGGTAACATTCCCATTGCCAATTGCATGCAAACACACTCCAGTATCTTGGAATATCATATTGGTGTTGGGCCTTTTCATTCACTGTGAGCAGGAACTAATTCTGTTGTTTGGTAAACAGCATCTCAGATGGATTGGGGATTTACCTCTAACAACATACACTGTGGAAACAGGGCAACACACAGGAGGGGGATGTGCCTGACCTAGCTACAGACTGTATGTTCTGCTATACTGCATTTGGAGTAATGTTGGTTTAACAGGGTGTGTGTGGATATGGCTGTCCTACATGTTTTAATAACTGCCATGTCAGTGCTATGTTTATGAGGAAACCCCATCTATAGGGTCATCTGCAGACTGGCAGTGTGTGGTGCCTTTTGTGTCATGTTTTACCCACAGAGCACCTATCTGTGAACTGCAGAAGGTAGTGTGAAGATTGTGGTCTGTAGATGGTGGCAGACATGATAGTTACTGACTTCATATTCCTCATAGGACATATGTTGCAACAAACCCTGTTACAACAGTAAATGTATGAGGTTATCACAGCAACATGTCAATATTGGCCCTGTATATGTGCCTCCAGCCACAACACTGTCAACCTTTGTATGTATGTCATGCCATAAGAGGTGCACATCTGCTGTGCATCATAATTAGTCACATCATATCTGATAAAAAGCCAGTGAGATATCAGACTGCTATACATGTTATATATAGTAGGGGTATATTTGATGACATAACCTGGACATTCTGTGGTTGTGTGTACAGTACTGAGGTCTGTGTAAGTAAGGTGAATGTTGACAGTGTGTGTATTGTCAATATGTACTGTGGCCAGTGGACAGAATGTGGTAGATGTCATTGTTCCTTGTCCCGTTCTATCTGATGTTACATGCTGCTCTACTGTATGTTACCCTATCGGCTTACATGTTTGTAGGGCCATACACACACATGTCCCATACCACAGACAGGCATCAGACCACACTGTGTAGCTGCCCAGTATATGTAGGGCTAGTGTGTGAGTGGCACATATGAGGATGGTGTCCATATACTGTAATATTAAGCTAGCTTACCATACGTGACTGTGGCTGTGTTCACATTGGCTGTGGTTATGCACTTTCACACTGATGTATCATACTCTGTGCTGTGACATGCCTGTAGAGCCTGCTATATAGACAGGTACATGTGCATTTCCCCATAGGAAAAGTAGGCCAGTGTTGAGCCAGTCTGCCTGCAGCCTGCACAGTGCTTTGTTACATGCCTAGCAGCTTAGTGTACTTACCCAGTGGGATGTCATGTCCAGATACTTGCCAGATGTACTGCTGCCAAACCTCCCTTAACAGTCATGTACAGAGCAGTGGAATGCTGTACAGATGTATGTCAACATCTAGTGGGGAGTATGTGGTCATGGCACCTCTGTATCAGCAGTTATTATATGTCAGGACAGACAGGGGTGTGTGAATGCATAAACTATGGGGGCAGATGTATACCAGTCATTACATGTTATACCCATCTACATGGCTGCTAACATCCACATTGTCAGGCTTGGTCCACATGTCTTGCACTATGGGGTTCTGCCCATAGTGTGTCTGTATGTACACATATATTGGCCAATATCTCTGCTGTAGTCCACAGGAGCATTACGTGCTAGCAGCGGTACTGTAATGTCCTTAGGATGTCTGTCAGTAGCCAATGGTGCACATGTTAAAAGCAGATGTCACCTCCCACGCACACACCATGTCTGTGAAGACAATCCCTATTACATTAGCAATAGTCTACAAATATACCTGCTATACTCACCTGACATCCCCTTGCACTACGAAGTTGGGACTATAGGGGCTGAGATAGGGCTACAGTCCATGTTCAGGACATATGGTGAAAATATATGTATATATAATTATCCAGATATCTATATAGATGTATACACATATACATATCGACATATATAGATGGATATGTATATGTACATATATATATATATATATATATATATATATATATATATATATATATATATATATATACATATCAACACCCAGATATATAAATATACAGAACAATGTATGTCTACACATATACAGATAGGGATACATATGCACATATACGTATGGATATCTACATATATATTGACAGTAGTAGGTATATCAGAATAGATATGTATGCACATATAGCTATAGATATCTACATATATACCAACATAACTAGCCATATCTGTACACATAGGATATGCATACATATACAGCTATATCGACATATATCTATATATACATATACGTATATCTATATATACATATATCTCTATATGCATACATGTATTGATATATATATATATATATATATATATATAAATATATATATATATATATATATATATATATATATACCTACTATATGTATACAACCATATTCTTCTCATGAGTAAACCTCACGGTTGTGTATACCCTCCCAGATGTATCTCACTGTATGTATCTGCTATGTGCACATTATGATAAAACACATGTGATGCAACAGTCATTAATAACAAGGACAACACAATTTAGTAACTAAAGGCAATTGTTCAGTACTACTCAATATGTGTATTGACAGCTATATTGGTAAAACAACAGGTGTCTTCACAGTGGTCATGGTGTAGTGATTAATTGTTGTGACTTCAGTGTACAGGGTCCTGGGTTCAAGACCTGCAAGGGCTGTTCATTTTGTTGCTGGGCAGAACAATGGGCTGTCAGATATAGAGGCAGTTTTGAGAAGCTTTAAGTGGGTTTGTGCAGGTTTGCGCAAAACTAAGCAGTGGTGAGCTATGGGTAAACGTGCAGGTGCTTACACAGTGGAGGCTTCGCTTACCAGTGCACAAATCAGCTCAGCTGTTATATTGCAGCAATGTTGATACTTGCTAAGCATGGCTTAGCCCTGGTAACCAGGTCACTCCACCCAGTCTGATAATCTGTAATAAGTGTATGTAATGCCATGCACAATACATGTGCCTCTCTGTTGTCATTACTGTAGCAAGGGGTGTGAGTGCCATGTGTGGGACACAGACATATATGAGGCCTGTACAGCACTGTTATCCATGTAAATGTGTTACATACAGTTGTAGTAGCTTTTTTTATTATCCTTGTACCTGCCCTGGCTGCTGTGTGCCCCTGGCCACAGAAGATCGGCTCTATTCTCTTTTCCTCCTATCCTGCATGAAAGGACCTGCCTGGTCATTAAGCACCCTTTTAATTTCTACCTTAAGCCATCCCAATGACTGGTCAACAAATTCTGCTGTTGCAGTGTATAATTCCCTATTTTAAACAGATCAAGAAACACTTTTTCCTATCCTGCACGAAAGGACCTGCCTGGTCATTAAGGACCCTTTTAATTTCTACCTTCAGCCATCCCAACGACTGGTCAACAAATTCTGCTGTTGTGGTGCATAATTCCCTGTTTTAAACAGATCAAGAAACTCCTTTGCTCCTATCCTGCATGAAAGGACCTGCCTGGTCATTAAGGACCCTTTTAATTTCTACCTTCAGCCATCCCAATGACTGGTCAACAAATTCTGCTGTCGCGGTGTATAATTCCCTGTTTTAAACAGATCAAGAAAGTATGTTCCACCCTGGTCCTAAACATTAAAGTTGATCTGTTATATTCAAACTGTACCTATTATTAGACTTAGGCTGATCTTTTCTAAGTACAATGTACCTAGCTTAGAATGAATTTCAGCCACTGAGTCAGGAAGCCAGCAGCCAGACTCCTCTCTGTCCCTGCAACATCTGCTTTTCCCCCTCCCTGACATCACTTTCTGAACCACCTCTAACTGCTATCTCTATTACAGACACTTGTATTCTGCTCTCTTCCCACTAGGTGGCACTCTAATCCAGCCTTGTGCGAAAACCCTTCCTCTACTTTACCTAGTTTCATTTTCAAGATTCCTTATCAGCTTTTCTCCCATTGACTAGTTGCTAATCTTCCTGTGTTATCTCACTGCACCTAGCATCTCTTTTCCCTCCTCCTAGCTGTTTTTTATTTCTTTTATTGTTCCCACTCCACTATCCTTTTTAACTATTAACTGCTTCACCACATTCTACTTACCTGTGATCATTTTGTCTGCCTCAGGAATCTCCTCCTCTCTGATTGTCTCTGGAAAATCTTTCATATAGTTGCTCTAACCTGCTCCATTCGCCCTTTGGGATCACTCCCCTCCCCTACCCTACCCCCAATCCCCACCCATCCCCAGTGGTCCTAGCTATATACTTCTATTGCCACCCCCCTCCCATTATCACCCTATCACATACTATTTCTACTTAACAACCACACCCCCTACCTCAACATTTCCTTAATTAAGTTAATTTACCTTTTAGGTCCACTCCCTAACCTTTCCACACCTTACCCTGTATTGCTATATTTTATAGCTTCATTCTTACAACCACCTTTTATTTAGTTTATTGTTCACTTCTTCCCTCAAGCTACATCATCTCATACAACACTCTCTCCTTCTCCCACCTTTATTCTTACGCACTACACTCCTACCCTCAACATACTCTAACTCCTTTTCTATACATCCTAATGGACCCAACACACAAGTCTATATACACAAACCTACTACACTTAACTACAACTTTTGCTTCTCTTACAATACCATACACACTAACCTTCTTTGAACATTTTTGTCTTCCTGAGCAACACCACCCCTACCAACAAACTCTACCTGTTTCTCACATAAACGCCCTCAAACACAGTAACATAACCTCCACCTCTATCTATATACTTCCAAAGTACTATAGATCTACCCATGTTACTTACTTCCTTGTCAAAAAAGCCCTAATCATTTACTACAAAATCCTTAAGTTTGTACAACATCCTCAACAACACCCCCTATTAGATGGTGATATTCATCCAAACCCTGGCCCCAATACTAATATTCCAAATAACCCACTCAACCTAACATCTCCTACTATCACTACCCCAAATAGACTGTCTAACTCCCTCCTGATAGCTCACCTTAACATCCGTAGCATTAACAATAAAATTACCCACCTACATGCACTCTTAGAGGTGCACTCATTTGATATTCTCTGTATTACAGAGACATGGCTAAAACCCTCAATTCTGGACCAGGAGATTACACTTCCTGGATATAACATCCTAAGATATGACCGCAAAATCAAAAAGGGTGGAGGTGTTGCCATTTTGTATAAATCAGAACTCCAAGTTTCACCCTTCAGTGTGCTCCTACCCTCAGATACCAATGCAGAAACCCTTACTGCCAAGCTACAAATCAACAACTCCAAATCTATCTATCTAATTTGCACATATCTCCCCCCTGGAAATAATATTAATACACTTGAAAACATACTTAGTTACTTCTCTACCCACCTACCTCAGGAAACCATTGTGTTAGGTGACTTTAAGAAAGATTGGGCATCCTGTAGTTCCCCTAATCCTACCAATCACATAAATCTTCACGGTTTCTCACAAATAATAACCACTCCTGTTAGAATCCATAAGCCAAGCAATAAGGAAACCACCCTAGACTGGATCCTTCTAAACAGCCATCTTGATACTTATAAATCTGGAACCCTTCCCGACGATATCAGTGACCATATGCTAACCTATATTATTAAACAAAACATTCATAGCCCTAATACTAATAATTTTAAAACCTCCCACTCCAAAAAATTCTTGAATCCAGAGAGCTTCAAAAATGAACTGAAAGCATGTGACTGGTCACCTATGTTTCATCTTTAACTTGATGAAGCATTGACCTACTTTAATACTAGATTCCTTCAAATAATAGATTACACACCCCCTATCGCTCTTCTCGAATAAGAACCAAAATTGCCCCCTGGCTTACAAAACATACTAGGCAAAAGATCCTCCTCAGAAATAAAATATGGGCCAAATGGAGAGCCTCCAAAAGTCCATCAGATCAACTTTACTTTAAACAGTTATGAAATGCAACCAAGAAAGACATTCTCAGAGACAAAAAAGACTATTACCTTCACCTCCAACAAACCCACCAACAAAAAACACAAAAGTTCGGGTCAGGCATTAACAAACTTTTTCAGCCAGGGCACTCTAAAACTCCTGCCCCTTCAGGATTCAACCATAATAACTCTAACAAGATTTCTGATGCCTTTAATAACTATTTTACTGAAGCCATTCTAACCCTAGCTAATACTTTACCACCAATTACCACTTCACCATTAAATACCACTAATACTCCAACTCCAACCTTTCATATACAACCTGTACTACATCCCTCATTTGCAATCTCCTTCAAAAACTTAAACCATGCACCTCTTCTGCTGACTGTCTTCCAGCAGAATGCCTGCAAATTGTAGCTAAAGCAATTGCCTATCCCATCTCCATCCTTATAAATAGAACAATTTTAGAAAGCAAAATCCCTTCCATATGGAAAGTATCCCACATCATCCCTCTACACAAAGGTGGGTCACCTACCAGGCTCTCCAACTTTCAGCCTATTGCCTTACTCTCTCCAATAGCTAAAATAATGGAAAAATGCATACACAGACAACTACTTGACCACCTTCTCCATAACAATTTACTTGCCAACTGCCAGCATGGTTTTAGGCCATTCCATAGCAGAACAACTGCCCTGCTATCCTTTTCTGACTCCATAAACAAAAATCGTAACAATAATACTTTCTCCTCTGCACTATTTATTGACCTTTCAAAAGCCTTTGATATGGTGAACCATAACATGTTTATTGACATACTAAAAGCCCAATCACTTGACGCACAAGCACTACAATGGTTTACATCCTATCTTGAAAACAGGCAGCCAACAGTACTTTTGGATAATAATCTTTCTGCTTCCCTCCCTGTGAACATTGGAGTACCACAAGGCTCTATTTTAGGGCCTGTTCTCTTTTCATTGTTTATTAATGATCTACATACCAAAATTCCTCAAGCCACCTGCATACAATATACAGATGACTCAACTTTAATTTGTTCAGCCAAGTGCATAACCTCTCTCCAGTCCCTCACCCAAACAGTATTTAACAGTGTTGAAAATTGGTTCATGCAACACTGCCTCCTTCTGAACCCCAAAAAAACAAAATTATTGCTCTTTGCTCCTACTTATAAGTCACCTCAACCACACTTCACAGTAACCTCTAACAATGGAACTAACATATCCTCTGACACTACAACCCATCTACTGGGAGTAACAATTGATAACAACCTTAGCTATGATGACCATATTAATTCTACAATAAAGTCTGTCAACAAAAAACTAGGCACCCTTTACAGAATCAAACCATTCCTTACCCCTTCAGCCAGAATCACTATTGCCCAGATCCACCTGATCTCTACCCTGTTCTATGCTTCTGCAATATATACCAATCTATCTAGAAACAACCTCACCAAACTTTCCACCAGTTACAATAACATAGCCAGATTTGCCACTGGCACCCTCTTTAGAACTCACCACTGTCTCAACCTCAAACAACTGGGATGGTTAGAACTGCAGAACCAACTACTTTGTCAACAACTTGTTATCACCCAAAACATCCTTTATCAACCTAATAATACCCCAATCCTTACTAATCTGATTACCCCCTACAAAAATCTTGCAACACTACGCTCAGCTAACAAGCTTCTAATTTCCACTATTAAATCTAACAACAAAGCTGGGGAATCACGTTTCACCAACACAGTAGGAAAAAGCTGGAACCAGCTTCCTAGTGAACTTTCCTCTCTTGCATCCACTCGTCTTTATAAAAAGCATCTTAAAGAATATTTTAAAACTCACTGGCTTTGTCCCTGCTCTAAGCCTGACTGATATCTCTTTCCCCTTCTTGCTCTCTTAACACTTCTCTACTCCACTGTTCTATGTCACCTACCTGTAATATTGATTACCTTCATAATACTAAAAAATAAATTAATTAATTAATTAAAAAAAAATTTTTTTTTTACATTTCAAAACATTTTTTTTTGATTGCTCTCTCTCAAATTGTTGCTCTCTGTATTTGATCTTAGCTTAAACCTACTAAAGGACTCTGTACAAGTTTATCTGACCCTCAATGTAAACAATGTGCTGTAATTCATTTGACTATTACTATATATTGTAATCTTTGTCACTGCTAATGCTTGAAGCTTTTCTCCTCGGGCCTCTACTGAAAATGGACATATATCCAGTTAGACTAGCCCAGTCAACAAATGTGAAATAAATAAATAAATAAAATAAATAGTAGCCCAAGGTATGTGCTGTCACACTGGCATGTAGTGTATCATGGCAGTACTACTGTTGACAGTGCTAACCCAGGCAAGAGCAAAGTGCTAAATGTAGTACTGACAACAGTTACACCTGTGGGCATAGCTGGACACCTAGGCCTCCCTGTTGTATCCCTGGTATGTGAGCTGTGTCACAGTATATACCCCTTACTGGGTAATGATCCGTCATGTGGAATGTAACTGTAGACTGCTGTCTGTACAGCACATGTTAGTGACAGCTTCCGACATGTAGTTATGGCATACATATTGTCAGACATCCATCTATCAACACACTTATGCTACTGCATAGCTACTTGCCAAGCTGATGACTGTCAGTCCCCGTACAGATGTGCAAATGGCAGTTATCCAGCTGGGATATGTACAAACAACCTAAGCTTGATTGACACTGACAAGTCTGCCCAGCTGTGTAAGAACTGGCACATATAGGAGATGTCAACCTGTATGCACCACATGCAACTGGCACCTCCACAGTCAAAAGAACATGCTTGGATACAGTTCTCCACCACAGACACTAACCACATGTTGTAATGCATGTTGCATACATGTTAACTTGATCACCTCAGTGGCCATGTGCAGGAGGCACCTGGGGGATTGGCTGATGCATGTCATTCTCACCCTGAGGGTCACCACAGTAGTGTCTGTCGATAGATTGCCTGCTGCCACCTGGCAGGTGACAGGACACCACTGTACACACAACCCCTACACAACCCATATCTCCTTAGACAATAGCTGAGTACACAGCTATGACCACCTGCAGCGATGCACCCCTGTACTGACACGTGTACATGTGCATGACTGAGTATAAGAGTGTCTGTGTGTTACCACACCTGTACTTGGGAATTCCATGAGGGCCTTCACAACCAACGCAACACCCATTGCCATAGTCAGTTGTGGCTGCTGCTGTATGGGACATTACATGTACCCTGTTAAGCTCCCCCATACTGGCTACATGAGCCTTGCAGTACCAGCACAACAGTGTTTTACAAATGGGTTGATAGGCATGGGATACCCATGTGTTCTGGCATATGTGTGTGTAGTTGTGCATGTCTGTATATCTGTATGGTACAGCATTCCAAGGCCACATACTCCTATTACAATACCCATTGCCACACAGTAGTACATATAGTGTTGTCACTGCCCATAGATGAGGCATGAAAAATGCAACACCCTACTATGCATGTGGCATGTGTATTAGATGCATATCCCTATAGTACCACTGTTGGGGTATACTATGGTTTGTATCGCAGTCATGGCCAATGTATGATGGTGGGTATGGCAGAGTGCCATCATGGGTTTCAGGGAGTACAATATCCACTGGGGAATGTTCGTGCTGTATACACTGTCATTACACCAAGGTACACCCGGTATATGTTCCATGTACCACGTTATGGTTACCACTGTCAACATCAACCATACAGGTACGTGAAACCACAGTCAAAGCCAGTTATGCATGTGCTGTGTGCAGACTACCTGTAACACATTGGGCACACAGCCAAATTAGTTAGCAGCGATAGGCCTTGGTAACTCGGATGTGTGTCTGGCTATGTGTCTGTTAATGTGTATATGATTGTATGTCACACTACATATTGTCCATATACACCCACTACATCCCCTATTAGCATACTGTACATGTCTGGGGATGTTCTGCATGTAACATATAACCTGGGACATACATCACCCTAAATGCTGTGTGGTGTGTGCAATATAAGCCACTCACTTCAATATCACTACATAGCTAGGTAGGGGTCTAGTCCCAGTGTTGTCAAGTAAAAGTGTGCATGTATGTGGATGGGTCTACATCAGGTTGCAGGGTATATATGCCTCAGCATGCCTCAGCAGGTCACCTGCCCATGTGGCACAGGAAATAACCATTTTAGTAACCCGTGACATGTGTTCAACTGTACCCCAGATATGTCACAGCCATGGTGTCACCACAGTGCCAAACCCCATTGTAGAATATGACTGCAGACCATCCTTGTGCTGACACATGTACAGCTACAACACAAATGGATAACATTATAAGGACTGCAATCAACCAGTGTTACTTACAGCTATAATGCATCATTGCTGGATAGCTACACGACCTGCCATTTATGCATTGCACTTTACTCCTTACAACATGTTACACTGCAGTACTGTGGTACACTGTAGGACAGTCACCGTGTGCACCAGAACCATATTAGCCTGTTGCTGCATTGATGGTATGGATGACAAGGATGTGGCACAGGTATCATCATATGCACAGGCCTTGTGCTGACACATGTACACCTACAACACAAATGGATAACAATATAGAGACCACATCCAACCAGTGTTACTAACAGCTATAAGACATCATTGCTGGATGGGTACACTACCTACCATATATGCATTACACTTTATTCCTTACAGCATGTTACAGTGCATTACTGTGGTACACTGTAGTACAGTCACCATGTGCATCAGAACCGTATTAGTCTGTCCCTGCATTGATGGTATGGATGACAGGGATGTGGCACAGGTATCATCATATAAAAATATGATCCATGGCAGTGAAAAGTGAGAGCCAGGAATAATCTCCAAAAAACGTATTTATTGGAACACAAAACAAATCCTTCAAGCTCTTTCGCTCAGTGCAATACTGAGCTTTATCAAGATAACAGCAAGGGACAACTGATCTTGTTTAAATAAATGCATAAAGATCATGTGATCCATTAATTAGACTTAATTAATAGCTAGTTCTGAAAGTCAAATACTAAACAATACAAAATATATAAAATCTATAAAATCCCAATAGATGCACTTCTATAAACATCATTTAAAAAGTCACATTATATATATATAACAATTAAATATATTTAATATTGCATATATTAATTCATAAAACCATTTGCATAGGTTATTAACAATTATATTGCTGTTGATGTATGAAAAACATGGAAAAACATTGAAATAAAACAATGAAATAGTAAAATGTTAAAACAGTGCCATATAACAATTCTCTAATGTAATAATGGTAATAGTAATGAAAATAATGATAATATTAATTTTTTCATAAATATTATAACTTGGCCCTTCTTAATTTCAAAACACTACTTAAATTCATACTATCATTTAATCCTGGCCATTTAGCAGCATCTAATCTTAACTGCCATATAAGCTCCCTATATTCTAATTTGGTCTCCCAGTCACCCCCTCTGTTGTCAGGTGTTATCTGGTCTAAAACAATGAACTTAAATTCCATGTTGGGACAGGACAAAAAATGCTTATAAAAAGCATTAGATTCCTTTTTCTTGGAGATGTCATAAAAATGTACGTAAATTCTTCTCTTTAGTGTCCTTTCTGTTTTCCCTATATAGAAACTTTGACATTTTATACAAAGACCTAAATAAACAACATATTTTGCATTACAGTTGAAGTAACTATTTGTCTGACATACATATTTTCTTGATGGGATGTATACACTGTGGCCATTAAAAATAGCAGGACATTGTTTGCACATTCCACACTTGTATGTTCCCTTCTTACGTCCATTGCCAACAGTGTCCACTATTTGCTTTTTCTCAAATATTTCTTTCATGTTAGTGTCCCTGCGTCTGACAAATTTGGGGTTTTTTGGGACCGTCGTTAATAACTCTTCATGTAGTGTGAGAACTGGCCAATATCTTAATATTGTTTATTCCACTAAATTAGAATTACTAGAAAATGTGTGTATGTAATTATTTTGTTCAAATTCCTGAGAATTTTTACCCAAGCTGCCCATTTATGGTGTCGTGGACCCTAATAAAGGTGAATATTTTTCTTCTCTATGTGAACAAATTTCAATAACCAAATTGTTGACTAATTGGGCAGGGTAACCTCTTTCAGAGAACCTCTCCTTTAGGTATCATCATATGGACAGGGTGTGATGTTGGTTTGCCAGAGGCCGAGGGTGGGCCATGCATTTGACACCATGTGTGTGGGTGAGGGGTGTACCGTGGTGAGCTGGGCATGGTGATGTTGTGTGTGTACATATGGGGTTGCCCTAGGTGTGTTTGCATAGTGTATGGGTATGCATGCACACAGTTCTGCCATGTGGCTGTCCTACACAGGTGTTTATGGACAGCTGCAGACCATACCTGGCATGGTGTGCAGTTGACTGCCTCCAGCCAGGAAACAGATGGACTGTGCCTGCCAGGGGTTCCATGGGCATGTCCAGGTACAGGCCTCGATGTGTGCCACTCTCACCTGACGATGACAAATGTCCTCTGGTACCAGGTCCCTACTGGGACTGGCCAGGACTATGTGTTTGTGGCCTGCTGTAGTGTGGTGTGGACAGTGGCCCCCCGCAGTGCCAAGGCTGGTACTGCCACCTACAGGAGCCCCTTGGTGTCCTAGCATGTCCACGTTGACTACCAGCTGTTGAAGTTGCTGGCCTATGTCCACGTGGCCATTGCTGCACTACCACCACATGTTCAAGCACGGATAGACCACGGTTGATGAGGGCCATCATCTCACCAGACCATCTATCCAGGAACTCAGTTAATCCACAGATGGCACCAGCCAGCTCACGGGTGTTGTCATTTGCAGATGTGAGAGCATCCCTCTGCAGCCTTAGGCCCTGTCTGTGGTAACATTCTGTACATGCCTGTGCCGCCATGACAGCTTGAAACATGCACCTGCTGGTACCAGCTATGTCACCTCTGCCAGGGGCATGATGTCCAGTGGCCCTACCACGAGCACCCTGGGACATCTGCCTATGTGGTGCCCTGTTGGACATCTGGCTATTCCTGCTGTGACTGGACACAGTAGGCATGGTTACCACACTTTCCTGTGCACTGCCACCGAACGCCAGCTGTCCCTCCTCTTTGGCCACTGGTGATGGGGTGTGTATAGGCACTGAAACTGTGTGTGGGGTTGGGGTGGCTAAAAGGGGGATGTCAAATGTTGGCACAGTATCAGCCGCTGACAACACCACCTGTGCCTCAACAGTACTATCATTATCTTCAGTGTCTGTATGGACACCAACATCAGACTGCATGCAGGAGAGACCTTGGCCCACCTCGCCACCTGTGGGGGAAAACAATAAATGCACTTTAAAACCTGTACAGCATTGCCTAACAGTATATACACACACACACACACACACACACACACACACACGCACACACGCACACACGCACACACACACACACACACACACACACACACACACACACACACCTCAGTAATACCTACCTGTCCATGGCTTTACATACAGTCCCACATATATGTTCATGTGGTACCCCATCCTGCATCACACTTGTTAACATACACACACTGATACCACTCATTAACATATCAGTCCTCTAAATGCCTACACAAGCAGTCACAACACAAGGCATGTTGCTACTTTACCTGCCTGACTTGTGTGTAGTGATTTTACATGTCCTCACTGCTGTCATTCGCTATGCACCCGCTGTATATCCAGACATCATGAGCATGGCCTCTATATGTGTGGGCTACTATTTTCTATCCATAATATCATGCACTGGTGTGTCATATGTATGTAATGCTCAGTACATGTTGGATATGCTGCTGCTTCAGCCTCTCATGTGACAACTGTAATACTTGGATACACTCCCTGTTGTTGACTAGTACTTCCCAAATGCATCTGTAGTGCTGTATACATGGGTTGTAGGTGACCTCTCTGCTGAATGTGAAATTAAGGGGGTACCTGATGTCTACCTTCTCTCTGGATGCCTGTTCCATGCTACAGAACATATTATACTATCAGCTGTCCTGTGATTACACACGTGACAGGTATTCCTGGTGTGCAATGTGGCAGTCCATCTACATGTATTGCATGATCCCATAGGGAGGTACTGCTGTATGAACACCCCACAATTACACATGTGCATACATGGCCAGCCACACAAACACACACACATGCACACAAGCATCCTACATGCATCAACCTCCCTCTACTTCACCACAGTGACCCTACAGACAAACGTACTACCCACCAGGATGCACACACACATACAGATGAGGTTACACAATGAAAGTACACACAGTCCTCCTATTACCCCTCTGTCAACATGCATAACATATGGTACCTGACAGCATGCAGTGCAGCTATAGTCAATCCATGCTGGCAACAGCATATATGTGTGTGATGCATGTGCTGTGTCACTAGGTGAAGCCCTTTCCCCTGGATACCTCTGCACCCATGAACACAGTATTTCTGTGCACCTGTTCTGCATCCTGCCATGTACTGTGCACCACACCTCACAGGTGTATGGACCATTGCTGTATGTGTACTACTGTGTCAGTTATGTCAGCTTTAATGCTCACAGCCCCTATGTTTTCCAGCAACACATACCTGGTATGATATGTGGACAGTTGTTATTTGTGAATGCCTGATGTCTGATGCAAAGCTCTCAATGTCAGCGGACCATGTATGACAAATCCAATACTCTTACACTGACAACCATCAGAGCATACCATGGCTAAGGGGGGTGTACATACCATTATTGATTTGATGCACCCATCCTTGATCTGCTATAGGACCACATCACTGCATATCTTAGCAGTACATGAGCCCGATATGTGACATATGTCCTGTACTTTCACATGCAGCATCTACGGATTGTGTTAGGTGTGTGGCTGCTGACCATGATGCATACACGCCGTGTGGGCATATGTGTGCACATCCTTATGACAGTTTATAGCACCTTTTTTTGTGTGTACTATAGCAGTCACTACTCCTGGCAGTGATATACCAGTGTGGGCCATCTGCATTTGCCAGTGTATCCTCAGCCTGCCCTACACATGTCCCCCTATTCTGCATGATTGCAAGGTCTACTCATGTGCACATCCCATGGTGTTCACACACTGCCATCACTATTGCTGTGGGGGTAGAGTTTACAGCTGCCACAGGTCCTGAACCTGACTATGTGCAGATAGAGCAACTCCTAGCATCCTTAGCATCCCTGCTGCAGTGCACTGGTGTGTCATGCTGACACACCCCTCCTTCAGCCTTTTTTAAGATGCATGACAAGTAAGCCCTACACATGTGTGTCAGTTTGCAGTGTCCCATACAATGAACACCACATGTTACAGCCTAGTGCCAGCTGATAATGTGGACTACTGTAATGCCTTATGCCATAGTGTATCTCTGCAGCACTTGCCATTGTCCTACAGGTATATACACTGGTGTTGCACTGTATATGGGTGTTGTTCCAAACATGTCCCTACTGTAGGCCATGTCTCCCACCATTATGTTACTCCCTGTGGACACATTCCGCAATGACAGGATGTTAGTTATCATGCAGGTGTCTGACATACCCTTCCAATACCCCATCATGGTCACCCCTGTGATTCCATGCATTTCACAGCAACAATACTTGCACATGTACAGAATGCATTCAAGGTAGGTGTGTTAGATGTGTGCATGGGGTATAAAGTCACCATTACATGCCCGGTGTGTTGGTAAGCATCTACATAAACTATACTCACCAGCTACAGCCTGCTGCCTTGGTGGTATCTCAGAGGGACCTACATAAGAGGGTGAGAGTTGCAATGTCAGTGGCCACACCTGTGACAGTGCTACAGGGTGGTTGCAGTATTACAATACATCAACAGTACATTTCCACAATACTACCACATCTGGACATCTATTTATCACTACTATGCAGCAACACAATATATCTATGACATGTCAGATATGCATGACCTACCTGTACCTATGCAAATGTATATGCAGCAGTGGTCCACTGATGTGCCCTGTTTCCTTACCTGCATGCTCCTCGGCCAGATTGTGGGTGCCACCGACCTCCACAAAGGTGTCCAGCAGTTGGTGGTTGGCTGGACAGGCAAGTGCGACGATGCTGGCCCAGAGCTCCTACACTTGTGTCGGGGGGGATGGATGGCATGGCTCCCCTGTGGTGAGTTGATCCCCATGGACTGCAGCAGCACGCTGATGGCATTACGAAGCAGGTCAGTACAATGATGCCGAACCTGCTCATAACTGCGATTGTGCAGTCCGACATCATTGACCCTGTGGACTAGGTCATTCCACAGGGCGGTCTGCTCCTGCTGGATATGGGCAGCCCTGCGAAACAGCACTGGGTAGTGCTGGATTAGGTGTGTGATGACCACTTCGTTCTCAGCTGTCGAATAGGTAAGCAAGCATGCATGTGACATCTTAGCTGAAAGACATAAAGATGGAAACAGGTCTGAGTAACTCATACAGCAAGGTTACTGCAGTTGGTATACATACCTCTGTCACCCCCCCACCATATCAGCTTCAGCAAACTGTACACACAACTCATTAAGTATGGTTACAGCTTACCTACCAGTGGGACAGATATTGTAATGTACCACACTTTCTGCTATGTGATTGTAGCCATGTTCTCTGTGTGGACTCTATCATTGCTGGCCTGTTACAGACTATTCACCTGCATGCCATTGTCAGGACCACTATGGTTTCATATATGCCTTTGGTATGGCTGCATTGTGATTGCTGCACATCTGACATTCTGTGTTATTTGGGATATCTATGCATGCTGTTGGACATGTTCCGGGATTGTGTAGACTATTACTACCAACATATGTTCTATAACAGTGACACAATAACATGTATATGTACTACTGGCCAGCAGGACCACCTCTCCAAACCCATCTGCCCATATTACTTGGCCACATCACATGTGTGTCCCAACCTGGGGCTTCCTCATCTGCTGATCAAGCAATACAACCAGGTGGAACTAACCCAGGGGATGTTGTCCCCCCGGGGGCACACACAGACATGTTCCTGTCCCCTGAGGTCAGGTTCAGGGTCTGTTCCATACCGGGCTCCACAGACACATGTGGCATGTGCTACATCACTCTGAGGCACCCAGTACACATTCACAGGGCTGACATGCTCCTCCTGCGCAGCCTCCAGGCCAGGCACCTTCAGGACGTGGACTGCTGTTGTGAGTAGCAGTGGGTGGGAGGCTTGTTCCTATTGTGCCCATATTGGGGCCCATGGCGCATCCACATCACAGACCACACACATCATCCAGGGTGTTTACCCACCACATGTGTCACATACCACCCCTGTAGACTGTCCTCTATATCTACCAACCCTGACAACCTCCACCACTATACCTGCCATACTTCCCCATATTCCCATCACATACTTCACAGACAAGGGCAATGTGGTCCCAACAAGGGATTAACATGTGACATACCTGTCCAAGTTGCACACACTGCCAGCTGTAGATATATGTGTGTATTGCTATGTGTGCTGTTGCCTCACACATAGTATGCATCACTGTGGTAGTAATATAGGGGACAAGTATTTACATACATATATGTTTGTGTGTGTGTTTGTATATATGTAGACATGTGCATATAGGTATATATCTATATATGTGCAGATATATGTGATGTTGTATATATGTGCTCATATATATGTCTACACATGGGCATCTGTACATTTGTGGACATACATGCAGATATATATATATATATATATATATATATATATATATATATATATATATATATATATATATATATATCTATATATATATATATATATATATATATATATATATATATGGGTCTACTTCTTTTGACCTAACTTTCATTTGCCTGACACTTCATTTGCCTGACAAGTATTATTAGCAAGAAAATGGAATATGCCCCATTCCCCACTGCAGTGCGACCCTGGAGTTAGAATATATAGTTAGGGCGGGTGTGGGGTGTGGGGGGCAAAGCCCCCAACTTACTTTTCTGTTCCTAAGCAATATTACATCAAAAGTTAACAATATCATATGAAATGAAGTGGGGGGCTTCGCCCCCACACACCCCGTTGTGGGGGGCTGTGCCCCCCACCCCCCCTAACTATATATTCTAACTCCAGGGTCGCACTGCAGTGGGAAAGGGGGCATATTCCAATTTCAGTCAAATGGGGTCAGGCAAATGAGTGTCAGGCAAATGAAAGTTAGGTCAAAAGAAGTAGACCCATATATATATATATATATATATATATATATATGTATATATATATCTATATATATATATATATATATATATATATATATATATATATATACTATATATGTGTAAATACATACACATATGCATACCTATTTGTGGGGTAAATTCAGACATCAGTTCCACAATCTCACAACACCTTCCTGCACTGCTGCACTGTTCTGCCTCACTACAACACAGACAGGTGCCACATATGGGCATGGCCCGACATTAGGGGGCTATATGTAAGACCAGATTGTAGGTAACCCTATTACATACCTATGGCATTTCTGCATGCTACATTACAGATTAACTTAAGTATCCTGCATAGGGTGGGCTGTGGGTCCCACGTGTCCGTCATAATGGCATTACTTCCACCACCAGCTATTGGCCACATAATATACATACTTCCCATTACACAAGACAGACTATGATGGCTTACATCTTGTCATTCAGTGCTGATCTGCACAGTTAACAGCTAAGGCCCATTAGCCACAGGGACAGACACTATTGTCCATAGCAGTTGTTCAGTTGAACATCATTATAACAACACCTGATGGCACATATAAATCATTCCACATATCTATCCCATTATTATGGACCAGGTACTACATTCAATTACATGCATATATACTTCACATACCTGTTGTGGGAATGATGTCAGTTCGGGATGGTTTGCTGGATGTTAGAATGGTTTGTTCTTCCTTTGGCGTTTACTTTGCCTTTGCTTTGGGATTTTTGTTTTTGTTTTTTTTTTTCTTTCTCTTTCTCTTTCTGTCTCTCTCTCTCTCTCTCTCGGTCTCTTTCCAGTAAATGGATTGAGCTGCCTTGAACAGATTGCAGCATGGCTTTAGTAAGTGATGCACATGATCAGGTGATGGTCTCTGTACCAATCAGTGTCCTCCACTTGCTAACTGCATGCAGCTTGCTGTGTAGTACAATCAATTATCACTGTCATGGCAAACACCTACTTTAAATCCCTACATCATGTGGGCGTGGTCCCTTTACCTTTCCCGTGTGATGGACATCCTTCCTGTGTGTGGACATCAGTGTTACAGACAGCAGGTAGCAATACCTCTTACAGGAGAACCTGCCCACTCAGTCCAGCTACATATTTGTAGTAGGTTCCAGAACTACAGACAGAGTGTGAGTAGAGTTGTGGTATGCTTTGTATAGTACTGGTGTTACAGGGTTTGTGTGTACATACTGGTTTACCTTGGAATGCAGTCTGTCTACATAGCTCTCAACTGTGGGCCTGTCCTCTTGATGGCCAGAGGTGCGCTTATTATGTTTTGTCTGTCCACCACACAGGTCCTGTGTCAGATATTTCACTGGCACTGTGTGTGTTGAATGCTATCAGTACATGGCTACATCCATTTATGTTTCTAAACTCAAATCCCTGACTAAGGGTATGTTGCAGGCTATCCCGTAACACCAGTGACTTGTTTAGTGTATGACAACAGTTTTCCACATATGGGCCTGTGTTCCACCCTCTATCCTCCACCTACATACCAAGCTTTGCACATATGACATGCTGTCAGGGGTTGTTCTGTAGTGGGCTGTAAGTATGTCATGCTGCAATTCCTGCCATCCGTCCACTGCTGTTGTATCCCCCACACATATGGTGGGGCTGGGGTCATATATGTGTGGGCTTCATCTACACAATACATGTGTGCCCTTATGCACTCCAGAGGCCAGTGTATGTAACAGTGATATATGGCCCTGTATTATTGAGTCTAGGGGGGGATGCACCATAACTAACCTAGGCTGCTACAACATGTGCGGGTATCAGGGGTGAGCTGTTTTAAGGTATCTGGATGTATGTTACCATACAATTCACCTATATCTAAATTAATTAAATAAATTGGGTTAAGGCAGACCTACTGCCTCCTGCCATACAGACTGTTCTGTTTGTCAGTGTGCTTGTGATGGTGTCAGTTATGCACTGTTATGTAACAGTTACATCCAATTGTGTCAACTGAGGTCTTTACCACCTAGGGATTGTGTAGAGAGTGTAGATAGAAGCTGCTGAACTATACAACTGCATTACTTACTGTTGATTGTTTGGTATCCTGTGGCCCAGTCTGTCTTTACTATTGTACTATTTGAAGGCCTTGGCCTGGGCAGCAACATATGTAAACCTTTCCAGACTACTGTATGAGTATAACTGTTTCACAGTTGCATTACTCTGTTTATATGGATTTCAGTGTCTAAAACAACTATATGACATTGCATATACAACCGTAATAGTACACAAATAAAGGTTTCCCATTTATGAAAACCTGTGTGTGGTGTTATATCCTTTGATCTCTCTGTGGGTATATGTTGCAGGCAACGATTCTCATTTGTATGGGTGGCTCATACAGTGCTCACTTGTTAAGGTGTTAACTGTAGGCATAGTGGCTATTCCATATTGTGTGCACCTTCTACATATGTATCTAACTACACATATCTCTGCGTGTGTATGTGTAGAAAAATATATATCTATATATGTGTGTGTGTGTGTGTGTGTGTGTGTGTGTGTGTGTGTGTGTGTGTGTGTATATATATATATATATATATATATATATATATATATATATATATATATATATATATATATTAGTATATCTGTATCTGCATATATGTGTCTGTGTATATGTATCCTAGGGATGTTGATTGCTTCCACATTGTACATTCCCTATGGGAGCCAGACTGTACTGCATGATATGTTACTGATACCAGCCTAACATCATACAGGTCGGATGGAGTACTGTTAACATCTTGTGCACATGTTATGTCAGGTCCTGGTTATGGGATCTGCAACACTTGGTAGTGTATTGCAGGGTGGACTTGTTTGGCTGTGGGAGGGTATACCTATTCGTACAAGACGTATGTTGTTTGGGGCCTCTCAACCCCATTAACAGTGCACGTGGACATATATATTTTTATATTCCCATTGTTATCTACAGATGTATGTCCGTATATAACTATATAGATATGTATATCTGCTTACATATATATAACTTATATATAACTTGCTGTATATATTTAGACATATAGATGTAGACATATATATCTATAGATGTATGCATTTGTATGTATATATGTTTATATATATATATATATATATATATATATATATATATATATATATATATATATCTATATATATCTCAAACGAAAAGGGGAAATACACCAACAGCAAACAAAAAAGGTGTTGCTGGAAAACACACTCCACAGCCCACGATAAAACAGCTCTTTATTCACGGAAACACTCAGTAACACACAGATATAAATGCTGACAATTTCTAATACGTTTTCGTCCACCAAGACTTCATCAGATAACACCATATACTTAATACAGAACCTTAAATACACAAAAATTTAAAAAAATCAACCAATAGAATCTTGATGTCAATTAATAAAAGCCTAAGAAATAAAGAAACAGAAGCACCTTTTCTAAGTCCTCAATACATTTACTACAACAGTAAAAAATAGAATATATATAATAAAACCTAACTTTAAGTACTCAACATTAAAATATTAAAATGTTTATACCCTACAAAAACACTTTAGAAATATTATAAAAATATACATATACTTATATAAATAAAATTAAATACTGAAACATATATAGACTGTATAAAATTATTTAATTCAACATTTTTACTGCAATGCTACCATCTACTGGTTAAAATTGGAAATGAAAACCCTAAAGGTTTTAAAGTTTAGCTGCCATTAACTTCGGTAGTGGTGCCAGGGAAATACTGTCATTCAAGCCAGGATACTTTCCAGCATCTAAAAGAACCTGACAATACAATTCCTGATATTCCAAACGGGTTTCCCAAGAGCCGCCCCCCCCCCCAGCATCAATATGAACAACTTCCAACACAAAAAAAAAAGAATGCTCATATATGCGCCTTTTCAACCGCCTTTCTGTATTCCCTACATAAAAGGTGCTACAAACTTCACACATCACTAAATAAACTAAACCTGTAATGTTACAATTACTATAATGAGTGCTTTTAATAGTCCTATTCTTGGATTTAACATACACTTGGTCAACATTAGCTATATACTTACACTGGGAGCATGCCCCACATCTGTAGGTACCCAATCTCTTGCCCCTAAATGTAATACTCCTCATCTCAAATAGTTCCTTCAAGTTAGAACCTTTTTTAAAAATAATGTTTAAAGGCTTATATTCTACCCCCTTAAGGTCAGTGAACGACCTAAATCTATTCGACCATCTCCTGACCACATCAACCACCATTTTTGAGTCACTGTTGTATTCCATTGTGAATACCCTACTGAATCTACTGTCATTTTTCTCACCACTGGCAAATGTAACTTCATTGCCTTTACCTAAAATGGGCATAAATCATGCCCCCAGCTGATTTTTAACATACATAGTAGTGTCCTCTAACAACTTAACTGGATATCCCCCCTCCAGGAAAAGTTTTTCTAAGAAGACACATTCTTCCTCAAAATCTTCATCTAAGGAAGTAAGCCTACTAGCTCTTATCAATTGCCTCTTAAAAATACTTTTCTTCTGTACATATGGGTGGGCACTCTCAAAATGAAGATATGAGTTAGAAAAAGTCTCCTTTCGGAAAACTTTGGATTTTATACCCCCAGCTGTCTTAATGATACTTACTTCCAATAAATCTACTTTATTAATAGTAATTGAACTTGTAAATTGCAAAAAAGAAGTAGTTGTATTTAAATACTCTAGAAACTCTTTTAACTTCTCCTCAGATTCCTTCCAAAAAATGCAAATGTCATCAAGAAATTGCTTGTACAAAATCCAAAAGTCACAAAAATTAGAGTTGAAAACATGTTGATTTTCCCACCAGGCTAAGATGATGTTGGCATATGTAATTGGCCCCCATAGTCACCCCCCTCACCTGGTGAAAGTATTCACCACCATAATTGATATATTTATTTTTTAATATCAATTCCATAAAATTGAGAATGACTTGTAATTCATCACTAGTAATATTATATTTGTCCACCAAAGCAGCCTCTAGCCAATTTAATCCACATTCCTGGGGTATTACTGTGAATAAATCTTTGATATCCACTGTCACAAATATAATATCATCATACACTTGGTTTAAATCGATTCCCCGAAGAAATTCCCAGGAATCTTTAAGAATATTTTTTTCCGTTCCCAAGTACTTTTTCAATTTTACATCCATGTATTTAGCTAAAGGCATGGTCTTGGAACCTTCAGCGGACACAATAGGTCTGAGAAGGGGGTTGTTTTGATCCTTATGGACCTTAGGGATTCCAAACATAGTGGGTATTCTAGGTTGAGACACCTGTAAAAATCTAAAAGTTTCTATATTAATTAATCCTTCCAAAAGTAAGTCATTAAGGGCCAACTCAATTTTCTTATAGGCCACATAAATCTCATTCCTAGATACCCTGTTGTAAGTAAGGGAATCACCTAAATATCCTGCATTTTTCCTTCATAAATAACTTGGTCCATAAGGACAGATCACCCTCCCTTATCTGGCTTCATAACCCTAACCTGTGGGTTCCACTGAAGTTCACCAAGTACCCTTTTCTCATTTTGATTCAAATTATCTTCTTACTTTACCTGTAACTTGTTTTAATTCTTTTCCACTATAGACTCAAAATGTTTAAATTGGTCGTGTATAGGTGGGTTATATATTTATGCTTCAAACAGGGCTATATATCTGTCTTAGCCTGCCCCTGAATATAACCTCCAAATTAAGCTGCCTAATAAACATTTTAAAATCTAATAATAACTTTGTAGTATCACACTTCCTATATGGTACAAACTTAAAACATCTAGATCTTCTTCTTTCTGCTGTTCCGATTAGGGGTCGCCACAGCGGATCATCTGTTTCCATTTCTTCCTGTCCTCTGCATCTTGCTCTGCCACAACAACCACCTGCATGTCATCTCTCACCACATCCATAAACCTTATCTTAGGCCTTCCTCTTTTTCTGTTACCTGGTAGCTTCATCCTTAGCATCGTTTTCCCAATATACTCAGCATCCCTCCTCAGCACATGTCCAAACCAACATAATCTTGCCTCTCTGGCTTTGTGTCCAAACCTTCCAACCTGGGCTGACACTCTAATATACTTATTCCTTATCCTGTCCACCCTCGTCACATCCAGTGCAAATCTTAACATCTTTAACTCTGCCACATCCAGCTCAAACTCCTGCCTTTCTGTCAGTGCCACTGTCTCTAACCCATATAACATAGCTGGTCTCACTATCCTCTTGTAGACCTTCTCTTTCACTCTTACTGGTACTCGTCTGTCACGAATCACTACTGACACTCTTCTCCACCCACTCCATCCTGCCTGTACTCTCTTCTTCACCTCTCTTCTACACTCACTGTTACTCTGAACTATTGATCTGAAGTATTTAAACTCACCCACCTTCGCCGCCTCTACTCCTTGCATCCTCACCATTCCTCTATCCTCCCTCTCATTCACACACATATATTCTGTCTTAGTCCTGCTGACTTTCATTCTTCTTCTCTGTAGAGCATATCTCCATCTCTCCAGGGTTTCCTCCACCTGTTCCCTACTCTCACTACAGATCACAATGTCATCTGCAAACATCATAGTCCACGAGGACTCCTGTCTGATCTCGCTTAACAACCATTTTAACCACATCATGCCTACATCTGTTAATTATTTCCACAAGTTCATCATATAATTAAGAGCCTTTATCAATATTGTTGGGGAACTTAAACACTCACAAACCTTTGGGGACAATCCCCTTTCTCAAACATTCCCTAAGGTATTCATTGTCTATGTTAAGAGCTTTAAATTTCCCCAACACATCAGCTAATTTATTGTTTCTATATGTATTACTGTTTCCCTTATAACCAAGGGTGCAAGTATCAAAATTCATATTAAAATTAATATTTACTTTATTATTCAACCATTCAGAGAAATGTATTCCCTGTTTAAATGTTGTATTTACATTGCTAGTAATATTATTACAGTCACTTCTATTAGTTTGATTAAAAGTCTGTTCATTGCTGTCATTTGCACCACTCGTATTCGCGTCATTGATTGATTGGCATATTGATGCCAGGGGGGGCTCTTGGGAAACCCATTTGGAATATCGGGAATTGTATTGGCAGGTTCTTTTGGATGCTGGGAGGTATTCTGGCTTGTATGAGAGTATTTCCCTGGCACCACTATTGAAGTTAAGGGCAGCTAAACTTTAAAACTGTTGAGTTTTTATTTCCAATTTTAAACACTAGCATTGCATTAAAAATGTAAAAATGTTGAATGAAATAATTTTATACATTTTATATATGTTCAGATATTTAATTTTATATATATATATATATATATATATATATATATATATATATATATAAGTATATGTATTTTTTATAATATCTATAAAGTGTTTTTGTAGGGTATAAACATTTTAATATTTTTAATGTTGAGTATTTAAAGTTAGGTTTTATTATACATCTTCTATTTTATACTACTGTAAATGTATTGAGGACTGTTAGAAAAAGGTGCTTCTGTTTTTAGCTTTTATTAATTTACATCAAGATTCTATTGGTTGATTTTTTAAATTTTTGTTTATTTAAGGATCTGTATTAAGTGAATGGTGTTATCTGATGAAGTCTTGGTGGACAAAAACATATTAGAAATCGTCAGCATTTATATCTGTGTGTTACCGTGAATAAAGAGCTGTTTTATCATGGGCTGTGGAGTGTGTTTTCCAGCAACATGTTTTTTGTTCAAAAAAAAAAATATATATATATATATATATATATATATATATATATATATATATATATATATGGAGAGAGAGAGAGAGAGAGAGATGCTGTATCTGTTTAGATAGTAATATATATATATATATATATATATATATATATATATATATATATATACACACACACACACACACACACACACACACACACACACACACACACACACACACACATCTACATGTTGTAATACATTCCCTGTACTGTTGAATGACTGGGCTAGATGATATGTTTGTGAAAACATCAGGGTTATGTATATCTGACATAGCTTAGTGGTAAATCACTTTGGCTATGGTGTGCAGGGTCTGTATGGTGTGCAGAGGCTGTTTATTTTGTTGTTGGGAAGAACACTGGCCATTGGATACAGAGTGATTAAGGCACTTTTAAGCAGTTGTAAGCAGGTTTGCGCGGGGTTGCACAGAGGTAAGCACTGCTAACTTCTGGTTACAGTTTCTTATACTCAGTTAGCTTCTAAATTGCTTAACTGGTATAGTTGTTGCTTACCCCCATGCAAACAAGCTTAAACCCACTTACTGCTGCTTAAAAGTGCTTACTCCTGCTTACCCCCATGATAATTTCTTTAAAAGAAAAGAAAAAATGGTTGATAGGAAAGTGGTGAAAAAGGGGCACAAAGAGGGAAAGACAGTAGGGAAAATAGCTGGGGATGTGCAGGAAGGGTGTGGGTAAGGTCCATAGCTGCCCATTTCTTCTACAGCAACAGCTGTGCATATACACTGAATGTGGAGGTAGATTTGGACACTCAAACCCCTGGGAGGGGATGAGGACAACAACAATAATAAGTTGTGATGCCACTTTGACCAGATTACATGTGTCCAGTGGACACGTGTGCGAAATGGACAGCTATGTATGGGGTGAGATTTTTTTTTGGGAACAGATTGCCATTTTTTTTCAGGTGAGAGTGGGATGTTGGGCAGGGATTGTGGGTATATTTGGGGAGGTGGGATGGGTAGGTTAACAGACAAGACAGCAAGACGCATACAGGGGCGGTATGTGACACATGAGGGGAGTAAACACCTTGATGGGGAGGGGTGTTGGGAAATTAGAAGCCCATGAGCCCCCTAGTGGACAGAGTATGACTGAGGTCCCCACCCATGGGCAGTCACCACTGCACCTTCGCAGTCCCGAAGGTGGTTGTGCTGGGGGCTGAGTTGCAGAGCCCGGCTGACCCTCTAATCACGACACACAGCCCTCGAGTTGGCATAGCAGATCACCAAATTGCTGGTTGAGCTCGCTACACACCCCAACCCTGACCTGTCGATTGGTGACAAGTTCCTATCCACGCCCCTCCCAGGGGGGTGAGCCCCATCCCCTGAGGTGGTTCCACCCAAAGGTGGTGCAGGACCAACAGACAGGGAGGTCCCAGGTTGAGCCCCAGACATGCTGGTGCCCAGTGCCATGGCCAGCTGAGGTGGGACAGGTGACAGGCCTTCCCAAACATGCTATAGTGTTTAGATTTTATCATCATAGATATTCCCATTAACTTAGACACCAGATACGGAACAGTTGCATAGCAAACAGAACAAATGCATATATTGGACCACAGTGGTAATAAGAACAGCATGCAGGTACATTGATGGCGCCATGCCACCAGTGTTGGAATAATTCAATATAGCACATGCATGGGAGCAATTAAAATATTTATCAAACAATAGGATATTATCAGAACATTGGAGTCATTACATACAATTTGGGGTGGGTATGTTGTGTATTGTTGGAGATATGGTGGGGGGGAGAAAGATGTCAATTAACAACTGGTATATTCCTGTAGTCCACATTACTTTCCCAGTCAGTGCTGTTATCTGTACCTTACAAGTCTTACTACACTACCCTATAGCCTTAGTTTGGACAATGATATGGCTGTTGTCATCGTTATACCTGAACTGATTTTACATGCAGTATACACCTCTTACCTGGTATACCTGTGGAGGGAATGTTTGTTAACACTAACAGTTTCTACACATACTCCTAGATTCCAGGCTGATGTTGTGCACATAGTTATCCAACTCTTTCTGCACAGACTCTGTCCATGTGTTGACCACATGCAGGTGTATCGGGACATATCTAGACTATTGCCCTCTTCAACCTTTAGTGACTTGACACACACATATACATGCTTTACTACACAGTTATATTATGTAGCACAGTGTGGTTGACAGTGTTGAGTGATACTTTATTATTCAGAGAAACAGCAGCACTCACAATTCCCTACAATACCAGAGTAAACAGTACGAGTACAGGGTATACTGTTTTTTATTTATCAGCTCTGTGTTCGTATCCTACGTACCTGTGGGAGCATTGTTTGTTAGCACTACCTGAATGTTGCCACACAAAGTTCCAAATTACACATTAGTATTATGCATATACATCTCACTCTGTTACTGTACACAGTCTGGTCACAGCTTGACAACATGGGGGTGTAAATAGGACATACTTAGCTTATTACTCTCCTAACAGTTTCGGGAGTTGCTACAGTGACAGGTTTGTTCTCATAGATGTTTGACAATCACTTGTATTTCCTGTTTGCTGGCTAAACATCTGGGGTCATCCCACAGACCTACCAAGGGGACAGGGGGACAGGCAGCAGATATGGGCCCATATACTGGACATTCTGGTCTTATCTGTACAGTTGTGGGGTATAATTCTGTATGCAGCCTACTTCCAGTCCCAGGATTCAGACCATGGCTGTGTCTGTTACAACTTAAACACTGTCCATCAGAGTTGTGTGTGCTATATAGATATTGTTGTATATCTCCTATCTGCTTTCTGTGGTATAATTCTCCTGTGCTTTTGCATTCTGACCTTGTATTACAACACTCTTATACAGATTTCGTAGACAGTTATATTTTGTAGGATAGTGTGGGCGATAATGATGAGTAATACCTCATTATTCAGAGCAACTGCATCAGTCACAATACCATACAATACCAATGTAAACAGTACCAGTACAGGGTATCATTCTTGTATTTCTGGGCACAGTGTTGGTATCTGACAAACCTGTATGATAAATGTTTGTTAGCATTACCTGAATGTTGCCACACAGTACCAGATTTCACATTAGTATTATGCACATGCATCTCACTCTGTTACACACACTCTGGCCACAGCTTGGCAAGATGGGGGTGTAAATGGGACATACGTGGCTTCTTAGTCTCATAAGGTTTTGAGGAGTTGCTAGTGTGCCAGCTTTGTTCTCATAGATGTGTGTCAATCAGTTGTATTTCCTGGTTGCTGCCTATATGTCTGGAATCATCCCACTGATTTCCCAGGGGGACAGGTTGACAGGCAACAGATATGGGCCACTTTACTAGACATTCTGGACATATCTGTACAGTTGTGGGGTATGATTCTGTATGCAAACTACTACCACTGGCAGGATTTGAACCATGGCTGTGTGTGCTAAAAAACAACAGTTCACATCTCAATTGCATGTGCTATTCAGGTTTTGTTGTCTGCCTTTTCCCTGTTTTCTATGTGTCTCTCAGTTGTACTAAATGGCCTATGGGGATTACACCAGTCATATACAGGCATTCCTACACATTCTATTTATGGTGCATAGTGTGGGTAACGGTGCTTATTACAACAGAACTATTACATGAATGCAAATCTACATTACCATATGATACCAGAGTATACACATGCAGTCCGGCAGTTAGACCTTTATTGTCAGGCTATTATGCTTTTATTTACATACATACATACTACACGAGTCTTTTCCTGCCATATTCTCTGGTGTATGCAGTACTTGCCTTAAACAATACAGGTTTTATACAGGCAATTAATTTACTAATACTATTAGATTTATTTCCTATGACAGTACATGCAAGAGTATTTCTGACCTGCCTCACATCGCAACCTCTCCAGGCAACTGCCATAGGCCACCTGGTTCATGGCCAGCTCGATTGCAGCTGTGGAGGACATAAAAGGAATATTTAGCCATACCTATCCATAATATACATGAGCTGGCAATTATTACACAAATAGTGGGGTGATACTTACACACAGCTGAGACACCCCCTGCCATTCTAGCCTCTTGGATCCACTGCTCCAAGAGGTCCCCCTTACGCCACTTCAAGTGGGCATAGTAATGCCTGACCTGCTCACCAGTTCAGAGTATGCCAGTGGCACTTGTGAGGTCACAGGTGAGACGGTCCCAGGCATCCGCCTTATATTGGGAGCCCTGGTACTGGCCCTGTAGCAGTCTCTGCTCATGGTCTTTGACAAAGAGTCCTGTTGTGACTCTGGACTCATGGATACACCAGTGCTGCACCTGAAAGTGCACACCCTCTCCCCTTCCTGACATAGTGCCTGCAAGGGAAGCTATAACCAGTTATGAGATGTATTCCTGCCTCTTGGTTTTAAGTAGGGCTGATTTCCCACATTTTTCGTGATTGGCCAGTTTTGAAAAGGCTAAGCTATAGGCAAACCTGCTTACCTAAGGCTGGCATTGTTTAAGGGGATATAACACTGTGCACATTGAGTTAACTGGCCTACACATTGCTTACACCTCCTAAGCTGTCCTGTGCAATGCTTAGCATTGCTTACCTTTGATTTTGCATTATATTTCCTTTTTGGCATTGATTTTTTTATTCATTACATCTTATATGTATGCCTGGTATCCATGATTCATGTGTACATACACTGTATGGGGGTCCTTGTGTTTTATTGGGGACTTCAACACTCTATTACAATTACACCTGACTTCTAGGCTTACCGCTGTACTTGAGTTCACATATTTATGTTATGTAGTGGGTTATGGAACATATGTCTGTATACTGATTCCTTTCACAGGTTCACTTTGATTTTACTATAGTGAAGACTTGTTTGCTGATACCTCATTCTTCTGTACTGCTGTGATGACTTGGTGATTAACTATTGTGACTATAGTGTATAGGGTCACGGGTTCAAGATCTACAAGGCTGTTTATTTTATTGATGAGCAGAACAAGGGCCATTGGATACAGAGTGATTAAGGCACTTTTGAGCATTTGTAAACGGGTTTGTGTGAGGTTAAGCAATGCTAACCTCCTGTTACATATACTTACAGAGAGTCATCTTCAAAATTGCTTAACCTGTGTGTGCATTGCTTACCCTTACACAAACAGGCCTAAACTCGCTTACTAGTGCTTAAATATGCTTACTACTGCTTATTGGTGCTTAAACCTGCTTACTAGTGCTTTATTCATTATGACACTGACACCTCACATGTGCATTTACTGCAGTACTCCAGTTCATAAATATATGTTATTTAGTGGGCTATGCAACAAAAATATTTGTCATAACGTGCTTTGCCATGGGAAATGGAATGTGCTGCAGTGGAACTCCAACTGGGAATGTCTGCTCATAAGACAAATGCTCTGCCCATTACACTACTGTTATGCTGCTTCATTTGCATATATCTTCCTTGTTATCCTCTTCAGCCATTTATGCTGCATTAACCGTAGCTAAGTGATGGGCACACCTGCGCACCTATTGTTAGCTTTAATCGGATTTTTAAAAACAAAAAGGGTTTGTTCATTTTATTTCTATATACTTGCTGTTGTACATGAGGGGGACTGTTTGTGGGGATATGGGGACACCTATGAGCAGTCTCACTCATTTCTTAGCCGTTTCTGCTGTTCTAAATTTTGTGGGGGCAAGTATATTCTGAGAGCTCTGCTCTCAGACATGCCCATTGCACTCTTACAGGCTCCATGTAAGATTAGGAGCTCAGGCAGCGCGTCTCATTAATATGCATGCCGCACTGCCGTACTGCTCCTAAACAGCTACTTCTGTGCAGGACTAAGCTAGCCCTGCACGAAAGATTAGTAAAACTGGGAGAATATTTTCAAAGCTATCTTCACCTCAAGACACATTCCTTAGTAATTTGTATTCTTAGATGACCAAATAAGCCTAATTACTACTTCATAGCTACTTATATAAAATTATCTCCAGAGGAAAGAATAAGGTCTAATTACAGATCTGGCCCAGATGCAGATACAGAACTGTACAGCTGCCTGTCAGTGGGAGATAAAACTCAGGATCAAAATCTTGGGATATCATAAGAGCGATAGCTCGATACACATAGAGTTGTGGGATAAATCAGATAAGGAGGGATCCTGGTTAGATGTATTTTCTGGCTCATCAGATACAGCAGATGAGCAGTGCTGAAGATGAGAATTGCAGAAATCATATAAAAGTAGTTATAATGGTGATCTCTGATGGCATATGTATTTTGGTCATGTCATGTTACCAGGACTTGCTTTGCTTCAAATAGCAAATTCCACTGATGGCCTGGGAAAATTTATCTGGCATAGTCTTTCTTGTTAAACTGTTACAGCAAATATTTTATCATTGTTACAGCAAACTGATTTAGTTTCTTTCTTATTTTATAAGGATAGAAAGGATGATAGTGCTTATCTGTTAAATCTGTTAGGAAACATGTCTGTGTTATTAAGTGGCATTATTTATTTATTTCTCCTGTTCTTACTCATGTTCTTTATTTACTGCTGCAGGTACATGGAGAGGAAGATATGACAGCCCAGCTTGGGGTTCAGGTGAGAAAAGAGAAAATATTATTTTTTCCTTACATCTTTCTTTCATATGAGAATGCATTTTCTTTCTGTTAGGTCTGTTAGTGGTGTAATCTTTCCTAATTTTATAAGCATTATACTACTGCATTCTCCTTCTTTTGTAGCTGCATTTTCAATATATGGGATGACTTGGGTAAGACCTGGTTATGTTTTGGTTATGTTGTTAGATTGTTTATCTGAAGACACAGATTAATTGCTTTGTTCAATGGCTAGATATGGTTATGAGAGCAGGGTATTCAACATTAATGATCCTGATGGGTTTCTACTGGCATTTTGAGGATCTACCTAAATGAAGTGCCTTTGGTAAAAGTATAGCCATTACTGCAAGGGGAGTGGGTTGATTTTCTGTAAATGCAGCCCAATTTATTACAAATTAGCCACCTGTGGTGCTAGACTGAGTGTAGTCACATCAGGTAGGAGGCTCGTGGGATAGAGTTCAGCAGGGACAACTAAGTAATTATTAGAAATATCAGCAGATCAATAAGAGTATGAAAAAAGAAAAGTATCATTAGATTCCTTACCAGCTTGAAGTTTCTGTCATGGAATGTTGGAGGGAGGAATTATCCAGTGAGAAGAAATTCAGTCTTCCAAAGGATAAGTGGGAAGGTAGTCATATTGCATGCCTGCAAGTCTTTAGGCTTTTCCTGGTTAGGGGTCGACACAGCAGAACTCCAGTCCACTAATGAATGGCAGTGAATATTTACAGTGCCGATTTGCCAACCCGACGCCCAACCTTCAAAGAAGGCACACCCATTCACGCACGCTTCTACATGCATGCCTTTAATATCAGTCGACCATGGGGAAGACATGCAGACTCCACACAGAAGGGACCCCAGCTGGGAATCGAACAGGAGAACCTCTTGCTGTGAGGTGACATCACTAACCGCTGCACCACCGCAGCATATTTGCATGCCTGGAAGAAACTACATTAAAAGTTAGGGAAGCACATAAATTGTACTTTTGATATCACCCACTTCTTTATGCAGACCACAAGCTGTGGGCAGGAGTTTCACCTAGTTTTCACAAAATTTTGGATGTGGTGACCTCTGAATGGAAGGGCAGTGATATAGGTAGATGGATAGTCTGGAAAGGGAGAATTAATGACTTGTCATAGCCCATCTATACTATTTATGCCCTGAATGAGGATTGGGTAGCCTTTTTCCAACAACTATTCACTGTTTGGAAAAAGTCATTGGTTAATGTAGGTTATGTCATGCTACAGCAACTTTAAGGAGATTTTAATCTTGAGTCAGATAAGAAAATTGATAGACTATATGGAGCAAAAGAATACCAGAGGGTTTCCCAAAGGTTTTTGAGAGAATGCTTAGGACATCACTATTACATGGATTTAATAGCATTACACAAGGGTGGCCCTACATCATACCCTAGTAACTACAGAACCATTAGTCTCACAAGCCTCATATGTAAATCTAAGGAGCATATTATCTCAGACTCCATTAATCTGGACATAAAAATCTCTCCATCCTGGACCATCATCAATTTGGTTTTATCAAATGAAGGTCCTTCCTCTTTAATCTCACTATTTTCTTTGAAAAATAACTGAAATAGTGGATAGTGTTCATGCAGTACATAGAGTATCTCCAGACATGACCAAGGCCTTTGACAGTATTCCCCATGCATTACTGATAGACTTGTAAATCTGAATACGATTCCTTATAATTAGCAACAGATAGCTAACGTGTTGTCTGACAGAACCCATATCGCTATAGGGGCAGGTGCAACTTCTGAAAGCAAAACAGTTAGCAGTGGTATATCACAGGTCTCATTTCTGGGCCATCTCCTATTTGGCATATATTTCTTACACCTTCAGGCTTTCATGTCTGCACTTCTGGCCTATGGTCTAGGTGACTGTACACTGGGTATTTTTATTTGATCTTAACTGACTCACAATTGCTCCAACATTGCTTAGACCATGTTAACAATTTGTGCAAGGACAATGGTCTCATATTAAATGTAAAAAAAATGTAGCATAGTTCATTTTGGTAAACTAAACAGTTTCACTTACCGTATATGAGATGACCTTCAATCAAACAATGTTATAAAGGATCTGGGTACTCTTGTTGATAATTCTTTATCATTTCACCATCATGTTTCCACAGTAGTTTGGAAAGCCATTTATCTGGCCATCTAATTTCCAAAAGCATCCCCACTACATCCAAAAGAAGTCTTAATCCCTCTTTAACTATATTCTATTGCACCCATTATTGAATATAATGCTTCCCTTGGCATGCACTTATGTAAATATATCACACAATTTGAAAGACCTCAGAAATTCATTACTAAAATATTAATCATCTAAAAAATTCTTATTTATCAAAAGAGACTGTCAGCCCTTTCTTTGTACTCAGTTTCTTATAGACTCTTCTGTAGAAGATTTATGTCTAACCTTTCATGCTATGAAAGATCCAACCATATTTGATCTTCTATTCTTTCACAGAACTAATGGCACATCAAATGCTCAGTTAAAAGAACTAAACCTTCATCAGCAGATAAATAAGATGTATTTTGAATGCATTTTTTGTCTAGGCATGAAATGGTCTTCAGTCCATTTGCCTAGAATTTAACTATGAACTTATGAACATAACTTTTATGAACAATATGCAGTACCAAACTCTAATGTCCAGCATTATTGACTGACTGCAATCCTCAGCAATTAACAAGGAAAAAATCTTTAGGAGGGACAGAACAACAAGCATTATATAAACATACATTTTTTGACCAATAAGAAACAGCATACTTTAATTACTGGCATCATGCCACTTTGCTGTTCAGATTTTCCTTTTGCCATACATTTTAGTCTGTGCTCATAAAATTTGTGGTTTTCTGAAAAAATATTTATGATTGTAGTCACTCAATGGCAGACATCTCAGTTTCAGCCTTTATATTCTTCAGAAAATTCATGCTAACACAAAACTGTTACTTTAACATTTATAAGAGGAATACCTAATGTCTGTTTCTGGTTTGGGGCCTTCATACCTCCCTATTATTTAGTTTTTGTCAGATTTCTTTTACTTAGAGGTTGAGAAGTACGGCCAGCTTTATTCTAGCTTTGCATCAACATATATTTTCTAAACAACAAGCAGTACCAAACTGTAATGGACAGCTTAACTGAAAACTGGAACACAGTCAATAGAATAAACTTGTAACTAAAAACGAAAAGCCTGTGATAAATCAATGCCTGAAATTACGGACACAATAAATTAGCGCTTTCATTCACATTTATTTTCTCGTGAACTTCTTCAGAAATATTAAACCATCCACACACATACAATATATACAAATTAAATTAATCACATGTTCAATGATGTCATCAATTATAAAATTCTTTAAAGATGTATAAAATAATTAATAAATGTCCCTATTTTAAATATATATTCAATGAAAAATACATACATATATTGTAAACTTGGAAAAGTAAGCTTATATATACTAATATATGTATTTTTGAATATAAAAAGAAACATTGTTAATGATGACCAAAAATTAAAAAACACTTCATGTTAATAGACTCATTTAAACCAGGGGCAAAATCAGCTCCCAGGTGCAACTGCCAAAGAGACTCTTTGCATTCTAGGAGAACTTTGATGCCACCCATAAAAGCCCATGGAGAAATAAAATCTAAAACTGAAAAAGTGATTTTTTTAAAATTAGTACAAACTAAAGAATGTTTAGCCAGTGCATTGGCTAAATCTTTCTTCTTTATTGCTAAAAGATGCTCACTAATTCTTATACAAAAACATCTTGTTGTCATACCTATATAGAAACTAAAACAGGTAGAACACTGGGCTGTATAAAGATTTAGCCAATGCACTGGCTAAACATTCTTTAGTTTGTACTAATTTTAAAAAATTAACTTTTTCAGTTTTAGATTTTATTTCTCCACGGGCTTTTATGGGTGACATCAAAGTTCTCCTAGAATGCAAAGAGTCTCTTTGGCAGTTGCACCTGGGAGCTGATTTTGCCCCTGGTTTAAATGAGTCTATTAACATAAAGGGCAAGATTCACAAAGCCTCCGTGTAAGAGATACATGGTTTACACAGAGGCTGCAGTGAAACGGTGTGACATCAGCATGTCATGCATATGCATGAGGGCATGCTGAATCACACCTAAGGCTAACACGGTCCGTGGAAGAGAGTAGGGGGCGTGTCCGTAGGCCAAGCCCTGCAAGCGGACACGCCCCAGAAGAGTAAAAGTGCCCAAAGTAAACACCCACGACAGAGGCCATGGAAATGTGAATAAACACAACACAACACATGCCCCCACAGACTATGAACATAAAATATATAAATGAACATGTTATATATTTTTTTTAAATCGTAAAGATGTTTGCCCGTGAGTGCGCTCATTTGTGCGGGCATGCCCGCAGCTTAGCCACAGTTAGCAGTCAGTGGAAAAGCATATAAGAACTAAATATGTAAAGTAAGCCAAGAAGCAATAGCGTAGTGGTTGAGACGTCGGCTGAAGAGCAGGCATTCATGGTTCGAGCCCCCACAGCATCAATTTTTATTTTTAGTAAAATAAGCACAAAACAAGTCCCTGACAAATATGTACACACATAAAATCATATTTTATGTAAAATGTAATGAAATAGTCCATTTATTTTGAAGAAATGTGAGATAACAAAACAATAAAAAATGCGAGATGTGCCTATTGCTGAGCTCCAGTTTAACAAGGTGAGCACATCTGCCCGTAGGTGAGCAGTGGTTTAACAGGTGTAAAATGAGTGCCCGTAGGTGAGAAGTGGATTAACACGCTGAAACTGTGTGCCCCAAGCTGAGCTGAGCGTAATATACATGCTAACAGCCAAATGAAGCGTAAACCAGTGTACCCCGTTTGCGCGGAGCTGCACACCGCGCCAACAAGCTAACCGACGGGCAACGTTGAGCAAGCTGTATCAAAACTGCCTTTACACAGACACACCCCCTAGCCTGTCTAGACAGTCATAAAATATAAAAAGCTAGGTTGCTGACATCATCAGTGTTTGGAAAGGGTAATGTGCATCATGTAGTGTGATCTCCTGATTGCCAAAAAGAACATGTTTTTCATACAGAATTACACACACACAAACTCCTCATATCCAAACACACACACACTTGCCATTTGCAGGTTTCAAACTCCTACCTAACTATGTTATGATACTTGAGAGAAATGCATTAGCAGAGCGCGCTATTCGAATTATTGGGAGGGTTCCTTTCTCTTGCTGTACTTATAGGGTGCTGACATCATCCGTGCTTAGATAGGGGAATGTGCATCCTGTAGAGTGCTTTCACAGTTGCCAAAAGAGACATTTCTCTCACACAGACTTGCACACACACTAACCCTCCCTCTACACACATTGGGCAGTTGCAGGATTCAAACTCCTACTTAGCTATGTTATGACACTCGTGACAGACGCATTAGCGGAGCACACTATTTGAATTACTGGGAGGTTGTCCTTCTCCTGCTGTACTTATAGGGTGCTGACATCATCCTTGCTTAGATAGGGGAATGTGCATCCTGTAGAGTGCTTTCACAGTTGCCAAAAGGGACATCGCCCTGACACAGACTTGCACATATACTAACCCCCCTCCACACACACTGGGCAGTTGCAGGATTTAATCCCCTACCTAACTATGTTATAACACTCTTGACAGACGCATTAGCGGAGTGCGCTATTCGAATTACTGGGAGGTTTCCCTTATCCTGCTGTACTTATAGGGTGCTGACATCATCCATGCTTAGATAGGGGAATGTGCATCCTGTAGAGTGCTTTCACAGTTGCCAAAAGGGACATCTCCCTCACCCAGACTTGCACACACACTAACCCCCCTCCACACACACACTGAACAGTTGCAGGATTCAAACCCCTACCTAATTATATTATGACACTAGTGACAGATGCATTAGCAGAGCGTGCTATTCTAATTACTGGGAGGTTTCCCTTCTCCTGCTGTACTTATAGGGTGCTGACATCATCCATGCTTAGATAGGGGAATGTGCATCCTGTAGAGTGCTTTCACAGTTGCCAAAAGGGACATCTCCCTCACACAGACTTGCACACACACTAACCCCCCTCTACACACACTGGGCAGTTGCAGGATTCAAACCCCTACCTATGTTATGACACTCGTGACAGACGCATTAGCGGAGCACGCTATTCAAATTACTGGGAGGTTTTCCTTCTCCTGCTGTACTTATAGGGTGCTGATATCATCCGTGCTTAGATAGGGGAATGTACATCCTGTAGAGTGCTTTCACAGTTGCCAAAAGGGACATCTCCCTCACACAGACTAGCACACACATCAATGCTGCTCACCCACACACACACTGAGCATTTGCATGGTTCGAACTCCTACCTACCTATATTATGACACTTCAGGGAGACGCATTAGCAGATCACGCTAACCAAATTAATGGGCATCTGGTCTGCACCTGCAATATTTATAGAGTGCTGACATCTTTATTTCTACAGAGGTATGTACATCTAGTACTACCTGTCAGGTGGGGGAATAGCATATATATGCATTTACAGCCACCTACGTCAGGGTCAGATATGCACATCGCACTGGCAGGTTATGTTCTATACCATGCTTCGTGACCACAGGACCTGTAATACACAACACAACCAGTCCAGAACACCACTCCCACATCCAGGACACACACTTTGCTTCCCTGGGAATAGTGCCGGGATATGCAGGTGTTCACATACACCATTCCAGTTGTTAACATCAGGTACAGGCATATTGTGTGTGGGAACTACTCAGGCCTCTACCACTTTACCCTATAGCCACTACAATTTGTGGGTCCATGTGCTATGGCAGAACCACTCACCACAGCCACATGGGGGAATACATATTGCACCTGTCCATCTGCAACATGGGTACTCACTGTTCCACACCAGAGGTAGACCACCATTGTTGATATCTGACCATACCCACCTTTCCCTGGACATCCATATCCCATCCCTACCCCCAGGCAAGGTTGTCACTGCAAACAAACTGTATTTAGCACAAGCAGACTCTACACTTGTGAAGACTGGGGTGGACGACTTCAAAGGACCCATGCTGGGGGACTATACTGGCCACTCTGCATAATCCTTGACAATTGCATTCTATGAGCATGTGTAAGGTTTGCATTGATCATGCTATCCCACATATACCCATGACTGCTCCACAACAAGACACCTGTCAGGTGTACACCAGCCATATATGAGCCGTCCAACAGACAGAGTGAGCTAATACATTGCAGAGCTGTAGCCCACAGAGGGAGGACATCTGTGAACAGTAACGGCACGACACTTCATTCCCACATATTCATCACAACACAGTGTTGACAGTGGAATTGTCCAGACAATGCAGATAGGGCTCCCCTCAGTCTGTTATTGATGCCCACTTACTGTTAGAGGTCCTCAGCAACCCTCTTCCAGCACACACCAACAACATGGCTGTGGCTTAGCACATTCAAACCCTGGGATCTCCACTGTGCCCCTGCTTGACAGAGGCACAGCTCACTAGCCTCACACATTGCCTTATGTGACCTACTTTACAGTGGCACAGTAGCCTACTGTACTGGGGATGCAGATGCCAAGCGCACTCTGGCTAAGCTGTCATTCCCTAGGGCAACAAGCCTAGTATTGACCTCTACACCCATATGTTCAATTGTCAGATGCACAATATTTGTTGTGCTGTTAGACTGTTTGCAGGTCTTTATTGCCATAGCATTCCCTGTTCCTATGAACAACTTGTGTATCTGTGGAAGATGTTTGAATATGAGGCGATCCACTATATCACTTATGTCTCTGTAGTCATTTACTGTGTGCACTGGGCAGATTGCTGTGTTGTGGTTGGTTCCTGGAATGACACGTACAAATACCAGATATGTGTGGCCAACTGCTAAATGGAGATATGGCCTAAGTGTGTGAGCATGCCCAGTTCAGCCTTTCCATGGCATGTTGTCTGACATATGCCTCATTTATCAAAGTGTGCGAGCATGCCCAGTGTGAGCTTTCCATATGTTGAACTCTGAAGTCCACCACATATTTGGGTGTGTGTGAACTTCAACAATATCTCACGTTTATGGTTGTGTGTTGGGTGTCATGTTGTGTACTAACTGGCCATCTGCTTCGTGTCTGCCACAACAGGGATTATACTGTGCCTGCAGGGATTGCATGGGATACTTTGCATACAGTTGTCAACATCCTTTCATAATGACTTAACACTGTAGTACCATATAGTGTACTGGTTCAGTACTTTCACTGTGGTGGGCAGTATCCTGGGCTTTAGTCCTATCACTGCTTGACATCTTCATAGTGAGCACAACAGACTGTGTAGGGGCCAGTTGTGCACATATGACCATGTTGCATTATGTTCAGATATGGACAACCTACACCAGGCTTGTCCAACATTGGTAGTGTATTTCACAACATAGGTGGACATTGGCAAACACTAGCGATGTTCCCTAGGCCATTACTTATGCTAGTCACAAAGTGTGTTTGTCCTTCGACACACATTGTAACTGGAGTTTGCCATGACATATGTCATGGTTAGTATACTGTACCTCTTCCCCCACTATCTCCACATTTATTAGGTTAGCAAACCCATCCCACTTAGCCCTTAACCAAATACAGCCGCCTTGCAATTGTATAATATCTCCTCCCACACTCCCGGCCATCTATCATTACTTAGTAGGCTCTCTTAAGTCCTCCCACCCCATTAAGTATTCTTTCCCCATACCATGGGTAAAGTTCTGTATTCTACCTTCCCTCCTATAGTTCTACTCTTATTTATCCCTTATTTCTTATCGAGATATGAAAACCAAACACTTATGGGAATTCCCTTCCCCAAGGGTCATACATGCAATCACATAAATCTTCCCCCTAATCTGATTTCTCCTTCTCACTACCCCGCTCAAACTCCATACTATAAAAGTGTGCATCTCACCCTTCATTACCCCAAAGTTACCACCATTAAACTTAATCTAAAAATACTATGCAAACTCCAAAGATTCTTAGACCACCTGAAGAAATGTATTACTAAAGATGGTGACATTCACCCTAACCCAGGCCCAACTAAAAACCTAGACTCTGTCATACCAAAATTAGCTCAAAGATCTACTAGCTCCCTCCTCATCTTCCATCTTAATCTAAGAAATATAAATAATAAGGTTCATAATTTGCATGCTATGTTAGCTACACATCTCCCAGACATTATGTGCCTATCTGAAACATGGCTCAAACCAGCCACTAAGGATGAAGAGATTCTCCCACCTGGGTATAATATCTTAAGGGTTGATCGGATAAAAAAAGGGGTGGTGGTATAGCTGTAATGTTTAGAAGCACATTGAATATCATTATGAATCCATTACAACCTCCCAAAGTCTGTAATATAGAATTAATTTGCCCTAAAGATATGCCTAAACATACAAAAATGTATCAATCTTATTGTAGTTTATATTCCACCTGGGAAGAACTTAGAAAACTTGGAGATAGCTCTAAGTTGGTTAGCCACCAACTACCCTCAAGAAACTATAGTACTAGGGGACTTCAATATTGACTGGTCCCATTGCTCGGCTCAGACGAATCCCCTGCCTATAAACTTACATGGTTTCTCCCAAAATATTATATCTCCAACTAGAATTGGAAATGCTCATCAAAAAGAGAGCACCATTGACTGGATTCTTACCAATAAAGATATACATAATTATACCACTGGGACCCTCCCCAATGACCTTAGTGACCATCTCGTTACTTATATTATAAAACATAAAGTTACATGTACAAACCTTCCACTATATAGACTAGTTAGAAACAAGAATAATTTGTCCCAGACCAATTCCTAGCAGAACTTAAATCCTGCAACTGGTCCATGCTAAAAACTTTACCCCTAGACGAGAGTGTGACATACTTTAATGACACATTCTTAAACATACTGGATGCTCAAGCACCAAACCGACAAGTCAGATCCAAGGAACGGATAGCACCTTGGCTAACTAGAGAAACCAAATCAAAAATTAAACTTAGAAACCAGGCCTGGGATAAATGGAGAGCTACTAAAGCACCTCTAGATCGCATCAAATTTCAGCAGCTTAGAAACTCTACAAAAACAGCCATTACCCAAGATAAGAAACAACATTTCTGTTACCTCCAGAATAAACACCAGAATAATCCAAAGAAGTTCTGGGCTGGATTTAATAACCTCCTCCATCCTGGGAAATAACTACCCCTACCCCTGAGAAACTTATTGATAAAGATCCCCAAGAAGTAGCCAATACTTTCAACTCTTTTTTCACTGAGACCATCCAGTCCCTAGCCAGTTAGCTAACTACTTCTCCCTCCTCCTTAACTAATGCAACTGACACACCTCTACCCCCCTTTAATATACAACCAGTATCCACCTCCTATATTAAGACCCTATTGAAAAAACTCAAACCATCAACCCTATCGGCTGATCGTCTCCCTGCGGAATGCCTACAAATAGCGTCAGATGCTATAGCCTATCCCATCTCAATCTTGATAAACAGAACTTTAACTGAGGCCACCATCCCCTCTATTTGGAAAATATCATACATCATCCCTCTTCATAAAGGAGGAACCTCCACGAAAACATCTAACTATAGACCCATAGCAATATTGTCTCCAATAGCAAAAATAATGGAAAGGTGTGTTCACAAGCAACTTCTACACTATCTCACCCTTAACAATCTTTTGTCTAAAACTCAACATGGGTTTCGACCCCATCATAGTACAACTACTGCCCTCCTTTCCTTTGTTGACTCAGTCAATAGTAACCGCAATAACAAATTAATATCCTCCGCTCTCTTTCTTGACCTATCGAAAGCTTTCGACATGGCCAATCACCAGCTATTGCTCCACACCCTTGAAACCCTCCACCTTGACAACCCAGCCCTAAGATGGTTTAATGCTTACCTTTCTGGGAGGCAACAAGCTGTCCAGTGGCAAAATAAGCTATCTCACCTGCTACCTAACTCCATTGGAGTTCCCCAGGGCTCCATACTTGGTCCCCTTCTTTTCTCGGTATTCATAAATGATCTTCACTCAGTCATCCCTAAAGCCACCTGCATTCAATATGCAGATGACTCCACCTTGATCTGCTCTGAAGTCTCTCTCCCTAATCTCCAAGTAGTCACCCAACACTGTTTTGCTACAGTTGAAAAATGGTTCTCAGAACGGAAACTCATCCTAAATCCAACAAAAACTAAGTTACTGCTATTTTTCCCCACCTTAGCTATTCCTCTAGGGCAACAACCTCCACACGCTAATAATACGACCTTCTATGTTGAATCCATCAACGGGACCATCATTGAGCCTGTCACCAACACCAAACTACTAGGTGTTACTATTGACCACAAGCTTAAATTTGATATGCACATTAGTCAAACCATTAAGACAGTAAATAAGAAACTTGGCTCTATGTACAGAATTAAGAACTTTCTAACTCCTCATGCTAAACTAACCATTGCTCGTACTCACCTCCTCTCCACTCTACTATATGCCTCTCCGGTACTTTCTTTCCTTAATAATAGAGAGGTTAATAAACTTTCTGTTGCCTATAACCATATTGCCAAATTTGTAACAGGATCACCTTATCGTACTCACCACTGCCATAACCTAAGGAAACTTGACTGGTTAGAACTCCCCAATCTTCTCACACTTAACCAACTCACTGAAGCATTTAAAATAATTAAGCAGCCGGATAAAACCCCCCTCACTGAATAAACTTCTGACTCCCTACTCCAATCTAAACTGCCTTCGATCTTCAAATAGTGTCCTGGTACTAACCACTAAATCTAATAATTCGGGTGGTGATGCTCTTTATGCCAATTCCATTGGAAAGGTATGGAATTCCCTTCCTAATAACCTAAGACTCATTACCTCACTTAGCCAATTCAAAAATAATCTTAAAGAATTCTTTAAATCACACTGGCTATGCCCATGTCTTAAACCAGACTAATCCTAAATGTCTCATACCACCCCAGTCTCTTCCCTCTCCTCTGAGCTTATAATTCTTAGCCTTTCTGTTGCTCAATGTATCCATGTTAAGCTTACTCACATAACATGTGAATGTGAATGTATCAGTTCTGAATTTGTTGTTTTTCTTTGTTACTTAATCATTATGTATAATTAGAATTCTTTCTGTATGCAAATGTATATATATATTTTTTTCTCTCTTTATTGTGGAGCTTTTCTCCCCGGGCCTCTACTGAAAATGGACATGTATCCAGTTGGACTAGCCCGGTCAACAAATGTAAAATAAAAAATAAAAAATAAAAATACCCAGGGTTAAGCTACCATCTCCCATCCACTCATCGGGATTCCTCTTGAGGGGTGTCGATAGGTGACTCTCTGGCTAACCTGTACTGGGAGTTTACTCAAGAGTGGGGGTGCCTTCTGTGTTATGGATCATTCTGTACAGCTTGTCCTATGTATGTTAGTGCTGGGGTTCAGGTCTCTCATGTGCATAGCTCACTGCCATTCAGATTGTACAAGGTGCAGCATGTTCATTGATTCCAGCTTGGACATGGCTTCATACATTAGGCACAGCTTGCCTCTGGGTGGGCAGTATGGCAGTGTGTGGAGCTGCAGTTTGTTTACTCAGGCAACACATGGCATCTGTTCATGCTCTTTGCTACTCCTGGTGGGGTACTGTTGTGGACTTTACAGTTGATGGAGGTGTCTGCTGAGGTATATCCCACAGGGGCTATTGTAGTCAATTGTGACGCTGATGAAGGATGACTGCAGAGCCACAGTGACCTCCCCTTATCTACATCTGACAACCTTCATGATTGGGTGGGTATATGGTATGTTTCTACGAACACTACAGCCACATGTTTGTCCAATGTAGGGTATCTATCACCTTGTGTCCCCAGGTCTCTCATTACATGTTAGGTACGTAATGGGTTAACACCTGTGTGGTAATTAGTGGGCACTTACTGTATATCCACGGTGGTTGTCTATACACAGTTCTGCAATTAGCTTGCTGACATGGCTATGGCTCCAGTTGTCTGTTTCTAGGTGGCCCTTTTGTGAGTTGCTTGTGTCAGCTGGGGGTCGGATATGGTGGGCTGTTTGTACTCCTCTGCATACATGTTCAGTCACAGTCCTTCCATGTTGGCCTGTACCTATGGGACATATATATGGAATGGGGGGGTCCCAGGACCAAGCCTTGTGGGATGCCACTCATATCTGCTTTGTAGTCTAACATGGATGCAGCATGTCTGACCATGTCAATTCTGTCCTTGGTCTGGTTTGCAACCCCTCTACTGGCATAGGGGTATATATTTAAGCTGGTGAACATATCCATACTGAACTCGTAGGGTATTGTCTGGAAGCATATGCACGGTCCAGCTATGCTGTGTGAACCACATTGCCCTCATCAATTACCTTAATGACTGTTTAAAATGGGTCAAACATGTTTATGGGCAGGATCTGCAGTTACGACAGCCACACTGTGTAGGGTCCGGTGTCAGTAGGTCCACGATAGCTTTATGTCCGCGGTACATACTGATCCTTTCCATAGCTGTGCAGACCGAGCTTGTCAGAATCCTGGGGTGGTAGTTTGCAGTATCCATTCAGGCAACACCTTTGTTGTGAAGGACCACTGTTGTTGTACACTGCTCCTGGGTACATATCCTGTGGTAAGGCTGACATTGGGCAGTAGTGTGATTTGGCATTCCATTATTCTTGGAGTCCATGTTGGCCTCAGCCCAGGACACCATCACATACCTTTGCTGCTGTGTGTTTTGCTTTGCAGATGATTGTTACCTCAACATCTGCAATGTCAGGGGACCAGCAGTCTGCTGGGATAGATATTTTGCATTCTGGGGGGGGGGGGTTTGCACTGAACCTGTCAGGTTGTATGTTGGCAATATGTGTGTGTGTTTAGTATGTTGTTTGTAATATCTGTGTGATTCGGAGCATATCTGTAAATTCCCAACATGGTTCCTAGAATCAGTTAAGTAAACCTTGTGATTATCCTTAGTGTCCTGTACAATTTGTATCTTCATAGGTTCATAGGTTCATACTAGGCTATCCACCCTAGGGCATTAGTAAGCCAAGCCAGAGTGTGTGTGTCTTTCGCTGCCCCTTGCTATGTGACTATTATGGCCATTTATGATTTTCTTTACTGTGCCTCTGTCTGGATGTGACACAGCGAAGACCCCCAGTGTACATGTACGATCATCCATCCACTTGGCAATATTCCTGTTGAGGGGTGTCAGTGAGGGGCTCTGCCTAACATGGATTGGGATCCTGTTTCTGGGTGTGGGGAGCCTCTGGGTTATGTATCTGTCCCTCCAGCACATCCTATTTCATTATGTGTTGAGGCTGACATCTGTCACTCTCACAGCTCCAATGGCTTTGATTTCCTGGGGTGGAGCATGTCCATTACTCCTGTGTTGGACATGGCCTTGTACAACAGACATATAATGCCTCTGTGTAGGCAGTCTGTGACTGCATTCAGCTGGGGTGTCTACAGCCAGGCAGCATATGACATATATTTGACACCCTTTATCCTCTTGGTGGGGTACCTTTGAGGTCTTCCGAACCGCTGCAGGTGTCAGGTATGGTACATCCCATATGAGTCATTGTACTAGATTATGGGTCTGATAAGGGAACAGTACAGGGGCACAGTGACCTCTGTTGATGTAGATGTGAATCCTTTCATGATATGGTGTCCAATATAGACAGTCTTCCTAGCCACATTGGCATTGTGAGTGTCACATGACAGGTTACTGTCGACTTGTGTCCCTAGGTCCCTGATTACTCCTTGCATACATAACGGTTTACCACCTATGTGGTAATTTGTGAGTACCTTGTCTGGTATTTGGTGGGACATTCATACTGTCCAGTGTCTTCAGGATGTCTGGGTGGGGTTCTTGTGTGTGAGAGTGTGGTCTGTCGCAGGCTACAGACTGTACAGCAGTTTTGACTACACTTAGGTGCTCATGGGTGGTCTCCGCTGCTTCGTGCATTGTCAGTTACCTGGCCGTATGGGTGTCTGTGCTGCATATGGATACTCCCCCTCCTTTGATGTTTTGGTCCAGGTGTTGGGGCCATAACGCATGATATGTGGTATAACCTAGTAGTGTTGGTGTGCTATCAGTAGGCTTGCAGCAGGCTTCTGTCACTGCACAGACATCGATGTTCTCCATACTGGGAAGTGCCTCAGGGGCATGCATATTGCAGTTTACACATCTGGCATTGGTCAGCATTACCCTTATGTTTCTTAACACTTATGTTTTCTAGGGTGGTGGGTTAGTCCTTTTGGCCTTGCCTACGTATGGCTTGATGGAGGTGACAAAGGCCTTATCCAGTATCCAGACGCCCAGGGGTAACAGGTGCAAGCCATCCCTGGAACAGCAACATGGCTTGTCATGCATGACATCTCAAGCAGACAGACATTAGACCCTCTTGGACTGACAGCTGTAACTGTGCCACCTGTTAAAGCTGATCATTCTGTGTTTGTACTGTGGCATCATTCTTGGTGAGGGTTGGATGCTGCAAATGGCCAGTGTCATACCGGCCTGGGGTACATACTCAGAGAGCTCATCCATGTCTCTTTTCATGTAGTTCAGGGAGGTACATCTCAGGTCATTCACACCAGCATGGACAATGACTGCATCATATTTCTGCTTGCTTTGGGTTGACCTGCGTACTTGTGTTATGTGGCATATTGTGGCAGCCTACAGGCAGCTTACTGTACCCTTTCCCTTGTTCAGTCTGGTGAGTGGGACAGCAGTGTGTCTGCCTATACAGACAGCTATTACAACTGTATCAGGCATGTTGTTTCTCCTTCTGGCCTGTAACTGTTTGGCACACCAGCTTTGTGTACTATGTGTTGCATGTGCTATGTTTGGAGGTTGTGGTTGCTTGGGATATGCTTTGGAGGCTTCTGTTGGTGTGGTGTGTTTGTAATTAGGGCCTCCGGGAATGTTTTTCTGTGTTTATGTGTTTGGTTTACAGTTGTGATAGGTCTATGTGGGATTGGGTTTGTGGTGTATGTGGTTACCTTCTCCTCCTGACTAGTTTTGACAGTATTGAGTTGGGGGAGCTCAGCCTCCGGTTTGGATAAATGGTTGCATCTCTCACATATATTTGTATTTATTGGGGGGAGTTGTGGGTTGTCTGTGTACTTGGGGCAGGTGTCACATTGTCTCTGGATTCACAGATTCTACTTGTTGTGGCTGGCCTTAGTGGATTGTATGTGTGGACATATTTTATTGCCATACTATTGATCAGTAATTACTTCCCTTTTTATGTTTGCTCTATCATGTAGTAGCTTCCTCATTCTCTTGCATGGTTTGTTAATGGCTGGAGTCCAGCATGCAGATGCCTGCGTGTATGGAATTGTGTCTTGTTGTTATTTGTGATTGCATACTCCAAGCATTCCTGGCTGTGTTCATGGAATGCATGTATAACATGTTCTGCGGTGTGTCCCATATTCTGCACTTGCACAGGGCCTTTCGTGGATTCAACATCAGTTTGGAGGGGTGCAACCTATGCTTTACACATGTTTTTCACTGTGGTTTTCTGGCCAGGGACTGTGGTCAGGATGTGTATATCCAGTGTGATTACTCTATGGTCTGGACTTACCAGTGAGGGATACACTTCTCATCTTGCCAACCAGTACACATGTTGCTGATTATCACATCCAGTATGCTTACCCCTCTTGTGGGAGTGGTACGTTGTTCCTGGGCATTTTGGTTTATGGATTCTGGGAACTTTTCTCCTACTGTGTTGGTGCTAGTATAATGCTCTCAGTGTATGTCTGGGTATTTTCAGTCAAGCAATATAATGTGGTTTGGGGGGCTTGATATATTCATGTATTCCAACATAGGCCAGGTGCAGTTCCTGGTATTAGGACAGTAGTCTGCAGCAGGCTATATACTGGGAGGCGGTTTTAGCCATTGTTATTTGACCATGGCTAATCCATGCTGCTTCTTGTTGTGGTACCAACATGGGGGTGTGGTTATCCTTGACATTTATTGCTAGTCACCCTCCTTTTGTAGCTTGTTCCATGTTTTGTGGCTGTACAGCACAGTATGAGGTGTAACCTGGTAGTGTTAGGGTGCTGATGTGAGCCTTGACCCAGTTTTCTCTTACAGGACTGATATCAACATTCTCCATACTGTGTGCGTTTACACTGCACGCATCTTGCTATTTAGACTTCTGGCATTGGGTAGCATTACATCTAGGTTACTATCCCTTGTGGTACCTATGAAGGTGGGTTTGTGTTTTGAGACTTACCTATTCAGGGCATGCTGTGGGTACTGACAGCCTTTGCCAGTATCCATGGGGCCTGGACTGATAGGTGCACGCCACCCCTAGCAGGTGGTGCATCATGTCATGCTCCGCATGTCTTCCCAGGCTGAAACACATTGGCTCCCCTTTGACTAACTGCATTACTTCAGCCAGTTATTGCAATTGATCATCCCATCGTCATTTTGTGGCTTCATGCTTGGTGAGGGTGGATGTTAGTCAGGGTCCTCAGGTGTGCATATAGTACATGGTGTTACATTACTTAACACATGGCATTCATGCCTCAGGTGGTGCTGCAGGGCTGCCTCTGTCGGATGCACATATTACACTCCCTGTACATGTTTGTGAGCAGGTCATGTCATTTTAGGCATCCCTGTTATTATTTGAGTGAGTCAGAGGGGGTATCATTCCCAGGGTTCCTACTGAGCCAGTGTATGTGCTATGCGTTGCCTCTTTGCCAAGGCCAGGGCATACTGGGCACACCTCCTTCTGCCTACTGGGGCAGGCTCAGGTTGTTCCTCCTCCGAGTCACGCTCTGCCTCTGATGGCCTTGGCAATGGTGGGGTGCTGTTTGGTCCAGCCCTATGCTGGTCCTGCTGCAGCTGTTTTCGCAAGATCATATTATGTAGCATAGCACATACCATGAGAATTTGGGTACATGTAGTTGGTGTGTACTGCAAGGCTCAACCAGATGTGTCCAGACACTGGAACCGTGACTTGAGCAGCCCAAGCACACGCTCTATTACATTACGTGTTTGTGCGTGTGCCTCATTATGGCGTTCCTGTTCAGGTGTGTGTGCGTTTCTGATGGGTGTCATCAGCCACGGCTCCAGTGCATAACCTGCATCCCCCACTAGGTGTCCGTGTGGGATGTCCCCATTGGCAAATGTCTGGTACAGCTGCATCAAATGCCAGATGTGGGAATCATGGTAGCTTCCAGGGCAGCCAGCACACACATTCATTATTATGCCCTGGGCATCACACATGACCTGGCAGTTGATGGAGGGCTGGTGCTTTGATGCGTATGTGCGTGCAGTCTATTGCACCCACTACCTCAGGGTATTCCGCTATTTGCTGGAAGAGACGCATATTGCTGGCCAATACCTCACAGGCATTGGGGAAATATACATGATCACCGACATGTGCTGACATGGCATCCAAAAACTGGTGCAGTACCCTGGAGGCTGATACCTGTGATATCCCCATCATATCACCAGTTGGTCTCTGGAAGGTACCTGTTGCTAGTATTCTTAGGCCAACACATACCTTGGTTTCCACTGGGATGGGTTCCCCTCTGTTGGTTCTGTGTATGAGGCATGGCCTGCACAGCTCAACTATTTGCTGCAGGAGCTCTCTGTCCACTCTATAGCGCTCTACTATCTCCAGCTCATGTAACCCATAGTAGGTGACCCTGGGCCTGTACATGCTTCTCTGTCTCCTCACTGTGGGTTGTCTGGCACCATCTGCATTGTCACCACCCTCAGCAAGTCGCCTATGTCTCATTATGACAGCTATGGCAGCCCCTAACATTTCTGCTCTGAGTTTAGCTTTTTCAGTTTTCACTTCTAATAGTTTACTCCTGTCTTGCAGTGTCTCTTGAGAGAAACATCCTGCCCTACTGTTTGCAGAGTTTTAAGTGCTGGGCTGGGCTACTATTCTGCCAGTGTAATTGCCTGCTTATAATTGTTTTCACCTGCTAGCTCCAGCAGTATTTCCTGCTAGCTTCTTACTAATTCTGTTGCTTCCTTTTTCCTTTCTGTTTCCTCAGGGGGAGCAGTGTGCATACCAGCAGGAACATGCTCACAGTGGCTTACACGCGCGCACACATGCTTACACGGTTCAGGATCTGCCTATTCAGGTTAAAATGCGCACACACCAGCGCAAACAGTCTTACAAGTCTGCCAACAGGCTCCCACATGCTCAGTCTGCCCTACACTCGCGCACACCAGCGCAAACAGTGTTAAACATCTACCAACACGCTCCCACATGCTCAGTCTGCCTTACACGCGCGCACACTGCCCTACTCGCGCTTCATGGTGCGCACACGTGCGCATGCACACCCAGCTTGAAACTTTGGTGTAAGTAACAGTGTACACCTTCCATTTCTTGACTTTCCCATGCTTATCTTGTGGCACTCCTCTTTCCCTGATCTGTGTCTGTCATCTGTCATGTTACACTGACCTCCAATGAACTGCATTTTTTTCTACCATTCCCCCCTGTGATGTCACCTATCTCCTACTCTATTCCTCCCCCTTATGTATCTCTTACACTACTCGGACTGTGCTCATTTGCTATTTGACTGTGGGATTCAGTATCCTAACCCTCATTTACATGAGATTGCCTATTAATGCTTAGTTACATGTCTTAGACTCAGCTTTCCCCCCTTAGCAACCACTACACGGTGGCCATGTTATTTTTGGTCTGCTAGTCCCTGCATTGTCATTCCATGTATTGCATAAAACCCACATTTGTGGGTTTATAACCTTCATTTTTATGTTTTATGCAGCGCAGCCCGTTTGCGTGGGGCTGCGCTGCGTTTAAACATCGGCTATCGGTGAAAAAAAAAATTATATTTTTTTAATTTTTGCATCAGGTTACCTTGCCAATGGCCACCTATTTGGCCATTGGTATGCTGCCTGACACATATGCACCCTTTATTTGGAGATGACATGGCTCCGTTGTGATTTTTGCAGAAACTTACTCAGTTGTCAACTGAGTACATTTCTGCAGCTAAAACGTCTCTTACACAGGCTGGTTTCTGCTTCGTGGATCACTAATATATGTCATTTGCATACGTTTCGGCTGCAAGTGAGGTATTTAGCATATCCACGCCCAGTCCGTGTAAGTGATGTTTTAGCTGGTCTCTTACACGGAGTTTCGGGCTGTTCCTGGATCGCGAGGCTTGCATGGAGTGTTACACGTCTCTTACACTCCGTGCAAGCCTTCGTGAATCCTGCCCAAAGTGTTTTTTAATTTTTGGTCAACATTAACAATGTTTCTTTTTATATTCAAAAATACATATATTAGTATATATATAAGCTTACTTTTCCAAGTTTACAATATATGTATGTATTTTTCATTGAATATATATTTAAAATAGGGACATTTATTAATTATTTTATACATCTTTAAAGAATTTTATAATTGATGACATCATTGAACATGTAATTAATTTAATTTGTTTAATTTTAAGCTGATTTTGCCCCTGGTTTAAATGAGTCTATTAACATGAAGTGTTTTTTTAATTTTTGGTCAACATTAACAATGTTTCTTTTTATATTCAAAAATACATATATTAGTATATATAAGTTTACTTTTCCAAGTTTACAATATATGTATGTATTTTTCATTGAATATATATATTTAAAATAGGGACATTTATTAATTATTTTATACATCTTTAAAGAATTTTATAATTGATGACATCATTGAACATGTGATTAATTTAATTTGTTTAATTTTAAGCTGATTTTGCCCCTGGTTTAAATGAGTCTATTAACATGAAGTGTTTTTTAATTTTTGGTCAACATTAACAATGTTTCTTTTTATATTCAAAAATACATATATTAGTATATATAAGTTTACTTTTCCAAGTTTACAATATATGTATCTATTTTTCATTGAATATATATTTAAAATAGGGACATTTATTAATTATTGTATACATCTTTAAAGAATTTTATAATTGATGACATCATTGAACATGTGATTAATTTAAGTTGTATATATTGTATGTGAGTGGATGGTTTAATATTTCTGAAGAAGTTCACGAGAAAATAAATGTGAATGAAAGCGCTAATTTATTGTGTCCGTAATTTCAGGCATTGATTTATCACAGGCTTTTTGTTTGTAATGGACAGCTTCTCTGAAGTCAAGGCAAACATCAAGGGCATCTAGTTGACCAAGTTTATAATTGACTGTAAACTAAGCATAGTCACTGAATCCCCTAAAGACTCGGATATCCTTCAATAAGGCCTGACACAGACAAGCGACTGGTACAAGAACCATGAACTAAAACTCAATGTGAAAAAAATGCATAAAATTATGGCCACCCCTGCAAATTAACACATTGTTAATACACCCCTGAAATTCCCTAGTAATCAGGAGTACGGGAATCCATGTTGATAGTGACCTGACCTTTGACCACTGCATGTCTTCTGTGATGAAAAAATCATTATTTACTGAACAACTTATAAGTAAGCATGGTATCCAGGTACTAGGATATCATTATTCACTTCTACTCGGTTTTCCTCAGACCAGTTACTGAATACAATTCACCCTTTAGCATGTACCTGAACAGGCAAGTACAACAGACTGACAGACTACAAAGGATCCTCACAAAAGGAATACAGGGAGTAAACAACATGTCCTATGCAGAGTGCCTCAAAGCCCTATCCCTGTACTTGGTCTCCTACAGACTGCTGCATGGCAAACTATGTCTAGCCTACAAGGTAGCCACTGATATCAGAAATACCCAGTCTAATGACCTAAACCTTGCTTGCAACATAAACAGAACATGTTGGATGGACAGGTATGTGTCTCAAAGATTACCCTGTCTCTGCAACAGGCTTCTCATCGATGTGAAGCAAAGCTCATCCCTAATCCTATTCAAATGCAACTTGGACCAATGGATGGGAAATTACAAATCTACCCCTGGTTTGGCAACTGTGTACCTAACAGACAGCAGCCATCTGCAAACACTTGATATGTACAAGCCTGTATCATAACCATAAAATTCCTTGTGGTATTGTCATGTCAACAATATGTTTGGGTAAATCTGGTGTAAGTTTGGCTAGGTTTAAAATGGCTCTTAGGTGGATAGCCTAGTAAACACCTATGAACCTATTATTTACAGACTGTAGTCCTCAGCAAATTACCATAAAAAAGGAGGCATGTAGTTGAAATATGAAACAATATCACCAAGAACATTCTGCAAACTCAAAGACAGCTGAGTAGGATAGGGGCATTGTGAAATATCAAAAACCACTGGCAGCCACAGTGGACAGATTTTCAGGGCAAACAGAGCGTCAAACAATTTGTCCTTTTCATATGCCCATTATTTTTATCTGGCTGCCTGCCAGGATTATAAAAAAAAAACTTCACTCATTCTATCACTGACTTTTCCTACTGCAATTATAGAGTACCACTAGGCATATCAGCTTACTATTTAATATGCACAAGCCTTTTAACTCATTACATCTGAGTGACTCCTCCAGGTGCACCTGCAGTTAACTCTTATTGATGACTCTAGGAGTCAAATATTGCTTGTTCATATTTGCATCAATAAGTCCAAAACAATACTATGTACAAGGTTTTAAAATATTTCATCTTAAAGCTTACAAAATCACAAACTCAACTGTATTAATATTTGACATCTGTCTAGTGCAGATAAATATATATTAACTGTTGTTTTTACAATATTAATTTATATAGATATAATTTTCAAATTTTTCTAAATATCTCAAAAGCCAAGTAACACTGACAGAACTCATTAGCCTCACATGAAAACTCTCAGCTAGATGAATAAAATGCTGCTGACAGTATGTGTGTAACTTGAGTGGTTTCTGAGATATGGCAAGTTGTTTACAAAATATTACAAATGTAACAGACTGTGTTTACTGTGACTCATAAAATTCAAGTTTATGAGCTAGAACCTAAAGAATGCTATCACCATAAAATAGTTTGTGCTGAAGAGTTTGGTCCCAGATATATGAACATTTGTTTGAAATGTGAGAACATAATTTGATTCTATCAAAAGGCTTAGGCTCCGCCCCTTGGAAGTTACAGTGCAAACTTCCTGAGCTCCATTGGAGTGAATGAGTCAACAGATGAAGTCTGACTCCAAGGAATAAAATGCTCTGTGAAGTGATTTGCCAGGTGTAGTTATCCTAGCCAATCATTTCTGGATGTTTTTAAATCCTTGGCATCACATAACAATGACTAGGTAGTCAACCCCCCCCCCCCCACACACACACACACACACACACACTTTCTTCTAGGGGCACTTCTGACTTTTTATGTATGTATGTATGTATGCATTTATTTATTTATTTACCAAGTTTAATGAGAACCTTCTAGCTTATCAGTGGGAGTGGTAAGCACTAGGTAACCTATCTACCACATAAGGAGTGGTTTCTGCCCCAGAAATTGTAGTTATTGGTCGTTTTGGCAATTTTTTCATCTCTCTCAACTTTCTGATTTAAAATCCCACATTTGCACTTGTTTCTCCCCTTTCCTGTAACTATAGTCCAGATACAGATCTGCTGTATCCAGGACTGTTTATAAGCTACTAAGCCCCCCCCACCAAGCCTTTATGTGTTGGAGGGAAGCCTTCTAACTTATCAATGGGAGTGGTAAGCACTAGATAGCCTATTTACCACAAGAGGAGTGGTTTCTGGCCCAGATTTGTGGTTTATTGGCCTTTTGGGCAGTTCCTTCCATCTCTTTCAGGTTTCTGGCTTAAAAGCCTGTGTTTGCGCTCCCCCCCCTTTCTTGTAACTAGTCTAGTCCAGATACAGATTTGCTGTGTCCAAGACTGTAAGCTTTTGAGCTCTCCTAGCCTTCTAGTTTGTCAATGGGAGTGGTAAGCACTAGGTAGCCTGTCTACCACAAGAGGAGTGGTTCCTGGCCAAGAAATTGTAGTTTATTGGCCGTTTGGGCAGTTTTTCATCTCTCTCAACTTTCTGGTTTAAAAGCCCATGTTTGCTCTTGTTTCCTGCCTTTCTTGTAACTAGTCTAGTCCAGATACAGGCTTGCTGTATCCAGGACTGTTTGCAAGCTTCTGAGCAGTGCCAGAGCCTGCTCTTCAAGTTTTCCCTTAGATCTACTAGTTCTCTCCTCTCCTGCACTTATATCAGCTTATTAGTCTAGCACTTTACCAGACTTCTTGTAGCAATTATTGTAGCACACAAGTGCTACCAGCACTAAACGTTCTACAAGGAAACAGATCTAGTACTTATTATCAATGCCCACCCCTCAGGCATGTCTAAAGGTCAGTTCCCTGTGCTTTCTGCTATTGAACTGGTGAACCTGGGCATCCTGAGTCAATGCAGCAGCTGCCTCATGTACACCAACAACCCTCTCCTCTTACCTCCCAGCACTCAGACTTGCGAGAGATGCACTTATACATCCAAATTGGAAGCCACGCACTCTGCAGCCAATACCGGAATAGCTGGTCAAGAGGAGAAGGTCAACACTTGTACCACACCACATGGAGCACATAGCCCTCTGGAAAACACATCAGCACTGCCTTCACATAAAAACATAAACCACACATCCACCTTCGCGGAGGCTCTCAATAAAAATCTACCCAAGCAGCAGAGAATTCCAAGGCAGAAATGCACTCGACCATCACAACACAACACTAATCATGAGACACATAAATCTCCTAAACAGTGTGCCACTCAACCAAAACCCCTAAGGCAAAACAGCATGGCCAACACACTAGTCATAGGTGACTCAATAGTGAGACACACTGATGTCCCACTCACTAGGTTGAATAAAGAGAAAGTAACAGTCAGTTGCCAGGATCCGACACATAAAGCATGCACTCAGGTCACTCAACAGGTACAAATATGACTCTGTCATTGTACATGTGGGTGTGAATGACCTGAGACGTACCTCCCTTGACTACATGAAAAGAGATATGGAGGAGCTCTCGGATTATGTAGCCCAAGCAGGTATGACCCTAGCCCTGAGCAGCATCCTACCATCACTCAGAATGATACCACAGAACAAGCAGAAAATGATTGATTTTAACAATTGGCTAAGTTTTTGGTCTCATTCTAAGGGGATCCAGTATCTGTCTGTGTGGGATGACATGACTGACAGACCTCGATGCTTTGCCAGAGATGGCCTGTATCTGTCACCTCTGGGCTTCCGGATACTGGCCAAGGCTCTTGCCACCCCATATAGTGCTTTTTTTTTAGGTAGTGTTCCAAAGACCAAATTACCACCATAACAGCTAAAAACAAATGCAATCTGAGGGTCATGTTGCTCAGCGCTATAAGTCTAAATCTCAAACTGCACTCTTTCGAGGCACTTCTTAAAATGGAGAACATCGACATTTGTGCTGTAACAGAGACCTGGTTCAAGGCAGCAGAAAGCATCCCTGCACTACCAGGCTATAACTCATTCCACACCTTTCGACCCCAGAACTTAGACTGAAACTCCAAAGGCGGTGGTGTTTCCATATTCATAAAGGATGCACACACCTCCAGACTGGTAGCCCAACATAACACATCAGAGATACTTCAGGTGCAGCTAACAGTGGGTAAGACAGTGATTCAGGTTGTAGCCTGCTATAGGTCCCCAACCATGCCCCAAGACACCCTGGAGAATATTAGGGTCCAACCTAACACTCTATTACTAGGCAAATTCAACTACCCCTATAATAATAGTGTAAAATACTAATGTACCAATTCACTTGCCCAACATTTCCTGGAGTTCATTAATTCCAATGCCCTGGACCAGCTCGTTCTTACCCCCACTAGACGTAGCAACATCCTTCACCTGGTCATGACTAGCATGGGCGACTATTGCTCTACACCAATAGTCAGCTCCTTCCTGGTTAGATCTGACCACAAACTAATCACCTTGGAAATCCACATCCCTCCCACCCACCCCGTCAAAGGTAATGACCATGAAAAACTTCTCCAAAGCTAACTTTGGGATTCTAAAAACAGAGGTGGCTAACTTCACGGCACCCATGCAAATGGAGAATAGTTGTGTGACTGCAGAATCGTACACCAATGCACTGTATGAACATGTACACAAATGCATGGATCTCGTCATACCCAATATAACCAAGACAATTTCCTCCAAAAAAAAAAAGGAAGCCAATCTGGTGGTCCCCTGCCATAAACAAACTCTACAACAGAAGGAGGAAACTGATGCAGAATAAGGTGACATTCCAAGACAGGAAAACCTCCCTTATCTCCCTCAACAAAAAGTCGAGATCCCTCATCAAATCCTCTAAAGCTAGGTATGAAAAGAGAATTGCAGCAGATAGTAAAGACAACCACAATGCCTTCTACAGTTATGTAAAGAATCTCCACGGCAATACCCAGATTTGCTCTGAGCTACTGCACAATGGTACCACCTATACCAAGCCAACAGATATTACCAGTATACTGGCCACAGATTCAGTGCCAACTTTACCCCCCTATCCCCCCAAAAGGACCAATCACAATACCAGTAGATTGTCAGGCAGCCAGTATTAATGTTGCACAGGTTAAAACAGCACTGTCCAAGGCCAAGAATACAGCTTTTGTGGGACCTGACAATATCCCTGGTTGTGTTCTACATGAATTATAGAGTGAATTGGCACCTCACTTGTGTGCTCTGTTCAATCACAGCCTCACCTCAGGCTTTGTCCCTGCTGAATGGCACACTGCTACAGTTATCCCTCTCCACAAAGAAGGAGCAACTACAGACCCTGGGAACTATCGCCCCATTAGCCTGACGAGTCTGATATGCAAAGCTATGGAATGCATCATCATGGACCTACTAAACAAGGATATAGGGAATCTCCAAACTCTGGATCCCACATAGTTTGGTTTTGTGAAGGGTAGATCATGCCTGCTCACCTTGGTCAACTTCTTTGAGTCAGTCACCAGAGATGTGGATGAAGTCAAGGTGGTTCATACAGCCTACCTTGATCTGGCCAAGGCTTTTGATACCATTTCTCACTCAGGAATCATAGAAAAACTCACTAAGCTTGGCATCAACCCCTATATCAGTAGGTGGGTTGCAAACTGGCTCACAGATAGAACCCACAGTGTGAAAGTAATTGACTCCAAGTCAGACTGCTGACCAGTCATGAGTGGAGTCCCACAGGGTTCAGTCCTGGGTCCTCTCCTGTTTTCTACCTACTTCTCTGAAGTCCAGGCCAACACAAAGGGACTCTGGCTGACAAAGTTCACAGACGACTGCAAGTTGGGAGCTATTATTAACTCCCCAAGTGATGCTGACATCCTACAGAATGGCCTCACTGTGACCAACAACTGATGTCAGAACCATGGCCTTAAGCTCAATGCCAAAAAATGTGTCGTCATCCCCTTGGGAAAAACCCAGTTCCCATGAATTACCACACTGATGGTAGTCCACTGAACACAGAAGATGGTATTAGAGATCTGGGAACACAGGTTGACAGCAACCTCTCTTTTGATCACCACATTGCCACTGTTGTCAGAAAGTTCTTCTATGTGGCATATCTCATTACTAAGGGTTTTGCATCCAGGAAGAAAGAGGTCATTGTCTCCCTCTACTCTTCCCTCACTGGGCCTATCATCGAGTGCAATGCCCCATTTGGCATGTACCTCACTAGACACCTGCAACAACTGGAGAGGCTGCAAAAGTGCCTCACAAAGAGGATCCTAGGCCTTAAACACTTGTCCTATATGGACAGATTCAAAAAACTCCAACTATTCTCTGTCACATATTGCCTACTTAGAGGTGATCTCTGCTTGACTTACAAAGCCATGTCTGACCCAGCTCTGTTAAAAATGCTACATCTAAAGAAATCCCAATCCCTCCGCACCACATGCTCCAGAAACCTCAGCCTCATTACCACAATTAACAGAACATGCTGGAAGGACAGGTTCATAACCCAGAGACTGCCCGTGCTATGGAACAGACTTCCCATACATGTCAAGCAGAGCACCTCGCTGACCCTCTTCAAGAGAAATCTTGATGAATGGATGGAAAACAGAAAATTCACCCCAGGGATAAAACACCAGTGGCTCTACTCGACAGAGGCACTGGGAACTAAGGTCGGGTGGCACTATGCCAGGGTAATCCTATGGCTAGGCTTGTAAAGGCCCCAAGGCCATTAGCCTAGTACATACCTATGAACCTATAGGCAGGTGCTTAATTCACAAATGTGCCAGGGTGGCTATGTTTCCAGCTTATTCAGCACCATATTCATGTTCACTTCTATTTTCAAGCAGATAACTCTATTGAACTACATTTTCTTATCTTTACTCTGTGGGGTGTTTTACAAACATGTCTTTCTTTAACACTGTTTAAAGCATACTTTATTAATCAGATATATTGCTTTGGCTCCACAGTTCTACTACATCCCCCCATCAGCTCTCAGATAGGTAACTTTCAGACAGAGAGTGAGATAGACTTATAATTTCAGTATCATTAAAGGAGCACTTTTAATAAAAATCCACTTTACTCAGAATTAATTATATGTTGTTGAACTGTTATCTCACTGTTCTCAGTACATACTGAAAACTAGAAGCCATGTGTTATTTGTAAAAATTAAATTTCAATTGTACTTCAGACATTATTGATAACTTCATATGGGCATTAGGATTTCTAACACGTGGCTTTTAAGTCGCTCATTTCAAAGTATGATCTTTAGCATTCTTTGCCTACAATATTTTCATAATAAAAAATATGTTTCGTGCTCTTAATACATATTTTAGCAGCATACAATATCTATGCAAATGAAGCCATTTTGCACTGTTTCACTTTTACCTGCAATGTTGATTCACTGACATTGTTTAGTGGAGCACTTGAAATTATATTTATTATTGTAAGCATAGCATTAAGGTTTCCCACTGTGGTTACTTTTATAGTTTCACTTGTAGATATGTTTGCAAGCCTCCGTAATATATAAGGGACTTTCATATCCAATGGCTGAGGATTATCCAGAAGAATCTACAAATACAGAAATAAATAATGACAGAATTACTTAACTAGGAAATGTGTACACTTACATTCAGCATAAAGAAACAAACCATCATGTTCAGAAGAGGTGTTCTTTATAGTATACACAAATTTTCATCAAATATTGTTTACTAAAATATATTTTGTATGAAAGGAACAGATTAAATGGATGTTCATTAGCTCAAAAGCCAGACAAAAATGTTTCATTTATTTATCAACAAAATGAAAAAGCACACACGATACTGCAAACTGATCCAAACAGCAGTCGAGGATGTAGGATGTCTCCAAACAACTAATACGTTGCAAATAACTTGTAAAAGCACTGAATCCAAGCAATGACAAACAATTTTAATAGAATCCAAAAAGACAAAATGAACAATTGTCTTTTTGGATTCTATCAAAATTGTTTGGCATTGCTTGGATTCAGTGCTTTTACAAGTTATTTGCAACTTATTAGTTGTTTGGAGACATCCTACATCCTCAACTGCTGTTTGGATCATTTATTTACCAATTGATTCATTTGATAATAAGTGTGCTGATCTAAGGACCACTTACAGCACCAACGTGAGTTGAAAAACAAAAACAAAGAGTAACTGTGGATATATTTTAAACAATCTGGACCACAAAGATTTGTGATTGACACTGAACTACACATAGAAGTGCAAATAGAAGTATAAATACAAGTGTGGAGTTGATAAAAGAAACTGACAATTCATTAATTAATTAATTTGTTTATTTGGTTATTTACTGGTGTGTATATTTTATTTACTGGGTTAGTTCCACTACATCTGTGATCTATTTTCAGGGTACATCCAAGGAATAATTCATCCTGAGTAGCAAAAGCTTGTCCAGTACACACTGGGTTAACCCACCTTTTTCTGAGTGGGGGGTTGAAATTTGGTTGATCATCTGCTGTTCACCTATGAGCAGGAAGAAGATCACCTTTTGTTACCGGATATTTTTATTTTCTTTTTGCACTCTCTCTTTTTACCTCTATCATCATCCTTTTGTATATCGCAGAACACCACATCCTTCACTGTGTCCGTTGGCAGTGCTGGTCTACCCTCCAGGAAACACTGAATTTTAAGCTGGGGCTATTGAGGAGACTGTGGGCATTCTGTGAGGGAGGGTAATGCAGTCTATCTTTCCAGCAAAGGGGGTTCTACCTTAAGCCTACAACTGTTTCTTTTTTCTGTTGTTTGTCCTGGCAACCTTCACGACATCATACAATAGGCAGATGATGGCAAACCACTTCTGACTTCCGTATGGAGATGACAGTGACAAGGCCCTCACACACCAGAAATGTACTACATAGTGATTGGCTTCCTTGCATCTACTCAGGTACCTAACAAAGGGGGTATTATACTCTATGATGTGTCTGATAAGGGCCACGTACAGTGGTATGATGACCTCTCTGGACATAGATGCCATGCACTTGCTTATACGTTGTGCAGAATAGAATGATTTTCTTACTACCTTGGACACATGTTGGTCAAAGGCAAGGTTACTATCTACATAAATTCCCAGATCCCTGATTAGTAAATTGATTTTAGTGGTGTTTTATTGATGATGTAGTTACCCTGGTTGTCCACCATGCCAAAAGGTACTGTAATGCATTTCTTGGTATTGAATTTTAAGCCATGTCTCTAGGACCAAGGTTTTGTCTGTGTTAGGCCTTCCTGAAGAATGTTTTTGTCTTGGAGGGATTCAATGACTTCTTCCAGTTAATAAGCATCTATGAACATGATTAGTCAGAGTGCTTTGACATTGGATTTGACACCTGAGAAGTAGATGCTGAAGGGGAGTGGGCCTAGCACAGAGTCCTGGGGGACTCCACTGATGACCAGTCTCTTTGTGGAGGTGAGCTTACTGATTCTAACCTCCTGGGTCCTATCAGTCAGCTAGATAGCTATCCAGTGTATTGTAAAGGTGCTTATATGTAGTTCAATGAGTTTGTTGAGAATGCTCGAATGGGGTATTGTATCACATGCTTTAGTCAGAACTAGGTACGCAGTATGCACCATTTTCCCCTTGTTCATTGCTTTAATGACCTTTTCAGATAAGTCCTCCAGATTCAGTAAGTATGACCTTCTTTTGACAAAGCCAGTCTGAGATGGATCTAGTGTCTGGAGGTCACCTATGTCCTTGTTGATAATTTCTATGATAATTCATTCCGTGGCTTTGCAAATAAGACTAGTAAGTCTAACGAGTCTGTAGTTTCCGGGATCTGCTGAAGGTCCTCCATTATAAAGATTCATGACCAACACAGTCTTCCAGTCATGTGGCACAAAGCTTGTGGTTAAATAATGACTCCAGGGTTCCTGAAAAGTCATAATTTAGACTGTTCAGGAGGCATCCTGAGATGTTATTGGGGGTGCATTGAGGCCTTGTTCTTGGCTTTAGCAAGTGCAAACAGTACATGCTCCCTAGTTATAGTTGGAAGGGTTATGTTTGAGAGTATTTCTGGGAAGATGGTTTTAGGTGAGAGAGGGGTAAAGTTGGAAGTGAATTTGTCTGCCAACATTTTTGTTATATCACCAGGGTCAGTGAATGTGGCACCATTAACCACCAGTTCAGTATATTGACGTGTGCTTCTGTTGAGGTTTCTAACAGCTGCAAAAGGCCTTATTGTTATCTTTTACCTGGGAGGCTATCTTAACTACAAAATTGGCCTAATTAACCTTTTTAGCTGCTTATTTAGTTTGATGAGAGAGTTTTTATCTTTACAGGAATTACCCTTCCTGATGTTTGCCACCACGGCAGTTTGTTTCTGCAGCTCTTACTAGAATTATTTCTGGTAGATTCAGCAGCTTCTACGCAGCCATTGACATGGTTGTACAGAGTTTCTAAGTAAAAGTCACCATAGGCTGTTGTGTTATCAGGATTTGGTGGGACACTGACTTCTGAGAAACCATCACTTAATAAAAAGCTAATTTACCTTGGAATAGTTCGTAACTGTTAATGGCTTTAAATGGATTATGGAGTTGATTTTTGATTTTGAAGGAGACAACTGTATAGCCAGACCTTCCCAGGGAAGATGACACATTGGGGTGGGAGTGCAGCAATCTCCCATATTTGTGAGCATGAGCTCCAGCATGCTGGAGCTTCTATTGGGTACATTCAATATCTGGACAAGAGTCTTAGCATTTATGAAATCAAGGAATCCCTGTGCTTAAAGATTTGAGGCCATGTAAGGTTCTCTGTCTATAGAGGGGTAATTAAAGTCTCCCATGAGTAGGGTATTAACTTGGATGGTAAGTGTCTCCAGTTGGTCCAAGTATGCATTGTGAGCTTCTGGGACATGAAGGGTAACCAAAAGTTGGCTAGGATATGGTGTGGAATGTTGTCTATTGATCCGCATGTGGAGGAACTCATCATCCTGTTTGACCACCATAGAGATATGCTTGTTATTGATGTATATAGAGACACCTCTACTTTTATGCATTGTCTGTGCAGCTACTGGTCTAAAAGTGGAGAAGGCACTGAAAGGGATAATTTATGCAATTTCATGTTCCTGCGGTCTTTTTTATACAGATGAAACTAAAATTATTTTTAATTTAAGACTATAGGAGCATATTAGAGATATTAAAAACAAAAATGTTGAGAACCCAGTAGCTCTGCATTTTAATTTGATTCATGGGGGGGGGGGGTTGCTGATTTAAAGGCATGTATTTTGGAGCAAGTCATTGAGAGAGATTATGTTGTTTTAAAAAATAAATTGCACTTTAAAGAAACAATTTTTATTCTTAAGTTTGACACTCTGAGTCCTAGGGGCTTGAATAAGGAATGCAATTGGAAAGCCCTTTTATGACTTACTTGATTTGATTAGTTAACTGGTTAATCAGTTTTATTGGATATGTGTATTTAAGAAGTGTGTTTTTTACTGTTTGTATTAACTCCAAGAAGGCTGTGTCTTGCCAAGGTGCTAGAATATTTTTTATTAAATTATTTTCTGTAACTCTTCAGTGTGCAGTTTGTTTCACTGGCTAAGTGGTTTACTTAATTTCATGGTGCTTACTTTGGTGGTCTTTGTGAGAAGGCAATGAAACCTTGCACTGCTGGGTACTATCTACTGCTTTAAGCCATGTCTCAGTAACTGCGCAGATGTCTATATTCTAGAGTGTAAGGAGGGCTTGAAGGGAGTGCAGTTCTTTAGTTAGGCTCCTGCCTCCTGGCATTGAGCAGTAATACCCTGAGGTTCAATTGAGTTGCTTTTGCTAAGTCAGTAGGTTTGTTAATTTGGCAATGCCTAAAAAAGGCAAAATTGGAATGCATAAAGATTTAGCCAGTATTCAGAAGAGTAGATGAGAAAGGTGCAGACCATCCTTTTCAAAGCAATGTGGTCTGTTAATCCTGTCCTCCTATCTTTCTATATTTTCTGTGATTTAGTGTCAGGTATTATGAGATCACAACATAACATTCACATTTAGATACATAAAAAAGTTTTTATACATTTCAAAACTATTTAAAACATGTCTTATACATTAGATTTCTGTATTTTTTATGATTTTGACACTTAATGATTGTTTTAAAAATGAATCCAGGATTTTGGATATGTTTAGAGTTTTAAACATTTGTAACACTGACACCTGGATTCATGAAGCTCTGTGCAAGAATAAGGCTATTTTGCATGGAGTGGTTCGTGTCCATTTAGGATAGCAGTGCACCTTGCATATACATGAAGGCAAGCTGCTATCTAAACTAAATGGACATGAACCAGGAACAAGCGCAGGGGGCATGTGTCAGCAGTGTCAGCACCTGAAACATGCCCCCTTCACTCTGAAAGTGGCGTATGGCACTTTCTGACATGGATGAGTGTCAAACTATATAATATTAGAACCTGGTTCTAGTATTATATAGTAAACGAGTATGCACAGACGCTGAAATGTAAATAGCTAACATTTCAGTGTCTGCAGACACTGAAAAAAATAAATAAATACCACAAACACCTAGAAGGCAGAAACCTTCAAGTGCACACACCCAAATGTATGCACTCTTGCCCTACATGCATGGAAGCAGTAGGGCAAGAGGAAAGAAATAAAAAAGAAAAAAAAATGTAATAATTTTTTTTTCATGAAATACATCCGAAGTTTAAGCGCCACACAGCTTGTTTGCTCAGCGTGCCACTATGCTTAGCCTGGCTGAAATCATGAAAATGATAGACAAGTGCTACTGTGATAGAAAACATTATCAAGCTGCTGTAGCATAGTGGTACTGCCATGGTATAGCTTGTAGATTATGCTTGATTTGAATCCCCTCTCTGGAAAATTATTTAATAAACTTTTAAGGAATGTGAATCATAGATGTCAATCATATGGCTCACATATAGCACAGTAGAGGTGTATAAATGTAAAAAATAAGTTATACATTTAATGGAAAAAAATAGATTTAAGCAATGCTTTGCTAGTGTAAACATTGCTTACCTGTGGAGCTAAGCATAGTGCAGCATATTAAAACTGGCCAATCAAGAAAAAAGTGCTGGAAAACTACCCTATTTAAACCACACAGGCAGGAATGCAGCCATAATCATTTGGGATTGCACACAGCAGGACCAAAATGGCTGGCAATGGAGACGTTATGCGCTTTCGAGCACAACGTTGGGGCATCCAGGATTCCAGGGTTATGGTTGGGCTCCTAGTTTAAAACCATGACTGCAGGCTGCTGCAGGGCCAGTACCAGGACTCACAGTACAAAGCAGAGGCCTGTGACCAGCTTGCATGTGACCTCACCAGTGCCACTGGCATACCCTGGACTGGTGAGCAGGTATGTCATCATCATAATGACCTGAAGCAGAGGAGGGGTGCACTCTTGGACCAGTGGATCCAAGAAGCTCGAGCGCAGGATGTACCACCTGTCTGTAAATATGCAGTCTTATGCATCTCTAACTAAGTATGGAAAAAGTTCAATTTGTGACTGTGCAGGTGTGATTAATGTGTAATGTCTCACCATACAGCTGCTTCGGAGAGTACCCAGAATGTTCAGGCTCATGCCCAGCAACTGGCCCGGCTGCATCGGCAGTATGGTGAGTACAGAATACCTCCTACTATTAGCAGTAAGAAATCAAAATTATAGTAATGGTAGTACTGCCTGTACATATAATTGTGCTGTAAAAGTCAGGAATAAATGCCTGTGTCAGGCTGCCAGTGTTACAATGGGGTATTCCCACCTGCTGTTTATTACAGATATCAGTAGCAAACAAAGTACAATATGCAGGAGAGGAATATTAGAATATGTATGAGTGTGTCTGAGTGAACCTGCCAAGAAAGTGCCATGTCAGGGCTACTGTAACAGTTAGAAATGAAAAGCATTCCCCTGTGCAGATCATGCAGGAATAGTAATTGTGGAGTTCTGAGTCGTACACAGATATGTATGTCAAAACTAATAAAGGTGATCCCAAACACTGGTGTGTGGTTGGGGGGGGTGGCCTAATGGTTACTGTGTTTCTCTTGCAAGCACAAGGTGCAGGGTTTGAGTCTCGCAAGGGATAATTGGCTAAGCTTAAAATGGCTTTGAAGGGCAGTTAGCTTAGTACTAATCTATGAATCTATGTCATCTCACTTGTACCTGATAAATAGAAATGTGTATGTCCTGCAGAATGCATTAACTGTGGTGAACTGATTTAGCACTGCTTATCTTTATAATTTAGAATGGGCATGTCAAATAAATGGAAAAAAGCAGCAGTACATATTCCCATCAGAATGTGTTTTACTTGTTTGTCTGCCAGCATTGTCCTGTGTTACCCATTCCATTTCAGCCATATGTAGCTGTGAATGTACTGCAAAATGTATAAGGCTAACAGGTGCAGACCTAAAACCTACACTGTGTACTCAGGAATCTAAATTGCAGTATGTAGTTGTAAAACAGTCAAATGTGCAATCCAGCTAATGTGCACATGTTTCACAAACAGTGACACCAATGTCTGTTGTGTATGCATAATTTGTACTGAACATGGGAAACAAATAATGCATCATGTCATAATAAAAGTACTGTGCACAAAAATATGTACTAGATAGAAATGTCACAAGCAACACACAACACCTCCCCAGTAGCTCAGTCTGATAAGGACTACGCCTGTAGTTCAGTTTTGCACACACAGCAAGGTTCCAATCCAGGGACGACCACTGACATCTCAGTCTGGTTCTACAGTTTTAAACTGCAATCTGAATAGAAAAAATAATGTACTGCAACACATGCATTTTCCATACAGGGCACACAGGTAAAGAAATTTGAATAGAAATACTAGCATGATGTGTATAACTATGAAAGGTATACAATTGCTGTGTTGATCAGCCCCAGTCCTACAAATAGATGCAAGCTAGACATCCACACTCTGCAGTCTGACCCAGCCAAGCCCCTCACGTGTCACGCTGCCACAGATAGCTTCCCCAGTTGACAAGAAACCTGCACACAGAGAATGTCACAGTAGATGTATGTGAAAGACACAACACACATGCCAGGGCCTGCAACTAATATGTGAATCTGAAATATTTGGAGAAACAGCAATGTAATGTGCACACAATTCATCTGCACAGACCCACAGGTAAAGACATTGGTATAGAAACAGGTCTGATGTGTATAACTAAAATAAGGGTACATGCTGATATCTACAACTGTTGGTGTGCTGTAGCAGCCCCATGGTCCAAGTAGATTGTAAGTGTGGTCAGAATGTAGAGTAGTGAATAGTAGTGTACTGACAAATATACTTGATAGCAGTTGTCAATTGAATCTGTTCCCTTCCCCCACCACTCAACTAATCCAACCAGCACACTGAAACCAACATAGGTATGTTCCTAAACAAACCTTTACTGTTGGGACCATTGTCCCATTTGGTTTATCATTGTTTAAACTGTATGCATACTAATATTCCCTGTTGAATAATCATCTTATTGCCTGCCTGACATACCACTAACTGGCATGCTGTTGCAATCCTGAATGCCTTTCCATATATGCATGGGTTTTGTTTGCTATGGCACTGTTTTGGGTAAATGGGAATATCCATGCATGCTAGTTTGACTAAAGTTGTAATGTGCTGTGCATGACTAACCAATATTCATTGTTAATTTCCACACCATAGCACATATGGGAAGGCAGATCCCAGTGGATCTGTCTCTCTCACCCCACCTGGCCGAGGCACCGGGCACTAGCATGTCTGGGACCCAACCCAGACTCCCTCATCTGCTGGTCCTGCACCACCCTTGGGTGGAACCGCTGCAGGGGATGGGGTTCACCCCCCTACACGTGGGCACGGTGAGGACGTTGTCACCCGGGATGAGGTCTGTGGCATGGTGCATAATGTCATCCAGATGGAGCTGGATGACCACCTGTGCCAGGTGGAGGGCAGGCTATCACAGCTAGAGGGGCAGGCAGCCCCTTGATCCCAGCCCCCAGCACAGCCACCTTTGGGGCTGTGAAGTAGTAGTGGTGACTGCCATTGAGTGGGGATATCAGTGCTAATACTGCCATTTGGGGGGCTCATGAGCTTCAGATTTCCAATCACCTTCCCCATCAAGGTGTTTACTCCCCCCTTGTGTCATACACCCCCCCACTTGCTGTCTTGTCTGTCTGCAAATGCAACCTCTCCTACCAAACCTCCCTCACGACACGTACCAATAATCCTTCCTTAACATCCCACTCTTACCTTAAAAAAAGGGCATTTGTCCCACAAAAAAAGCATCTCCCATACATAGCTCTGCATTTCACCCAGAGACATATACCCAGTGCACAAT